>NW_020837987.1:10057881-10108372 GCF_003676395.1 Aethalodelphis obliquidens | reverse complement strand
GCGGTACCCGGGCCTCTCACTGCTGTGGCCTCTCCCGTTGCGGAGCACAGGCTCCGGACGCGCAGGCTCAGTGGCCATGGCTCACCGGCCCAGCCGCTCCGCGGCATGTGGGATCTTCCCGGACCGGGGCACGAACCCATGTCCCCTGCATCGGCAGGCGGACTCCCAACCACTGCGCCACCAGGGAAGCCCTGACTATTACTTTCAATACTATTTTGAAGAGAAGTGGCAAAAGCAGGCATCCTTATCTTGTTCTTGATCTTAGTGGGAAAACTTTCAGGCTTTCACATTTAGAATGATGTTAGATATGGGTTTTAATATATGGCCTCTATTATGTGGAGGTAATTTCCTTCTATTCTGAGTTAGAGTGTGATGAAAGGATTTTGAATTTTGTCTAATGCTTAAACTGATTTAATCTCCTTCTTAGTTATAGGTCTATCATATTTTCTCTGTCTTTGTGATTCCACCTTGGTAGCTTTTGAGTTTCTAGGAATTTGTCTATTTCATCGAAGTTATGCAACTTGTTGGCATATAATTATTCATAATACTCTTGTAATTCTTATTATTTCTTGAGAATTGGTAGTTATGTTCCCACTTTCATTTCTGATTTTAGTAATCTGAATCTTCCCTTTTTTTCTTGAGCATTCTAGTTAAAGGTTTGTCAATTTTGTTAATCTTTTTTGAAGAACCAATTTTTCTTTTTATTGATTTTCTCTATTATCTTTCTATGCTCTGTTTATCTCCACTCTAATTGTTATTATTTCCTTCCTTCTGCTAGCTCACGGTTTGGTTTATTCTTCTTTTGCTAGTTCCTTAAGTTGTAAAGTTCGGTTGCTGATTTGAGATCTTTCTTTTTTTTTCAATGTAAGCGTTAACAGTTATAAACTTCTTGCACAAGATTATTAACTACTCTGAGCCTCAGATTCCTCAACTGAAAATTGCAGTAGAAGCACCTGCTTCATGGCATTATTTCAAAGATTTAATGTACTATTAAATTAAACTCTTGGTAAAATGCCACACACAGAGGAAAATGTTCCATAACTGTTAGATGCTATTACTACTACTATTACCATTAGGCTCTATAAAATCAGGTACTCCTACAGTCAAGGACTACCTGACTCTAGATCCACCTGTTAGCTGTATGACAATGGGCACGTTTTTTCACCACTGGAAGCCTCAAGTTTTTCACCTATGAAATGGAAATAATGTCGATCTGGCAGGGTTACATGAATCAAATGAGATATATGTAAAGTATATAGCCCACGCGCCTAGAGCCCATGCTCTGCAACAAGAGAAGCCACCGCAGTGAGAAGCCTGTGCACCACAACGAAGAGTAGCCCCCGCTCACTGCAGCTACAGAACGCCCGCGCGCAGCAACGAAGACCCAACACAGCCAAAAATAGAATAAATAAATTAATTTTTTTTAATGGATAACCAACAAGAACCTACTGTATAGCACAGGGTACTCTGCTCAATGTCATGTGGCAGGCTGGATGGGAGAGGAGTTTCGGGGAGAATGAATACATGTATATGTATGGCTGAGCCCCTTTCCTGTTCACCTGAAACTATCACAAATTTTTAATTGGCTATACTCCAATATAAAACAAAACGTTTTAAAAAAAAGAAAATTTATTCCTTGAAGGAACAAGTAGAGACTTGTTGTTTTGCAGAGCACCTCCCACTGTAAAATAATGTCACCTTCATTGACTCTTCGTTTTTCTTTCAATGACGGTTGATTCAACACAAGGAAGTTCTTCTGGCCTCTCAGGTGGTGCTATTGCCGGCATCGTGATTGGAGTCCTGGCTGGCGTAGCTCTGAGAGCACCCCTGGTGTATTTCCCGTATATGAGATAGACTGAAGGGTATGATGCCTTTCCTCTTGTTCTGCTTTCTCTGAGGCTAATCGTCATGCTCGGGAGAGGGAAGGAGACTTCATCTCTGTCTCTGGACCTGGATCTGCTCCTTATGCTTCCTAAAGCCCTGCTTCTTGGCACTAATTCTGATGGGTCTCTTCTTCCCTGGTCTTCATGCTTCCTGTGCCCTACTCTCTCTTGGACATAGTTATTCCCAACCCCACCTGGTTTAGAGGGAGCAGAACCAATTATGTCCCTCTCTCCCCAGTCAGGGAAGCCAAGGTCCAAGAAGGAAAACTAATGAGGAAATGAAAGAAGCAGGAGGAAGGGGGTCCTGCGCTCTTTCGACAACAGTAGCAGGAGGAGGGGACAGGACAGGAAGAGAACCTAAGAAAAGCAGAAACAACCAAAGGCCTCCTGGGCAATAAATAAAGTGACAAAGAAACAGCATCTACCTACAAAAGGGGAAAGGTGTCAGGGTAGAAATAAGCTCAGAAGCAGTTGGCATGAATGGTCCCAAATGTGAACAGCCAGTAAGCAGGAGAGGAGTAAACACCAGAAGGGATGATGGGTAGATTGAAGGAGGAGGTCCTCAGAGGAAAGAGGACCAACCAAGATATAAAGGAACACTGAGGAGCCCCAAGGAGTCATGCTGACAGGGTCCTTCCTAATTCAAGGAGCAAAGGTCCTGTGCCTGGGAATAGCAGTTACAGTGTCTGATATTTATTTAGGGCAAGTGACCAGCGCGATCTCACAGAGCACAAATCCTCAGACCACAACCAGAGTAAGTAAACCTGCTCACCTAGTGAGAACTCGTATGTCCTACTGTATACCCTGCCCTACCAGGGAATCTCGGATTTCCAAGTGAATCCCTACCTTCTGAATTATTAGAGGGGATCTCAGTTTCCCAAGCTTAAACTGGCATAGGTCCTCACGCCCTTCCTAGCCATGTAAGATTCCTCTGAGACACAGCTGGGGGAGAGACACTCGCCCCTCCTAGGCCAGGCAAGCCAAGCAGGCCATGAGATGGACATGTTTCCAGGAGCCTTTTCCTCATCCTACCTCCTTCCCCCTCCTGCCTCTATTACGGATGCGGGCATCTCCTTTGGTGAGACTTTCCCTGCCTTTGGTGCTCTGGGTACTGTGGGCCTCAATGCCCCTCCCTGCCGCTGCAGCCTGCTGCAGAGACACACACCTGGGCAAAACTCATGCCTTGTGAACTGGAAGAAATCTTCGGAAGTGCACTGAGGCCTCTCCCCGCCCCTCCTTGGTCTCATGCCCTGGGGTCTGGACCGCAGACTGAGGGAAGTGAATTCCTTAAGTCTTAATCATGGGCCACCCCCCCACCCCACCCTCTCACCACCTGCCACCTCCTTCAGCTAGAAGCACAACAGCTTCGGAACACCACGTTCTGAGGCCATAAGTCAGCTCTGCATTTTCATGGGTTGGTAACTTCTTTTGCTTCCCCAGGTCAGGGCTAAAATTCACCCAACAAGCCAGTTTCATTGGCTCTTTTTCTCATGAAAATATCTCTGTGTAGAATGGGTTATTCTTGAAGACACAAATGGGAGATCAAGTTTGGATCAAAGTTCCTTACTGCAACAACAAACAAAGAAGTATTGGTTAATCACTCCCATGGGTCTAATTCATGCAAGAATGTTGACTTTAGAATTTTTCCCATCCTGTATTTCAATCCTGGCTGTGACCTTGAGCAAGTAACTTAACCTCGTTGATCCTCAGCTTTGCCCTCTGTAAAATGGGCATGCTGCCTACTTCAAAGAGAAGGTCAAGGAATTAAATGACAGAAATGTAAAGCCCTCATCACAATGCCCAGCTCGAGAAAGGCACTAGATCATTCTCCTTCCTCTGCCTCCTATCTGATCCTGCCCTTACTGTCAAATGATCATTTCCATTCTAATGGGTCTGAGGCCTTAGTTCCTTTACTGTCTATTAATAAATTTTACTGAATATTCTCATCTTAACCTTCAATAGAATATACATACATACTGAAAAGTGCTTAAATCATATTTTAACAATCTGAACAACCCATGTAAGTAGCACCCAAATTGATAAATAAAACATGTCATTCCCCCCTGCCAAAAAAAGACCTCCAGTTACTTCCCTTCAAAGAGTAACCACTATCCTCACTTCCAATGCACTGGACTAGTTTGCCTGATTACGCTCTTACATAAAGGAAAAACACAGTATGTCCTTACATGTATCTGGCTTCTTTCATTCAAAATTGTTTTGTAAGATTCATCCATCTCATTGTATGCCCTTGTGCTTAAGTTATTCTCATTGCTGTATCATCGTATTTCACTGTAGCATTCCATAATCTCTCTCTCCGAATGATCATTCAACAGGATGTTAGTAAGCAGAGAAAATGGGTAATAAAAGCCCTTCTCTGAAGCTAAAAGTTTCAAAGTGGTGAAAGCATGTGGTGCTGAATCACACTGGACAAGGTGAGGGCCTGGCCTACGACACTGATTTAATTGACTGCTGTTCATTCCTTTCAGATTGACGAAGGTGCATATTCTGCCCTGAACTTCAATGCCCAGGAATCAAAGAAACCAACTTCAGCCTCCCATCCCCAACAGCCACAGAAGTGGTTTATTGAGAAGTTAAAAAAAAAAAAAAAGAAGAAGAAGTAGTGTTCCCTGCATTACTGACTTATTCCAAGTTTCTCATCCCCATCGCTAGGAGATTCTTTCACCCTTAGGGAAAGTAGGAAGTGTGTCTTCCGCCCCGCACCTCCCTAATGACGCACATCCTGGCTGCCAGGTCACAGCCCCTTCCTTCAGTGTCAGTAGATGAAAAGGTACATCCAGGAGGAGGTCTGGAGGAAACCCAACCTTCCTTGTCATTGAACTTTGGCAAAGCAGACCTTGGGAGAGAGTTGCCAGAACGTCCACCCCTCCCATTTGCTGACCTAGACCAGTTTTATTTATTTATTATAAATTTATTTATTTGTTTGTTTTTTATTTTTGGCTGTGTTGGGTCTTCGTTGCTGCGCGCGGGCTTTCTCTAGTTGCGGCGAGCGGGGGCTACTCTTCTCGTTGTGGTGCACGGGCTTCTCACTGCGGTGGCTTCTCTTGTTGCGGAGCACGGGCTCTAGGTGTGTGGGCCTCAGTAGTTGTGGTGCGCGGGCTCTAGAGCGCAAGCTCAGTAGTTGTGGCTCACGGGCTTAGTTGCTCCGCCTCACGTGGGATCTTCCCAGGGATTGAACCCGTGTCCCCTGCATTGGCAGGCGGATTCTTAAGCACTATGCCACTAGGGAAGCCCTAGACCAGTCTTAAACTTGCGTATTCAGAGCACACTCATTCCTTCCCACCTCAGTCCTGTCCTATTGGAGTCTAACTTGAATTTGCCATAACCTTGAGAGTTATGTCCTTATGCACTGAAATGCATGTGCCAGAAAAGAAGAGAGAGAAACAGGAAAAAGAAAAGCTCCTCCTAGCTCTTCAAAGTCCAGTATAAATCCACAGGAAAATACATATATAACCAATTTAGGACTGCAAATTCTACACCTTTGTCTACCGTCAGGATTGTCTACCTACAGGATCAGGGCCTAAACACCTTGCTGCTTACCTAGAACACCACCTAGGCTCTTTGGAAAACTCTTCTTCAGAGAACCTACTAGAAGAAACTAAAAAACTACTTGTCTAGGTCCATAAGTAATCCCTAATAAAAAATGCAAAAAATGCAGGTACGTTTAAATAACTTTATGGGCTTTACTCCAGGAAGTGCCCACAGAGGAAGGGGTTATTGCTTTAGGGGGCAGTTGGCTCTTAACACATACAATCTGCTGGGACTTGGGAAAGGAATCAGAAAGCTACCCTTCAGAGATGATCTAAATAATTGCTAAAGAATGCACAGTTTGTGGTACTGAGTTTTTCCCCTTCCTTCTGAGACATTCTGCAATTTTAATTGTTGTAACTCCTTTCTATGTGAAAGGGGTTGTTTACTTAATTTGCTGTGTAAGCCAATCTGACTGCCTTAGGTGAAAGACGCCACCAAAACCCCTCAAGTTCCTCTGGCCAGAAGCTCCTCAAGCCTTTTATGTCAGGGGCTCCACATAGAAAATAAGAAGAAGCAGTTTTCTACATTCATGGCCAGAAAGGGATCTCGCTCAGTTTCTAGGCGCCTCAGACCAACCATCAGCACCATTCTATTCCACGTTTCTGCCTGTGCACGTTCCATCTGCCCCACTCACCTTCTCAGGAAACCTTGGCCTCTGCTAAGGTGTGTTTGGTTCTTGAGAAGCAGGAGCACCTGAAGGGGACACGACCACCCATGCAGCTGGCCTCGTTTACAACCTAGAAAGCTGCACTGGTGCTGATGCTCCTTAGGACACAAGGGGAGGATTATAGCTCAGCTCTGGGCTTCGTGAAAGCCTCTGAAATTTGTTTTCTCCCATGGGGTCTATGAGACCCAATGTGTCAGCATAAAAAGGACGGGCAGGAGAAGGAGAGGCGCGTCTACTTCCCACCCAGCCTCCTTCTGCATGGATGGAACCTCCTTGAGGCTGTTGAGAGAAAGGTTTTATTCCATATTCATTACTTGATCTAATGCTGTGTGGAACTGGCCCCCTCAAAGAGGGTTGGTTGGGAGTTCTCTGTATTCAGGTACCCCTTTCAGGGTTTTTTAACCCTGACACAGACTGTATATACCTCCCCTCATCCACGCTATTCTGTGTAATTTAATTTTGCCTGGCTAAGGCCGCTTCTGAATTATTTGTAAAATTTGCTCTATATTTATTAAAAAAATTATATATCAGGCATCAACATGCTGCCTCACAGTTGGTACTATTTTCTACAATGTCTTCTTTACAGGCAGAAGAAACAGGAATTGCTTAATAGGGAGTCAGCGTGAGCCTATTTCTAAGTCCACATGGTATCTGATCTCGTGATCAGAGAATTCGCTCAATTCATTTGCACACCTGCTAACAAAGTGCGTCTATCTAGAGCAACAAGCCACAGCTCCAACCTGCCTGGGAGAAGCTGCCTGTCTTCCTCTGGGACAGAAGATGATTTCATGAGTAGAAGATCTCCTGGCCTCTTTACTAGGGACAAATCACACTTCCCACGCAGGTGGCTCCAGTGAGTCAGATGCAGCAATACAGCTTTCACTCCAACAGTCTCCACGGCTTCAGGGGTATAGAAATCTCTCTAGCACCCTCTCTTCCTTGTACCCTGTTCCTTTCTTTCTGCCCCTCAGAGGGTCAGAGCTCTTCTAACCTGGGTAACCTTCATTCCTTAATTAGCCTGTTATCTCATTTCCTTCACTTCCAAGCAACTGAAACGTGTGCTGTCTTTCTCCTTCCTCATGCCCTGGTTTCTCCTGGCCCTCTGCAGTGCTGGCTCCCTTCCCAAGACCACAGGAAGCAGCAGAAAATCAGCACCCATCTCTTGGCCAATTCAAAGGTACTTTCACTGTCCTCACATTGTTCACTTTTACCACATCTGAGACCACACACAACTTCTTCCTTCTGGACACTCTCCTCCTACCAGCCCCAGCTGTGCATTGCACCCCGACCTCAGATTTCCTACTCAGACCTGCTTGTCTCGCTCCACACCACCCTCTTTCCACAGCTTCCATGACCTCTCTGCAGGGGGCTCCTTCATCTATATCTCTAGCCCGTCTACTTCCCAGAACTCATGACACACCCAAATACCTTCTGAAATTGCTCCCCATCTGAACTGGCTTTTCCCCCACAGGTCACTCTTTCTTCTCAGTGACGCCACTGCTTCCTCGGCTCTTGCTCTTTCGTTTACTAGATTCAATACATCGTCGAAGCACATCGTCGAAGCCTGTTGATTCCTTGTTTAACTTCTCTCAGTTATGTCATTCTCTCCATTCCCATACACCTAAATAACCCAGGCCCTCAACCCTCTGCTGGAAATACTGCTTCCAGTACTGAATTCTCATCTTTGGTGTCTACTGAAATCTCCCTTGCACACTACTGCCTCATTGCCTTCCTACAAACTGGTCCACTCTCCTACACAAGAACCTACAGTGACCTCCCCTGGTCTACCAGATGAGTTCAAATTTCTTCCTCTTTACTAATACTTCTTACTTCCTTTCCCACTACTCTCTAGTATTATTCCTCCATTCTAATTAGTTCTGTCTCCTTATCCATCCCTGATCCTCTTCCCCATACACACATAGAATTCTTAGTCCCAATAATATGCCTGAAATCAACTACCAAACGGGGCAATGTCCTTTCTCTTATCTCATGGAGCAGTTACCCACACCAGTCATCACAAGCAAAAACTCCAACCGTGGGGAAGATGAGGACCCTGTAGCATTAACGTGTAAACCTCAGATTCCTGACCAACCTGTGATCGAGAATCTTTTCCTGATGACCAATTTATGTGTTCACGGAATCCTTATGGAGCACCTACTGTGCTACAGGTCTCAGTGTTAGACCCCATGAAAGATACAGAAGTGAGAACTACAGGGTCCCTACCCCAGGGAATATAAAGCAGAAGACAAGAGAGAAGACATAAAAAATCATAATACAGAAGTAGAAATGGAAAATGCCACAAGAGAAGAGAGGGAGAAATCCAATGGGAAATAGGACTACACATGAAACGACTGGGAAAATTTTAAAAACAACTGGTATTCAGACCACACCCACAGATTCCATTTAATTGGTGTGGGGTGGAACCCAGGCACTGGTAATCTTTAAAGTTTCCAAGATACTTTTAATGTGTAGCCAGGATGGAGAACCTCTGCTATAAGAAGTAAGACTTAAGTCTAAAAGCAGTGGGTTTTAGTTAGGAGTATAAATCAGAATTACCTAGGGAACACTTTCAACATTCATAAGCCTATAAACCATCACTAAAGAAGCTGATACAGTATGTCTGGAGTGAGACCTGGGCTTTATATTTTGAAAAGCTCCCAGGTGATTCTCACATGTATTTTATGTTAGCAAACACCTAAAACATAGCTATGATGGATATACCAAAATAAACTCAAAATGGATTAAAGACCTAAATGTAAGACTGGATACTATAAAACTCCTAGAGGAAAACATAGGCAGAGCACTCTTTGACATAAATCACAGCAATATTTTTTTGGATCTGTCTCCAAAAGCAAAAATAAACAAATGGGACCTAATTAAACTTAAAAACTTTTGCATAGCAAAGGAAACCATCGTCAGAACAAAAAGACATCCTACTGAATGGAAGAAAACATTTGCAAATGATATGACTGATAAAGTGTTAACATCCAACACATATAAACAGCTTATACAACTCAACATCAAAAAAGCAAACGACGCAATTAAAAAAAGGGCAGAAGAACTGAATATACATTTTTCCAAAGAGGAAACACAGGTGGCCAAAAGGCACATGAAAAGATGCTCAACGTGGCTAATCATCAGAGAAATGCAAATCAAAACCACAATGAGGTATCACCTCACACGCTTGTCAGAATGGCTACCATCAAATAGAACATAGGGACTTCCCTGGTGGTCCAATGGCTAAGACTCCACGCTCCTAATGCAGGGTGCCTGGGTTCGATCCCTGGTCAGGGAACCAGATCCTACATGCCGCAACTAAGAGTTCACATGCCACAACTAAAGATCCCTTGTGCGTCAACTAAGACCCAGCACAGCCAAATAAATAAACAAATAAATATTAAAGGAAAAAAAAGAACACAAAAAAGAAATATTGGAGAAGATGTGGAGAAAATGGAACCCTCCTACACTGTTGGTGGGAATGTGAATTGGGGTAGCCACTGTGGAAAACAGTATGGAGGTACCTCAAAAAATTAAAAATAGAATTACCATATAAGCCAACAACTTCACTGCTGGGTATATAACCAAAAAAACTACAAAAACATTAATTCGAAAAGATACATGCACCTCAATGTTCATAGCAGCATTATTTACAATTCCCAAGGTATGGAAGTAACCTAAGTGCCCATCAACAGACGAATGGATAAAGAAGAAGTGATATATATATGTACACACACACACACACACACACACACAATGGAATATTATTCAACCATAAAAAAGAATGAAATTTTGCCATTTGCAGCAACATGGACAGACTTGAAAGGCTTTATGCTAAGTGTAATAAGTCAGAAAGACAAAGACAAATACAGCCTCTCTTCATCCATAAATCGGGGGAAGGAAGAATTAATCTAAATGACCTCTAGGCTTTGCTATTCAAAGTGGGGACCAATAACCAACAGGAACGGCATCATCCAAAAGCTTATTAGAAATGCAGAATCTCAGGCTCCGCCAGAAAAATCAGATTTGTATTGAACAAGATACTCAGGTGATCTGTAAGCACATTAAAGTTTGGGTCACTTCTCTAAAGTGTCTGCCACTTCTACAATGCAATGGTTTCAGACTCACCTCAACTCTGTCACTTAGCAGGGGAAAAAAAAAAAATTTACCTCATCACTTCACTTGCGCCCTTTTCCTGATCCTAACCAGAGCTCTCAGGCTTGCCCATATCCCTGTAGGGTTTTCAGAAACACGGATGGGGCAGCGCTGCCGCCTTGTGGTCATGATCAGTAAATGCACGTGATCTTACCGTTCTCACCTGGAAAGGAGGCGGGAGGGTTGGCAGAGGGGGGTGACGTCTAAGTCACAGATGAGATAAGAGAATCACAACCACCCACAATGACTGGAAGTAACTGTCAGACAGACCTGGGCCTACATCATAGAGTAATGTCACATTTCAAAGGGCAGATTTTATAATACCTAATAAAATGTGGTATTAGTGGGAATCCTGGGTCCCAGACCAAGCTCTACCCTTGGAAACTTCAAGAAAAAAAAAATCACTGTGACAGTTATTTTCAGACATCCAGCCCCCACCTGAACTCCATCAGTAAACTTGTAATATTCCAAGGAAACTTACTTTGCTCTGACAGTTGTCTCTCACCCTGAGCCAAAGTGTGTCTGATGCAGACTCACCAAGCCTGCGGCCACTCTGTGTAGGCACAGAAATAAGCCTCATACCTTTCACACAACAGACCTTCATATTCTTGTGAACAACCACCATACGCCCTTCCATCTCCCCTCAGCCATTTCCAAAAGGACATATTCGGAAGTTCCCTGTACTCTCCTGTCACCTTCTGAAGGGCAAGTGAAGTGTGTCAACCAGAGCAGAAACTCTGAGTCCTGGGAGTGTCCCAAGCACAGCAGCAGAGGAACAGGACGACCCACATCCCCATTCTGAGCACTTCACCTGTATTTAGAAAGCCAAATCCCACGTCAGCTCATGTGAGGAGATGGGTTCTCGACTTGTGCTGCTACCCAGTCATCCCATAGCTGTGTAGGTGTATACTTTTTGTTGTTTTATTTTATTTTTTTTTTTTGCGGTACGCGGGCCTCTCACCGTTGTGGCGTCTCCCGTTGCGGAGCACAGGCTCCGGACGCGCAGCCTCAGCGGCCATGGCTCACGGGCCCAGCCGCTCCGCGGCATGTGGGATCTTCCCGGACCGGGGCACGAACCCGTGTCCCCTGCATCGGCAGGCGGACTCTCAACCACTGCGCCACCAGGGAAGCCCCTGTTGTTTTATTTTTAAGAAATATCTATTAGAGCCTGCGATGCACTATGCGCTGGAGACACAAGGATGAATCAGACCTGGTCCCTGCCCTCACTGAGGGCCAGGTACGGAGGGAAACCAGTCCAAAGCCAGAGCATTGCGGTTACATGAGAAACACTTTGACAGAGGTGAACACAGACGTGGGGGCCCATCTCGTCAACCCCCTGTGAAGACTGTCCACTCTGGGTTTTCTGGGCTCCCGTTTTCCTCATTTCAAGCTCAAAGTGAAAAAGAAAGAGAACGCAAGTGTCCCCGATTTTTGCAGTCAAGGTTCAACCAGACATTTCTCTCTGGATAATCCAAGATGTTGGTGGGCTCCCACTTTATTCTGATGTCCTCTCTCTCCTATCAGAGCTCACCACACCGGCACATGCAGCAGCCCGGCAGCCGCATACTAGCAGACATTCCAGCAAGTCAGGAAACTTGAGTTTTTCTTCCCTGGCTTTGAGGATAACTGACTGTGATCTTGAACAAGTCACATAATTTCCCTGAGCTTTCATTCCCGCTTCCATAAAGTGGAGCAGCTGGACTAACTCTCCACGGGTCTATGTGTG
Organism: Aethalodelphis obliquidens; assembly: GCF_003676395.1. NCBI lineage: Eukaryota > Metazoa > Chordata > Mammalia > Artiodactyla > Delphinidae > Aethalodelphis > Aethalodelphis obliquidens. The sequence continues at coordinate 10,096,395 of NW_020837987.1, read as the reverse complement.
TAGTGGGAGCTCCTTAGAGATAGCGTCACACCTTCTTCTTCGCGGGAGTCACCACCTGCAAATACCGGGCATACATTATGGACTCAAATGCTCACTGAATGTGTGTATGAATAAATGACTCTTCTTAGAGCAACAGGAAGCATGGAGTCAATCAACAAGCATTTGTGAATGTCTACTACATATACTGTAGAGTGGGGAAACCAAATAACAGTGGGAAAATGGTTATTTCTCCCACTTTCCCCTTACCTCCTTCCTGGAGGGGGAACTTTGTAAGTCACAAAGACTGTGCTTACACAACTAAAGTTCTCAATACGAGCTCTAATTAGTTGTCAATATTAACAAGAGAAGAGTCTGACTCTTTTCCAGGGAGAAGCCACATCGGTGGTTTACATCAGACCAAGCGCAGACCGAGCCTCCAACTCGAGGACAATCTCCACTGCCTAGCACAGTGCCTGCCGCCTGCAGATGCTTTATAAACTTTGTAGTAGCAAAGTCTACAATCAACCCTCCAACATGTCCATAGGCAGAAATAATCTGAAATTGAGAGGGTAAGAATGAGCAAACAAAAACCATGCCTGGCCTCTTCCCTCCTCTTGGCTGGAACAAAAGTCACACCACCTTTACTCACTCCTGCCTGGAGGAGCCAGGGAGGACTTCCTGTTAACCTTCCCCTCAGCCCCATAAATATCACCCAGCACTTAAGCCCAGCCTCCCCCCATCTTTGAACCCATTTCCTGAAGCCTCTGGAATGAGTCACACTCAGTAAGTGCTGGTATTGTGTACCCTCGATGTTTGCTCCAAGTAGTATCACCTCCTTGCGCTTTGGACTGTTTCCAGACAAGGTCTGAAACAAGAGCCCCAGCAGCCTGGGCAAACACCTTCCCCGCTGTGGTTCCTGTTCCTCAAACCCTCTTGGACATGAAGCCTTGAGGGTCTTCCACCAACCCAGTTCCCTCTCCTTTAGGCGGGAGCCACGAGCCCACAGCCACCTGCCTGACCAACAAGGAGGCCTGCTTTGACCCGGTGCTCCAGGCCAGGGTTCGGGGCAAGAGAGAAGAGCCTCTCCTCCTTGATCCTCTCTGCTTCCCTCCTTACATGGCCACGGAATTGGAGGAAATTGTAAACAGTGGGGACACAGCAACTTCCCAAACAACACTGCTATTGCTGATCCAAGGACGGGAGTGGGGAGGACAGAGGGGAAACACGCCGTGTGAGTCTCTCTTTGCCAGCCCTTAGCACTCTATTTCCTGCCAGATACTAAGCTAGAAAATGTCACTCACATGTATTAGGAAATTCAAACAAGGAAAAAGACTTGGGGAAGAAATCATAGCACACTGGCGGGTAGGGAGGCGGGAGGGAGGACGGGAGGGGCTGAGAACTGCTGCCAAGTTATCAGTCGCCCTCCCTTGTTCCTAAGAATATGCTTCACTCCTTCTCTTTGGCCACCTTTACCTTCCAGATTCCCATAAATCACATGGTCCAGTTACCTAATGAGACCAGCGTCACTTGGCCGTTCTCACCCTCTAGTGGGAACACTGGCCTGGGAGTAAGGCTCAGACCCCCAAGCCACGTACCACGCACAGCCTGAGCCACTCCAAGAACTCAGGACCCTCTCACTGGGAACCTTCCACACACTCTTCAAGCAACGCACAGCAGCACCAACAGTTGAAATGAAAGTTCTAATCTCTTCCCTCCTTCTGTTGCTGCCACTAATGCTGGTGTCCACGGTCCGCAGCAGCTCAAATACAGGTAAAAAAAATTTTCTTTTTTTCTATGAAAGATAAAGAGGGGGGAGAAACATGGCAAAACAGAAAAGAACGTGACCACACATGCAGTAAAATGTAGCCCCTTTAGGTTACAGGGATTAGGGGCAAGTTAGCCTGTCTCAGTGCCTGTTTCTTCACTTACAAAAAGGAAAGAACTGTACATAAATCCAAAGAGTGTTGTGAGAGTTAAAGAAGCCCGTGTGTATGGAAGTGTCTGCAACTGTAGCTGGCGGGGGAGAAAAAAATAATGGCCCAACAAAGATTTGCTGCCTCACCTGCCCCCCAGTCCCTGCTCTAGAGGTAATGAATGTCCCCAGGGCCAGGCTTGGAGGCAGTGGTGGGAGGGTGTTGAAGGCAACTGTACAACCACAGACAGTAAGTCATCCTCGACTGTATTCGTTACAGTGCACCAGATGTGCCCCAACAATTTTTAATGCTGTTTCACAGTATGGTGATAAACTAGAAAAATCACACCACCAGGTAGTACCCGTGATTGAAACTGTAGGCACACCAAGCCCTGTTTGAACAGCTCACCTTTGGGAAGCAGACCCTGGGTTAGGGGCTCCGAATCGGCTCCACTTTTCACTACAGCTGAAGTGGCCTAGCCCTTAGCAGAACAGCTGTGCAGAAGAGACCTCATCCCGACCTATGTCTGCACTCGAGGGGAACATCTCCCCAAGGGCTACTTTGAGGTGAAATAGCTTTGTTATATACTGAGCATCAACTCTGTCCTAAAATCAGGAGTTCTCCCTACTCCACCCCAATTTCCAACGTTCCCTCCCTTACAGAGAGAGCTCTCTGGAAGCTGCTGGGCCCCCCAGCCCTGGGGCCTAGACCACCATTCTGGAAGCGAAGGCTTTTCCACCACTAGGACAGACACCAAGGCTAGAGTCCTCAGCCTGGATTCCAAGCTGCAGCCACAGCTGCCTTTCCAGTCCAGCCCTCCTCGCACTAAGTGCTCTGTGCTCCACTCAGCTAGGCCTCGGGCTGCTCCCGAGCTGCTCCTGTGCTTTCCCACCAGCTCAGCTTCGCTCACAAAACCCACCCCAAGCCCCCTCCTCCCACAGCCTCCCTTGATTCGTCCCAGGACCACATGTGAGCCCTCCCGCCTGTGAACAAGCTTAACCCTAACTCGACTCTCTGCCCTTTTCATGTTCTACCTTAAGTTAAGGTGTTGGTGTGCCTCTCCCACCTCCACCCCTGCCCTTCTACACTGTAACCTCCCCTCTGGCACAATCTGGTGTATTGTTTCCACATCCCTCACACTATCCCGCACGGTGCTCAGTAAATATTCGCAAAGTGAAAGAATAAATCCTCAGGTTTCTGAGCTCAAAATGTTGCCCTTAGGAGACTCGACACCCGCATTTCATAGCAGGCCCACTGACATTAGGGCTGGATAATTCCTTGTTGTGAGGGTGGGGGGGCTGTTCTGTGCTTTGTAACCTGTTTAACAACATCCACGTGGCCTCCACCTGCTAGAAGCCAAGAGCAGCCTCTCCCCTACCACCCTGCCCCGCCCAGTTAGTACAGCCAAAAATAGCTCCAGATATTGCCAAATGTCCCCTGGAGGGGGAACCACTGCCCAGTGGGGTCACTGCTCTCTACCAATAATTCTCAAACATGGCGACACGTTTAGACTCACCTGGACCTTGAGACTCAGACTTGCATTGAGGGGAACCGCGATCCAAATCCTGGCTCCATCACTTACTTTGAAACCCTGGACAAGATGCTTAACATTTTTCAGCCTCAGTTTTATCTTCTTAAAATGAATAAAATACCACTTAGCGTGTGCAACTGTTGTGAAGAGTAAACTATGGATAATGTGAACCTAATAAGGGTTCAGTAAATGGACTGAGTAAAATTTCTAAAGTACCTACTAAGGCACAGGAACAACGAACTAGGGAAAGCTCACTGAGCTGCCAGGTGGCGCGATTACAAACCAGAGGGGACCGGTGGTGGCTAGGCTCAATTTTTGTTTCCCAGGCAAGGGGAGTTTGCAATGATGGACCAAGTCTGGCAAGAAGAAATAAAACACTACACAACCCTCCCGCCCAAAAATTCTCCAAATAAAATCTGATCTTGCTTTATCTCTTCAAATAACCACATACATGTTTAATATGCTTTTCACAGGGAAGAGGAAAAAAGAAGAGAACCGATGACAATGTTAAGAAATAAATTACTTACAATAATAGAATACTCATTCCTTGTAAGATTACTTATTAATTATAAAATTATTTATAATAAATAGCTCCCATGTGTTAAACAATCCTATGTGGCAGGCTTCTCCTAAACACTTTATACATACTACTTCATTGTGTCCTCACAGAAATGTAGTGTACTTTTTTATTTTTAACTTTTCATTTTTCAGACTTAAAAATGTTGTGAAAAGAATCAGAGTTCCAATAGATCCAAAAACCCACACACAGTTTTTTTCATAGCCATAATATGATTATCAAAACCAGAAAATTAGCAATGATACAATACTATGAACTAATGTACGAATTTTCAGAATTTGCTAATCATCCATTGATGTCCTTTTCCTGGTCAGAATCCAATCCAGGATCCTACACTGAAGAAAGGCATCATCTCTCCTGGTCTCCTCCGATCTAGGCACTTTCTCAGCTTTCCTCGTCTTTCAGGACCCTGACATTTTTAAGAGTACTGTCATTTATTTTGTAGAATGTGCCTCAATTTGGGCTTATCTGATGTTTCCTCATGACTAAATTCAGATTATGCATTTCTGGCACTAATACCACAGAAGCGATACTTGCCTTCTCAGTGCAGCACATCAGAAGGCCCACGATAACAGTATCTCTCATGATGGGTGATGTTACGTTTGAACACTGCTTAAGGTGGTGTCCATAAAGGTACTATTTTCTCATTGTAGTTAATAAGTATCCTGTGGATAGATACTTTGAGACTATGCAAATAGCCTGTTTCTTCTCATCATATTTTTGCCCGTTAATTTTTAAAATCCATTGATGATTCTTGCCTACAACAGGTATTATAGAGTCTTAGCAAAGCAGTGATTTTCTATTTCCATCATTCCTTCTACATTTATTAATTAAGATTCTACTATAAGAAAGAGCTGTTCCTTCTTTCCCATTTATTTAGGTATTCCATTATTTATTTTTATAAGTAAAGACTTGGGGATATTTGTGGATTATAATCTATTACTATCCTTATTCACCACGTCGCTCATATTGTCCCAAAGCTGGCCACTGAGCTCCAGGTGGCTTTGGTGTCTTTTTTTTTTTTTTTTTTGCGGTACGCGGGCCTCTCTCCGCTGAGGCCTCTCCCGTTGCGGAGCACAGGCTCCGGACGCGCAGGCCCAGTGGCCATGGCTCACGGGCCCAGCCGCTCCGCGGCATGTGGGATCTTCCCGGACCGGGTCACGAACCCGCGTCCCCTGCATCGGCAGGCGGACTCCCAACCACTGCGCCACCAGGGAAGCCCTTTGGTGTCTTTTTGACGTGTCATTTCTTTAGCAGTTCCTGACTTTCTCACACCACGAGATGTTCCAGCCTCATCTTGTACTTCCCTTCTGCAGCCCTGGCGTCATCCATTTGTCCACGGAGCCCTGGTTCCTTTCATGAGGGAATGATATTCACAAACCTTGGGCACTAGGTATTGCCCATGGCTACTAGGGCTAGTGCGTCTAGGCCCTCTGGTGGACAGATGTGTGCATACACACACCAATGTACTTTTTTTAGCCCCGTTTTATTGGATTGGGCAAAAAGTTCATGCGGGTAAGATGTTACCAAAAACCCGAACAAACATTTTGGCCAATCCAATACAAATTATGTAAATGAGGCACAGAAAAGGTAAGCAGCTTGTCCAAAATCACAATGCTAGTAAGTAGCGGAAATGAGAAGTCAAAATAATAATAGAGCTACTGCAAAACCTAACAAGTGGAAGTAACTTCTTTACACATACAAGTCAGCAAAAAGCAGTAAGCCTAATACTCCAGCATAGACATTCCCTTTGGGAGATAACTAGAAGTCTGCAATAATAACCACAATAACACCCATCGTGTACTGAGCACCTACTTGGGCCCCAGGCCTCAGTAGCTCCTTTATTCCTAACAACACTGCAAGGTGGATACTAATATCCACTCTTTACAAACCAGAGAACCAAAGATCATAGAAGCTAAGTGACTTCTCTAAGACTACATAATTAACTGACAGAGCAAGCAGTTGACCCCAGGTCTGTCAGGATATAAAGTCCATGCTACTCTACTGTATTAATACTATCCAAAGCTGATTTTACGTAGAACAGAAATAAGCTTTTACCTTAATAGTTATATGTTTATTTTAATGCATGTTAGGAGAACAATCTAAGCATGTATCAAACCCATAATCTCACAGATAACATTGCATAGGATGAAGCTCTTATGTAAATTAAATTTATTTAGACAAAAGTATCAAGTAAATAGTAGAAAAGGTGGTATAAGTTATAGCAAAAATCATTAAGGTGGTCCAAAAATGTCTGACTGACACTTGGAGGACATAATATTATAGTAACACCTTCGTTTTCAGTTACATCATGAAGTTAGGGTCATGTAGGGCTGCAGAAAGAACAGCAGACTACGAGCTTTGGACCAAGGTTTTAGCTCCAGGTGTGTCACCATTACCTTTGTGAACTTGGGCATTTCATTTGCTCTCTCTAGGCCTCAGTTTTCTCACCTGAAAATAAGAGATGGTGATTTAGTTAATTAGTACAATGCTTTAAAAACAACTTGGTAATGATATCAAGAAACATAAAACTGTTCATAACTTTTGACCCAGTAATTCCATTTTGGGAAATCTTGCCCAAGGCAGCAATCCAACATTTGGAAAACGGTTACAAGCACAAAGAAATTTATCAATCTCCAAAAATAAAACAATCTAAATATTCAGCAATGAGAGAAGAGTTAAATAATCGGAAACACATATACTTGAGAGTGTTAGTCATTCAAAATGTCTGTTATAAATGTTATAGGAATGTTGTTATATATATATAATATATAACATATATATATTATATATATATATATATATAATGCTGTTATAAATGTTGTAGGAAAACAAAGGAACAAGCTTATAAAGTGAACAAAAAGAAATTGGCTCACATACTATGGTTATCACCTCATTTAAAAATTATATGCAGGGACTTCCCTGGTGGCGCAGTGGTTATGAATCCACCTGCCGGTGCAGGGGACACAGGTTCAAGACCTAGTCCAGGAAGATCCCACATGCCGCGGAGCAACTAAGCCCATGTGCCACAACTACTGAGCTTGCGTGCCACAACTACTGAAGCCTGCACACCTAGAGCCCGTGATCCACAACAAGAGAAGCCACTGCAATGAGAAGCCCACACACCACGACGAAGAGTAGCCCCCGCTTGCCGCAACTAGAGAAAGCCTGCGGGCAGCAACAAAGACCCAACGCAGCCAAAAATAAATAAATTAAATTAATTAATTTAAAAAAATTATATGCAGTAAACACACCAAAATTCCAACAGCTGATAAGGGTAAAGATTTCTTCATTTTTACTTTACAAATTTTCTCTAATATAGTTATATTGCATTAAAAACGAAAAAGAAAAACTTCTCAGTGAAGGGGTTCCACTAATGATCTCCAAGTTTCCTTCTGGCTCTAATATTCTGTGGTTTTTCTCTGGAACCAGAAGTAGAGATCAGGTGACAGTGATATAGTAGAAAAGTTTAGACAGTTGGGGTTATGCCCGTTGAAATTACTTTAACGCCACTCCAAATAGCACACGAAAACACTTGGAAACCAGCACTTGGAGAAATGATGCAACACCCTTCATCTGTGTGGCAGGAAGGGCAGAAAGAGTTTGGGAAATAGGAGAGCGGGATTGAACCGGATGCTGCTCTAAGGGCCCTCTCTGGACAACTTGTTCATCCGCTTATCAAACAAACATTTACCACGTGTCTACCATGTGTCAGGAGCCATGTAGCTGAATGACCACTGAGCCATTGGTTCAGAGTCTAGTGAGGAAGAAAAATTTTTAGTTTGCTAGGACCACCATAACAAAATACCACAGACTGGGAGGCTTAAACAACAGCAACTTATTTTCTCACAATTCTGGTGGCTGGAAGTCAAAGATCAATGTGTCAGCAACTTTGGTTTCTTCTGAGGGCTCTCTCCTCGCCTTACAGATGGCCGTCTCCTTGCTATTTCCTCACCTGGTCATTCCTCTGTGCATGTACATGCCTGGTGTCTGTTTGTGTGCCCAAATCTCTTCTCCTTATAAGGACTCCAGTCAGATTGGATTAGAGCCCAACCAACAGGGCCTCATTTTAACTTAATCATCTCTACAAAGGCCCTATCCTCAAATACAGTCATTCTGAGTTATTAAGGGTTAGGACTTCAATGAATTTTAGGGGGACACAATTCAGTCCACAACACATTTCAAACAACAAACTATAACTGTGCAAGGATAGAGCTGTACTGAAATGTGACGGGGAACCATGGGAAACCGTAATTAATTCTGGCAGGAGATATGAGCAACTCCTGTACAGAGGAAGCATCATCTGGACCCAGTTCTAGTCCCAGAATCTCTATAAAACATCATACTTGATTGTCATAAAAATATTTTAGGTATCACAAAATGGGAATAAGATAGCATCAGGTGGTAAGACCGACTTGAATAGAGGCCAAAAGAGGAATGGATTTGTTGCAGAGGAACAAAGGTAAATACCATCCTCTTATAGTTGAACTGGGATTATGGATTCAAATACAACCGAACGTGGAGGTCTGGTGAAGCTCCTGACTGGTCTATGGAATAATCTACTCCTTGCTCTCATTCCTTAGGTCATGAGGATTTTAATATGTGTAGGGAGGGATCTTAATGGGGGGAGGTTGTAAGGTGTTGATTAACCCCTACCTATTGTCCTCTCTTCCATCCAGAAGCCATTCTTTCTCCATCTACCTCCGGCTAAGCTTTTCTCTAGGCCAGATTTTAAACCTCGATTCCTTATCCATTTAAAATGCTCCTCTCTTGAAGCACCCTAGATCCCTGAGTAAAAAGGAAGAGCAATGGAGCTACGCTGACCTCGGTAGCACGATGATGCGGGACCAATTCTCTTGGTCCCTTCCCTTTCCAGTGACTGGAAGTGACCAGTTTTCTTCCTACAGGGATTGCCAGAGGCCATAGGGACCAACGCCAGGCTTCTGGGAGGTGGCTCCAGGACGGAGGCCAAGAATGTGAGTGCAAAGGTCAGTAATCCAGTATTGACAACAGCGATACGCCATCAGATCCCAGCTTGTTCCCCTGAATCCCTCTGGGACCGGAGCAGATGTTATCTGAGCTGACCTCACCCTCTCCCCTCTCCACAAGACCACCACATGCAGCACCAACACTTATTTTCTTCCTGAGTTTCATGTAAGAACCAGACTCCTCCAAGGTCCAGCGGGGAGCTGGCTGAATCTCTGGCTGCCCCCTCTCCCTTACCCTCTTTTCCCCAACAACCCAGGGCTGCCTTCCAAGTCTTTCCTGGACCCCATTCTCAACCTTATTTTACTCACAGGTAAGACTGAAATCAGAGAGGCAAGCTTGCTTGAGGTAAAGCAGCCACTAAAAAGCAGACACCTAGGTCTTATTCCTCATTTTTCAGTCTCCCTAATGATACCCTGATGCCTCCTCCAAACCTGCCACCAAATCCTTGCCCATACAGGTCAGGCAAACAACTTAGAGACCCTGGTGCTCATGTAACTGGATACCTTCACTGTGCTGGGTTGACCCTTTCCCACACCCACTGCAGTATGAAAACGAATCGAGAGGCAAGGAAGATGGCAAGTAAAGCCCTAGCCCTCAAACTTATTAACCCTTCTAAGCAGCAACTCCCTTATTTCAGATTGGTTCCTGAGAGCCCCTAAAAGAAAACTCATGGCAGTGCCCAGGCTGCCAAAGAAGCCGTGTCCCTGTGATCATTTCAAGGGCAGAGTGAAGAAAACCAGTAAGTTGCAAAAGAATGACCTTCCTTAAACCAAAGTCACTCTGTGGAATCAACTAGGGCTGAAGCAGGGGTTGTGAAGAGACAAGAGAAATGAAATGAAGACCAGGATAAGCACACTTCTCAGCCCTTTCTACTCAGTGTCATCTTGTGGGGAAATAGGAAGAGAAAGAAAAGCAAAATGCAATTCTCCTAATACTAGAGAGCCTTAACCAAATTCCTTAATGATAGAATGCCATTGCTTATCAAAGTGGAGGCAGATGGGGCTGTTGGGGACCGGTCATTGATCTCTGACAATGACACCGGTGTTGGTGTCAAACAAAATGTGATTCCTCCCTAGTCTAGGTATAAATAAATGTCATATAAAAAGAATATTGGCAAGAGGTAAACTGATTGATGTTATGATATTATCAAGAATGGGATGAATCTAGATCCTTATCACTGTTGACGGAGGTAAAATAATATTTGGTAGTACCTATCAAAAACTTAAATGTGTGGGGCTTCCCTGGTGGCGCAGTGGTTGAGAGTCCGCCTGCCGATGCAGGGGATACGGGTTCGTGCCCCGGTCCGGGAGGATCCCCCATGCCGCGGAGCGGCTGGGCCCGTGAGCCATGGCCGCTGGGCCTGCGCGTCCAGAGCCTGTGCTCCGCAATGGGAGAGGCCGCAACAGTGAGAGGCAAACTTAAATGTGTGTACCTTTTAACCAGTAATCTCACTTCAAGAAATCTCTAGTATAGAATATTAGCACGAATATTCAGAAATATGTACAAGAATATTAATTATAGCAGTATTGTAGTGACAAATGAACATATTAAATGCTCATTATTAACAGACTTGTAGTTTGTTCATTTTACAATGTACACAAATATCAAATTATGGTGTTGTACCCCTGAAACTAATATAATGTTAGATGTCAGTTATACCTCAATAAAAAATTCATCAAGAGCAAATTGGGCAGTTCTGCACTTGTCAGGTCATGTTGATTGGAAAGATGTCCACAATATATTAAGTGAATAAAAGGTGCAGAGACCCCCTAGTTCAAGCCCATCACAAAAATAAATTTCAGTGAATTAAAGGTCTAAATTTGAAAGACAAACTTACAAGGGAATATTGGAGGCAATATTCATGACCTTGGGGTAGGAAAGGATTTCTTAAACAAGTAACAAAAATTATAAGTCATAAAGGAAAAGATTAATAAATTTGACTTTATTGAAATTAAGAAATTTTGGTCATCAAAAGAAAATGACAAGAAGAAGAAGAGTAGGGGTATGTCTGCAAATATTAATATCGATAAAGGATTAATATTCAGACTGATAAGTAATTCCTATAGAGCCATGAGAGGAAGGCAGGAAACACAACAAATAGGCAAAAGAGTTGAGTACACACTTCAGAGACAAGAAATCCAAATAGCTAATAAACATGTGAAATGGCACTCAACCTTACTAGTAACTGAGAAAATATGAGTTAAAACCGAACAGAGGGACTTCCCTGGTGGCGCAGTGATTAAGAATCTGCCTGCCAACACAGGGGACATGGGTTCGAGCCCTGGTCCGGGAAGATCCCACATGCCGCAAAGCAACTAAGCCCGTGCACTACAACTACTGAGCCTGCGCTCTAGAGCGCGTGCTCTACGACAAGAGAAGCCACCACAATGAGAAGTCCGTGCACTGCAACGAAGACCCAATGCAGCCAAAAATAAATAAACAAATTTATTTTTAAAAAAACAGATCACTCTACATCATAAGATTGGCAACAATTTTGAATTTTTGAATTTTATTTATATTTTTATACAGCAGGTTCTTATTAGTCATCCACTTTATACATATTAGTGTATATATGTCAATCCCAAGGATTGGCAACAATTTTAATGTCTGATAATTCCATGTATTGCCAGAGAGTAGAACAGAGAAACTATCATCTCCTGCTAAAGGGAGTGTAAATTGGTAAATCACTTTGAGAAAGTGCTGGTAGTTATCTACTAAAGTTTAATTTCTGTGACCAAGCAACTCCACTCTTAGCAATTCCATACTCAAAAGGAATGTTGCTTATGTACAGTGGAAGAAATGAACAAGGATTTCATAGCAGGATTGTTTATAACTATCCCAAACTGAAAATTGGTCAGTTTATTGGTCAGTATATTTGAATATTATATATTTGAATATTATAATATTGGTCAGTATATTTGAATATTATAAAATTGGTCAGTATATTTGAATATTATATATCTGTGAGAATGAACAATAATAAAGCAACATAATGTTGAGTAGAAGAGAAAAAAATAAGCGAGAATAGTTATAGCATGATTTGATATACATAAAGTTTAAAATAAGGCAAAATTAAACTAAATTATATAGGAATGTATAAGTAGGTGGTAAAGCCATAAAGAAAAGAAAATATTTTTTTATTAATTGTTAAATTAATTTTTAATTAATTTAATTAAATTAATTAAATTTTAATTAATTTAAAATTAATTAAATTAAATTAAATTTTAAGTTAAGTTAAATTAAATTTTAATTAATTTAATTTTTAATTTAATTTTATTATTTGTTAAAAAAATAATAAAAAAAAGATTTGTTAAAGGAACATAGAAAAAACAATATGTATAGGATAAGCTCATTTTGTTTTTTAAAGTGAACTATTATGTTTATATACAAAAATATATGGAAAACTATGTAGCAAACTAGTAACAACAGTTAGCTCTACAGAATGAGGAGTAGCAGCTGAGGTTGGGGCATCCTTTAACTTTTTACTGGATATACTTTTTCATTTTAATTTTTTCCATGGGATGAGTCTTACTTTTAACATTTTAAAAGCTCTCATAAAAAATAAATTCTAAAAATGTTTTTAACAGTAGTCTCTCCCTTTTCTTTTCACCCTAGGGCACCAAAGACACCACAAGAAGCCAACCAAACCCTCCAGAGCCTGCCAGCAATTTCTCAGACGATGTCAGCTGGCAAATTTTGCTCTGCCCTTATAGGAGCTCTGAGAGCCCACCGTCCCGATAAAACATTCTGTCAACAAGGCAGTGAGCGCACCTAGAAGATGCTCTTCTCCCACCTCAAGCTCCCCATCCCTGTCCCTACTCCCTAAATCATCCCAAAAAGCATGTTCCCCAAGATTATTGCCCCCTCTAGTGGCTTCTTTTCTTGTCAGTCTTTTCCTGGGGCCTCCCCTTACCCAGGCTTAAATTTACTTACCGGGAATCTCTGGTTGCCTAGCTGGTCCCACTGGGTCTTAAATACAACCAAGCAAGTAGTAAACAAAAGTCAATAAATATATTTAAATGTAATAGGTCAAAATCATTTTCAAATGGGGTCTGGAAACTCACATTCAATCCAGACAACCCACTTTACCCTGTTCATTCCAAACTCAATCCAGATTATACACACACCTCTATCCAACACCACCTTCAATCTCACTCCAGTTTCCAACTTTTTATTCTTTTACTCATTCAACAAACCTTTCTGAGGTAAGAGCTAGGTGGGGCAAAGAAAGAAGTTAAAGTAATGAATCAGACATTGTCCTACTAAAGATAATATAGGTTTAAAAAAAAAGAAAACCTGGCACCATTTCCTAGCACATAAAATGCCTCTAGTATTTATGATTATCATCATCACCGTCATTAACGGTCATCTGACTGTAAGTTTCCAATCTACTACAGAAGACATGTGCAGAGGCATAGTTGAAGGCTAGAGAGATGGTGTGGAAGATTTCAAATGCCACTCGAAACAGCTTCAAGATGTAAAAATGAGATGTCTTTCTTATTTTTATTTTCCTTTTTTTTTTTTTTTTTTTTTTTTTTTGCGGTACGCGGGCTTCTCACCGTTGTGGCCTCTCCCGTTGCGGAGCACAGGCTCCGGACATGCAGGCTCAGCGGCCATGGCTCATGGGCCCAGCCGCTCCGTGGCATGTGGGATCTTCCTGGACTGGGGCACAAACCCATGTCCCCTGCATCGGCAGGCGGACCCCCAACCACTGCGCCACCAGGGAAGCCCCAGTCTTTCTCATTTTTAAACATGGGAGTAAAATGATCAAAACGATAATAGAAGGAAATTAAAGTGGAAACCATTTGTATGAATGAATAAAGAGGAAACAATTACAACAGGGTAGCTCCTGCTTCCCTCTCTGACCCTTTCCTCAAACATCAGAAGGAGAGAACAGAAAAGGAACACTCCTCCAGAATCTGGCTTCTGTCATCCAGATGAAACAGAGGACTAAGTTGGGGTGCTGGCCTTATGAGAAGAAACATTTTAACTGAGTGGTGAGTGGGGCCTCCTCTGGTAGGAGAGTGCTGGGCTCTCAGCCTCCCGCTGCCCCCAATCCCTCCTCCCACAGCAGGAGGCACACAAGCGCTTCATTTGGCACAGGAGTGGAGAGGCAGCTGTGGTCAGCCCACGTGCCAACTGCCTTAGGAAGAGCAGGGATGCCAGGATGAAGGAGTGGAACCCAAAGGGAGGAGCCATCATGAGCAATCAGTGAGGGATCTGTGACAAAGGAGGCCTGTGAGGGCCGAGAAGGATGAAGCCTGGGAGATCAACATCTCCCTTCAGGGAAATAACAACAATGGAGCCAGGCTCTAAGTTAGTTTCTAGGCCTGACTGGGAACCTGAGCCACACCAGACACCTATCACCCAGTCAGAGTCTGGGCCAGAAAAGACACCCACAGCTCAGCCAGCATCTAAGGCTCAGCAGGGACCCGATACCCAACAGAAGCGCACTGCACAGCAAAGACCCCTTGCCCACCATGGAGCTGAATCCCAGCAGGAACCTCGAGCACAGCAAAAATCTGCTTTGCAGCAGGAATTTCTTGCCCCACAGGAGCCTGCACCACAGCAGTCACCTCCCATCCAAAGGGTGCCCTTCAGGAAACAGGAAGCTGCCTCACAGCACAGACCTGGGCTGGGAAAAGATTCTAGAACTCAACAGGAGCCGGAATTGAGAGAGGGAGCTGGAGCCCAGGTAGGACCTGGACCCCAAAATGGATCACCTGCCCAGACGGAACTGATGTCCCAAGAGAGACGGAGACAGTCAGACCCTACAGCTCAGCACGCAGCTCCAGCCCAGGGAGCCAAATCCCAAGAGGGATCTTTGGCTGAGTGGCAATTTCTGTCAAAACCAAACGAACCATCCATGCAGCAACCGGCCTCAGAACATAAGACATTTCCTGAACGGGTAGTAGATTCTGGTGCAGATTCGGATTTAGGGTTTACGTTAGAGACCAACTCGCCAGCCCAGAGGGGTGGAACAGTGGCCCAGGGAATGAAGCCGGTCTTCAAGGGGAAACCTGGTTATGAAGTGATGTCGGGATTTGGTGGGACGTCATTACCCAGTAAGAAAACCAGCAGCCAAAACCCCAGACACTACCGGAACCCAGGTAAGTTGAGCTTGGAGGAAGGGGGCCTCCCAGGGATGGTCATTCATTTGCTCAGGAAGAACTTAGGCCTGCCAGAATGTCAGGTGAGCTCAGGTGACCCCGCAACAGTCCTGCAGACACAGATCAACAGCCCCATTTGACGGAGGAGGAAGCTGAGCCCTAGAGAAGAGAGGGATCCTGCAGGAGGCTGGGCAGTTAGGGGCTGGCCAAGCCAGGACCCCCAGCGAGCCTCTGACTCCTTCCCCTGCTCCAGGCTGCCTCCCCGCGGGGATCTGGGGGAAATCAAACAGAAACTAAAGAAGGCCCTGGGCGAGGGGCCCGTACTCATCCCTTGGGTCCCCAACCCTGAGCACCACTCTGGGGCGGGCACCAAGTGGGCCACCGCGGCACCCTGCTGAACGTGGACCCTTACCTTCGGCGAGTGTCCACGCAGGCCAGGCCGAAAACCGGGCAGGAGCGACCCTTGAGCTCTCTGGGCTGTCCAGTGGGCAGGAGGACACTTGTCCCCAGGGAGTCCCAGTCCCGCCGGGCCCATGGCCTCGTGGGTTGTGATCTCAGGAAGGGGGCGCCTGGGAGGGGCGCTGGGGCTCCGCCCAAGTCCCAGGCAAGGTCGGCGCTGACGGGAGGGAGAGCTGGGGGAGCGGTGTGGGCGGGTCGTGGGCACAAGACTCCACTGGCGGCAGCATCCCTGCGCCTCCTCCAAAGCCGGCCATGGTGCCCCCGGGGAGCAGGCTCGGGCCCTGAGCTCCTTCTCTGCGCTCAGAAGCCCTGCCCTGCACAAGGTGGGGCGCAAGTTCTCTCTGGGGAACGTGGGGAGACTCGGTGAGATAGCCAGAGGGGGGGAAACAAGGCGGCCGCACTCCGGAAGCTGAGGGCGCTGTGAGGACGGTTAGTCCGAAGGCTGGTAATGGGGGTCTCAGCCCAGAGGCCTGTGTCCCCCGGAAGGGCTGGGCCGCCTCTCTCAGGACTGAGGAGAAGAGGGTCATCCGGGTCTCTCAGTGCCACGGCTGCTCGTGTGCTTTGGGAGGGCGGGGAGGAGGGGAGCGATGGTGCTTCTGGTGCTAAAGATAAACAGCGGTTTCCCTGGGCCTCCCGAACCCAGTCTCAAGGGACACCTTCACCACAGCGCCGCCACAGCCAAAGCCGCCTCTCTGGGACCGTCGGAAAGAGTTGATTTGTGCGCATGCGCGAGCCTCGAGCCTCCTCCGTTTCCCGCCTTTTCCGAGGCTGGCGCCACGCCCTCTCTCCCTCCAGCGAGGCGATGCGCAGCTCGGGACCAATGCGCAGTCATTGATCACTCTTAGGTCCACCATCCACTCACTTCCATTCTCGCCAGAAAGGAGAGGGCAGAGAAAAGAACCCTGAGAAAGAGAATAGGAGAACTAGAGGACAGAAGGCGGAGGAAAGGGCGGGGCTTCCCCCTCCAATGGCTCACAGACAGAGCTTTGCCTCAGGCACTGTCGCCCCGCCCGATTTCCAACTGCCTGAGGACCTGGCGGGCCCCTCGCCCCTAGAAGGAGGCTCAGCAGCAGCCTTGTCTCCTGCTCCAGCGGGTGGGCCGGATGCGTTCTAGATGATTCCTATGTGGCAAGTGCAGTGGGGAAACGACGCTGACAGCCAACACGTGAAAAGACCCAGGCTTCCCCGCTGGAGAGACCCCCGCGGGACTCCCCACTAGTTTGGCCAGAAAGACGCTTTTGCCGCCTCCAGGGCTGCATTTGTTGTTGGTCCGTGGTCTGTTCGATGCGCGTAAGGGGGCGGGGCCAGGCCTCAGTCCTTAGCCATGGGGGGCGGGGCCCCGCAATGGAGTGAAGCCCGGATTGCTCTTGGGGCGCGACCCAGAGAGGAGCAAGTCCGGGACTGGGTGGTGTTGGGGGCCCGATAGCAAGGATTGGCCCTAGGGGCCGGGACTGGCGGCTGGATTCGGCCCTGGCCTCTGGAATTAGCCCCGGGATCGGGGACCACATAGGATTGATGGAGTAAGCTAGGGGGACGGAACCGCCTTGGTCCGTGGGGCCCCGACCGCGAAAAGGGCCCAAGAGGGGTCCAAGAGCCGTAGGCGCCGACGGTGGCTAAAAGACAAAGCCAGAGGTGAGCGGGCGGGGGTGGGCAGCAGCCCTGAAGGTACTTGAGACATCCTATGGGAAACTGGGGACCGAGTGGACTGACGTCCTGCCACAGGAAGTGGGGGAGCCCGTAGACTGGCTCATTGCCGCCCTGTGGGGCGGGCGTGCGGGGATAATCCACTGAGAGAAGCGGGTGATGTGAGAGGGAAATACCACACCCAGCAGAGAGACTATCAGACATCCCAGTACCATCTTGGGAGGGGAGTCCAGAATGTGAGTGTCCCGGACCAGGATTCCTCTTCCGGCTCCGGACTCACTGTGTGACCGTGGGCAACTCCTGCCCTCGGTGTTTCTAAGGTGGGAAATGGTTCAAGCGCGATTTTCAGGTATGAGTCACCTTTTTTTTTTTGGCCACACTGGGGCATGAGGGAATCTTAGTTCCCCGACCAGGGATCGAACCTGTTCCCCCTGCAGTGGAAGCGCAGAGTCTTACCCACTGGGATGCGTTAAGAAGTCCCAAGTCTCTGACATTCTTGCGACGGTAATGAGGAAAAGGTTTAGAAGCTGTTGTCCAAAAAGGAAGTTTAGGGGTGAGTCAGGGAAAGGAAGGAGGAAGGGGTGCCCCATAGTGGGGAATGCCTGGAGGAGGGGTGCAGTACAGCTCCAAACAGCCCTGTCCCACCATCCTTCATTCAATCCGCTCATCCATTTGTTGTCAGTCCACCTGCCTCAGCCTGACTGCCCTAGGACCTAACTTCTTGACTCCTACTCCTAGGACTAAGGGGCCCTGGGTTGGCTTTGGACAGCCTAACCTTCACTTGGGAGAAGGAAGTGCTGTCACCTGGGTTCCCTAGGGGGTCACATTATTTACAGATCTCATCAGGCTGGAGAAACACTGACAGACCAACAGAGATGCTACAAGCCTCAGGAAGAGGCACACATGCAGTTCTTTCTGGATTAGGAGTATGTGTCAATCCAAGTGAGGACCTTTGGGAATTTCCTGTGCAGAAAAGAAACTGACATAGCCCCCAGGCCCAGAGACCCCCAAACTCATCATCTTCTCTGCCATAGACATCATCATTAGCCAAGGTTAGAACTGGAGTTGGCTCCAGACACACACAGGAAGGCTCAGACAGGCTCAGAGCTCAGACTGGGCCCAAGGCCATTCCCTGTCACATGGCAAGACACAGCCTCACCAACAGGACAGTGTGCCCAGAGGCAGCACACACCATGGTCAAGAACGGGCCTTGGAGGGCTTCCCTGGTGGCGCAGTGGTTGAGAGTCCGCCTGCCGATGCAGGGGACACGGGTTCGTGCCCCTGTCCGGGAAGATCCCACATGCCGCGGAGCGGCTGGGCCCACGAGCCATGGCCGCTGAACCTGCGCGTCCGGAGCCTGTGCTCTGCAACGGGAGAGGCCACAACAGTGAGAGGCCCGCATACCACAAAAAAAAAAAAAAAAGTTGAACTCATAGAAACAGAGATTCAAAAAATGGTTGCCAGGGGCTACGGTTGGGGGAAAATAGGGAAAAGTTGGTAAAAGAGTACAAACTTTCAGTTATAAGATGAATAGGGTCTGAGGATCTAATGTATAACATGTTGACTATAGTTGATAATACTGTATTATATAACTGCAATTTGCTAAGAGAATAGAACTTGTGTTCTCATCAGAAGAAAGAAAAGGGTACGTATGTGAGGTGACGAATGTGTTAGCTAACTCAGTGGTAGGAATCCTTTTACGATGTATACATATATCACATCATCATGCTGTACACTTTAACTATATTGCAATTTTGTCAATTATACCTCAGTAAAGCTGGAAAAAAAGTGGCCTTGCAACCTTGAGTCTGGCTGGCTCAGAACATGTCTCACTCACGTACCACATGCCCTTTGTATCCACGTCCATTTTCATTTAATAAATTTTTTGCACCAAAAGCAAAACACAACAAACAAAAAAACCCTAGCCAGATACTACCACAGTATCTGACTCATACCAATGAGCCACGCTTCTAATTCATAAGGCCTTCATTTTATTTTTTTTAATGGAAACAAGTCTTCATTAAGTAACTTTTAATATCAGAAAAATAAAACTCTCATAATTCTCTTTACAGCAAATATATCAGTGTCAGTGCTCTGGCCATCTTAAGTTAAAGGTGCTTTATCATAAAATATATGGTTTTAAACTTCACTCAAATTGAATTTATAATCCCTATGACTTCCCTACAAGGCCTTCATGTTAAAGGGGAGGAAATGGAAGCCCAAAAAGGGAGAAGGTTTGGCCAGGATCTCCAAGTCAATGGCTGAACCCAGGCTAGAACTCACGTCCTCAGGAGGCGGCGGCGAAGGGGAGTGTTTAGGTTTCTCCTGCTTGCTGGGCATGATTCTGTCACTTTGCCAATGATCCTCCTCCCCAAGCCCCCTGCGCACTTCAGAGCGAGCACTGCCCATTACCTGCCCCTCCCCTCCGCCTCCCTGGACATGTCTGGCGCTCCTCAGACCTTTCACGCCTCCACAACCCTCATGGACCACAGGACAAGGCAGAAAGGCAACTCCGTAACTTTATTTCACTATGTGAAGGGGTAGGGGTGTTTGGTCCAGCTAGATCGTCAGTCCCTGAAGGCAAACAGAAGGCCTAAGAGGATGCCCCAAGCAGGTCTCCCACTAGAGGGCTCTGCACCAGCAAACTGGGCCTTCTCTAAGATGTTGATGGCCTCAGTCACTCTGATGCTGCCAATATGGTGAAAGTGGGATAAAATATTGGTGTTTTCACGAGCACAGCCCATGAGGAGGAAGGTGGTATTGAGATACCCTGTAAGGAAGAGAGCAAGGAGTCAGAGACACTTTCAAGACTCAAACATCCTACTCCTCCTTCCAGACACCCCTCACAAACCAGGACCCCTGCTCTCCCACCAAACACTCAGGTACCAGGCACCTTCTCCCCTCCTCCTTGGAATTATGTGCCACAACCCCCATCCCCCAGGACCCAGACACAGGACCATGGGACCTCAGTCCCACCCACCTCCGTCAGAGACGGGAAGGCAGCAGGCCTAGAGCAGGCATCTGAGAAAGAAAGTTTCTCTTCTCTCACCTGCCTGAAGTTTTAAGGTGGAACTGTAACACTCAGTAGCATTGTTGGGGCAAGCCTCGGTGGTGACAAAATTTGGGAGGCAGTCCTCGGAGTGCTCGCCCACACAGGTTGGGCAACTATGGGAAGAAGATGCTAAAGTCTTAGGAGCCTTGGCCTTGAGTTTCACAAAAGGATCCATGTTGGTGAGGTTATTGCAGAGGTATGTCCGGCAGACACGGCTATAGGAGGCAATGGACAATCCGGGCGGCGAAACGAGGTAGGAGACTTGCGGGGGGTAAGATGAAGCTGGGCTGCAGCCTTTAAAACCCACAATTCCCCTTCTGGTCCCTGCGGGGCAGAAGATTGGAGAGCTCTGATCAGTGTTGCTGGCCACACCCAGTTCAAGCTCCCAGCCCAGGCCCTGCTCTTCCTGCTGCCCCATCACCAACTTTGCCCCTCCCCCACTGTCCTCTCACCACTCAGATTTCCCACGTCTCATCTGCCTCTCCTCACTCTTCTCCCCACAGGAGCCCGTCTGCGCCTCTCTCCCTTGTATCCCAAACTTGTCTTCTCTTCCAGAGTCCCCCTCTCCTCCTGGGATCTGTCCACCTCCATTGTGTCCTCTTATCCAGCCCACACCACAACCAGCTGGGTCCTGCCCCTCTCCTGCCGATGTCTGGATGCTGTTCCCAAACATATAATGGGGTAGATATCTGGAACTCAAGTCCAGAGTCCCTGGGTGCTAGGAATGGAGGTGGGGTCAGAAGACCAAGCAAACAAAATGTCGCAAAGTCACCCCTGTTCACCTGTCTCGATGAACACCAGCGTCTCCTCACAGCCCTCATTCAGTTTACACACCATGCTCCTCATCAGAAGCCACTGCCAGTTATGGAGATCAACAGCTCTGAAGAGGGAAGATGTTGCTTCATAACACAAAAGAGCTCCAGCCCCTAAAGAGAGAATGTTCTTCCAGTCACCTGCCCCTCACATTGCCTTCTCAGCCCCGAACCGCCAATCAAGAGCTCAGCCTCCACAGACCCTGTCTCCCGAGGGACCCAGATATGCAGCTTTCCTTCCCCCAGTGACATGAATCCAGCCCTCCCATCCCAGCCAAGAGGGTCCCTAAGGGTCCAGCCACAAAGGACATACAAGGCAGAGTGGAAATGGCCCCTAGGAGACAGAGCAGCTGCACGGGGCTCAAATGCTGAGGTCCCATGGTCCTGTGTCTGGGTCCTGGATGCTGGGCCTCGGTCTGGAACCAATTTCAATCTAGGTCTCAAGCTCAGTTCTTGTCAGCCTCTGGGTCACTGTTTCTGGAGCAGAAAGTTGATTATCATTTTCATTAACATAGGCTCCCTGAGCCCTTCAGGGACACAGGTCTTCCCATCTCCATAGTCTCTCTTCCAACCTAACCCGAACCCACATTAGCTTCTCAAATCCTGACTCTTCACTCTCCTGCTTAGGTTCTGCCACTGGACATGGTGCTGAGCAGAGGACGCTGGCTTATTCAAAGGATCACTATCATACAGGCTATTCTCCATCCAGAGACAATGAGGTCAGAACAACAAATGTGTGTGTAGGAGTTAACCAACATATTACTAAATAACCCTTGACTCGAAAAAGAAATTAAAAAGTATTTAGAACTGAATAATAGCAAACATACTACATGTCACACACACACACGTGCATGTAAAATCTGATGAAAACTGAATAAGGCCTGTAAGTTAGTTAAGAGTAATATACCAATGTCAATTTCCTGCTCATATACTACAGTTATACAGAATGTCCCTATGGGGAACTGGAAGAAGGGTTTAAGGGACTCTAAAATTTTTGCAACTTCTTGTAAGCCAATAATCATTTCAACATCAAAAGTTTTTTAAAATACACATCAAAATTTGGGACTCTGATTTCTAAATCAATATTCAGAAGTAAATTTATAATTTAAATACATTTATCAGGAAACAAGAAGAATTACAAAATGTTTATGAATTAACTCAAGAAGTTATATGAGACCACAAAGCATCCCCCAAAAAGGGACAGAAATAAAGATGATGACAGAAATCAATGGAATAGAAAACAACAAAAAAGTATTACAAAAGACTAATATTCATTCTTTGACAATATTACTAAGATAATTCTCTGGCAACTCTAATCAAGAAAAAAAGATGCAAATAAAATACAGAATGAAAAATAAAAATTAACAGACATCACATGTTCTAAGAATAATAAAAGTGTCATTAACAACTCTACATTTATAAATTTGAAAACCCAGATGAAGTGGATAAGTTTCTAAAATAATATGAAGTGCCAAAATTGGCATAAGAGCGCATACAAAGTCTTAAAACGAGAATGGTCAAGGATCTCAGGCAAATTGACAAGAAAAAGAGAGCAACCCCAGCAGGGGAATGGACCAAGCATATGAAGAAGCAATCTCAAAAACAAACCAGGGGGCTTCCCTGGTGGCACAGTGGTTGAGAGTCCGCCTGCCGATGCAGGGGACACGGGTTCGTGCCCCGGTCCAGGAAGATCCCACATACCGCGGAGCGGCTAGGCCCGTGAGCCATGGCTGCTGAGCCTGTGCGTCCGGAGCCTGTGCTCCGCAACAGGAGAGGCCACAACAGTGAGAGGCCTGCGTACCGCAAAACAAAACAAAACAAACAACAACAAAAAAAAACAAAGTCTAACAAGCATATGAAGAAACACCCCAGCTCAACAATAATCAGAGAAATACAATGTATCCAAATGTGCATCTATCAGATTGGCGAGGGATCAGAAAGCTGGAAAACTATGAGCATTGGTAGGACTGTGGGGCTACAGAGACCCTTGTGCACTGCTGCTCATGGGGTAGTTGGGGCCAGGGATAGGGTCCTCTTCTGGACCCTGAGGAAGGGAGGAGTTCTGAACAGTGTCTCAGACCCAAAGCATCATTCATTGTGGGGAGGAGTCTGGCAATACTTAGTCAAATTAGGCTTACAAAGAGCCATCTCTGGTATATCCTAGGTACACATAACAGAGATTTCCACCTTCAACTACAAAGGAACACATGAGAATGTAGCATTATTATGGTGACAGTGAGCTGAAGGCAATGTGGGCGTCCCTCCCTGAGACCTAGTGAACATGCGACACGCAGGGGATGCACACCATGGAATAGCATGCAGCAGTTAGAAGCAACTGGTTAGATGTACGCATCACATGCACTGGATGGATCATAAAAACAGTGCTGATTATTTTAAATAGTAAATAATGTCATTCGCATAAATTGAAGCATCATGCACATAAAACACCGCACATCTTGCAAGAACACACACAAACTAAAAGATATGCATTAACCACCTGAAATGAGTGCCTATGCAACAGTTAGAGAATAAAAGTGGGGAACTGGGGATTACTGGAAATAACTAAAACACTGTAGGTTGTACAAAGTTGATAGACTTTGGACTCAAAGACAGACCAACGCTGGAATCTTTACCTCTCCATTGTCTAGCTGTGTAATCTTGTGCATCTTATTGAACTCATTTATAAAATATATTAGTAATATATCCCATAGAGTCATGGTTGAAAATTAATAAGATTATTAGTATAAAGTGCCAGGCAAGAGCTAAGCTCTCCAAAAATGTTGGTCCCCCTATCTCTCTCTCCACTACCTAAAGGTTTAATGTCAATTGCTTCAGCTGGCATTAAAGCATTCCACACATCCTCACCCTTCCTCCCCCAGACTGGCCCCCAACAACCTTTCCAACTTCGTCTAGTACTGCCCCCCTGCACAGCAGTCCAGCTAGAGGTCACTTCTGCCACACTTCTCTGTCCAGAATACCTGACACAGGATCCGTAATCCAGAAATCTGCGGCAAACTAAGAGGCCAAGACCAGCAGAAAAGATGGGACACAGGAAGGGGAAATGAAGGCTGACAAAGGATCAAACAAAGGAGTTGGACCAAGCAGAGAAGATGGCACACACCTGCCTGGGAACGCAAAACAACGGGACCCAGCAATCTGAGAACAAGCACGGACACAACCAGAAAAGAGTGGAATGAAATCCTCAAGGAAAAAGGGATGGAGTGGTGGTCAGAGGCGATGCTATCCCTACAAAAGAGAAACCACACAGACAAGGAGGAGCAAACTGTTGGAATGGAACCTTGCAGGGAGCAGAGAAAGCACAATCGGGAGCGGCAGAAAAATG
Source organism: Aethalodelphis obliquidens (assembly GCF_003676395.1). Classification (NCBI taxonomy): domain Eukaryota; kingdom Metazoa; phylum Chordata; class Mammalia; order Artiodactyla; family Delphinidae; genus Aethalodelphis; species Aethalodelphis obliquidens. The sequence continues at coordinate 10,071,986 of NW_020837987.1, read as the reverse complement.
AGGAGTGGGGCACAAGGACCGGGTTCTCAGGGGAGAGAGGAGACAATCTTAGAGGCTCAAAGAGAGAAAAGGAGACAGGGCAGAATGCATAGAGAAAAGGGGACACCACAGAGAATGGGGAGGGAAACCGTGAGATGGGTCTAGTAGAGATGCACAGAGAAGGCTACAATTAGAGAGTGGAGCACCGAGAATGGGGTGCAATCTGGGAGGAAGATGAACACAGACGGTGGAAAAGGCTAAAAAGACAGAAAAACCACAGAAGCGTCTCGGGAAGCGAAGAGGAGGATGGGAGGGGCAGGGGTCCAGGCTACGAGGGAATGAGGCACGTGGAGAAAGAGGTTCCGAAAATCAGCAGGATGAACAGGCAGAGAGAGAGAGGCTCTCAGAGACGGAAAATGTCAGAGTTAGGAAAATCAGCACCAGCGCGGACGATAAGAGACACAAGGAATGGGGCTCAGCGTGAGAAGGTGGGACCCAGGAAGGAAACAGGGATATCACAGCACAGGGAACATAAAAGGAGAAAGGTAGATCGGGAGTTGGGCAGCGGGAGAGAAGTGCGAAAGCACGGGCATGCACACAGCAAAGAGTAACCGCCCGCGCAGAGTCGAAGACAAACGCTCAAGAGGCGCCGTCCCTGCAGTGCTGGCCGGAGGGCGAGACTGCGCGTGCGCGGGAGGGCGGGCCGGGCAGCCGTTCCTGGGGGGGCAGGGCCAGCCTCGTCCTGGAAGCGTTACTCGACGCCCCATTGGCCACCTCCCCAAAAAGGGAAAGAACAGTCTGGGAAGGCAAATCACACAAGGAGGGAGAAGTGTCGCGAGACTCAACTCGACGCTCTATTGGCTGGCCTGATAGTCTGGCGCGAGGAGAAGCGGGCCGGAGGTAAAGGGGCGGGCCGTCAGTGAAGGATCTTGAAGCGCACTGGTCGCTCGCCTCGGCGGCAGAAAGCGCCGCTTGAAGCTCATTGGTCCTTGTAAGAAGGGGCGGGAAAAGTGGCGCGAGCGAGGCCATTCCTCACCCCACTGCCCCACCACCTTCTTTCGCCTCATCCTGAGTCTGACTTCGCTCGAGGCTGTGGTAACCGCGGCTGACGACGCGAACGCGACCCCGCCCCTCCCGTCTCTTCCCCTCCCTGTCTTGCGCTGGACTCCCTGCCCCAGACAACGGTCGCCTCCCCACTAACGGTCCTCGCGGCCCCTTCGCCCATCCCCCACCGAGGCCCCAGGGCGCGCTCCCCGAGCCCCGAGCCCTCCCTGGGACCCTGGAGCAGGGCGAGGCCGCGGGGACAGCTGCAGAAGGGGGTGCACGCGAGGAACAGATGCATGGGGAGGTGTGGCGGGCGCGGTTCGAGGCTGCTTGTTGGGAATGGGCGAAGGCGCGTAAAGGCCGGGCGCAGCGACGGCGCGGGATTGCCTTAGTTTGGAAGGCGTGTGGGTGTAAGAGAGGAATTTGGGCCGTGGGGAGGGGGCTTTGGGCCTCGATCAGGGCCTGGCACATGGAAGGGGCTCAGTAAACCTTTGCTGAAGGAATGAAAATAATTCTTGAAAGTAAGGCAAGGGATCCATGAGAAAGATGTAGTTACTGAGGTGCAAGGGAGCGGTCTGATTAAAAGGGCTGCGGGGGAGAAATTGAATTGCAGGGCATACGTGAGGCTAAGAATTGAAAGGGGAGCATAAACGTTATGTGTGGGAATTGGATAAATGCAGGAGGGAGGAATGATAATTGTTGAAGAGAATGCCGGGGAAACTGTGGGAATGGGGTGTTGGTGGAAGGCGGGTGTAAGAACTGCTGCAGAGGGCGTGAGACTGCGCGAGTATGCCCCAAACTGGGATTTCTGCCTGGAAAGGAACATGTGAGCGGAGAATAATGTTTGGATCGAAAGATACACAAGAAAGGAAAGAGAGAGGTTCTTGGGAAAGATGATGCCTGAGGAAAGTGAAGAAGGAGAAAGCCAGGGGAGACTCAAGGGTGACAGCTGAGTCCAGGAGTGGGCGAAATGGAAAAATGCTTCAGGCGTGGCCTCCCAGAGGCAAGAGGGCTGGTCAGGAGAGGGCCCACGTGTCCACCCTGACCCCCCACTCCTGCCCCTAGATACATGGAACCCAATGAAATGCCTGCTGTCCACCACTGCCCCTCAGACTCTGCCACAGGGGGTGAGACTAGAGCCCCCCAGGGCGGGGAGCTCGTCCCCAGGAGAGTTGTCAGTCGCTCTCCAACGTGCGCCCGCTGCCGCAGTCACGGTGTCACTGCCCACCTCAAGGGCCACAAGCGCCTCTGCCTCTTTCAGGCTTGCAAGTGTCACAAATGTGTCCTCGTCTTGTGAGTATGAGATCCAGGGAAGGGAGAGGATGGGCCTCATCCGAAAGGCGGCTGACCTGCCTTTTGACTCGCCACCCCCGCTTTAGGGAGCGCCGAAGAGTCATGGCTGCCCAGGTGGCCCAGCGTAGGCAGGAGGAGGCGCAGCTGAAGCGGCACCTGGCTCGGGGGCAGATGAGGAAAGGGGCGGCTCCTCCCAAAGCTCCCGGCAGTGTCAAGAAGGGAGTCACTCAACCAAGGCTCCACCGTGAGTGTCTCTGGCCAGGGCCAGGGCAGGAATGTGGGCAGGGAAAGCCTAAGTAGGAAAAAGAGTCCCAGTCCTGCCACTGAATTGGTGCGCGACCTGGGGCAAGGTGTTTCTATTCTCTGGACCTCACCTTCCCCAACTATAAAATGTGATTAAGTGTTGGGAGGATGCGGTGAGGTCTGTGGGTAGAAATGGGACCGAGAGAGATAATTCAGTTTGGGGTTGGAGTGGGATGGCCCTCAGGAGAAAGAGCTCACCAAAGCTCTCCCTGGTCTCTCACAGCTGCAAAGGAGAACATAGCACCCCAGCCTCAGACTCCCCATAGGGCAGTCCCACTGGCACTGACACCCCCAGAGAAGGTAAGGAAAAACTGGGCCCTGAGGGGACCCCTGTCTTAGCCCCTGCCCAGATCCCTTCCTGTATGCCTTCAGCACCTGGGTTCTAGGTCCAGCCCTGAATTGCTGTGTCATCTTGGGCAAATCACTTCTATTCCATGGACAAAATGAAGCGGTGGGATTTTATGGCCCTTCAAGCTCTAAAGTTTTGGGGTCCTACCTACATCCTGGAACATACCCATTCCTTCTCCAGCCTTGTACCTGACTCCAACCTATGCCCCCTGCAGGAGAACTCCCAGGGGCCTCTGCTGCTCAGCTGTCCCCCAGAAGCCTTGCCTTTGCCCCGGACTCCAGTGCCTCCAGGCCCTTTGGCCACTGGACACTGGCTGCCTCCAGGCCTTTCCGTACCAACCCCAGTGGTGTGCCGCTTGCTATGCCAAGAACCTGCTGTCCCTCTGCATCCTTTCCCTGGTAAGATGAATTCAACGTTAATTCAAGAGATATGTGAATGACTAGGTACCACTGTATCAGAAAGACAAGAGGAAAAAGATACAGGGTAGGAAGAGGGAAGACAAGCCATGACCTCTGCATACGCTCTGCATTCTCTTACCCTCGTTAGGCTTTGACCGTGGCACTGCCCTCTGGCTGCCCACTCATGGGCCCCTCCCAGCCTGCTCAGGATCTCGCCCAATACTGATGGCTCCTCTTTCTGGAGAATCCCAAGGGCCCTCTACCCTGCCCCACACGTGAGTAGGGAGAAAAAGATGTGTGTTTATGATGTGCCTAACCCTGTGCTGGATACCATAGTAGATAAAGAAGAAGAAAAGGTCACAGACTAATGGGTGAGGCAGAGCTCTCCTAGGTCTGCCATTGCCTAGCTGTGAACCTTTGTACAAGTATCTTTACCTCTCTAAGCCTTTTTTTCTGTCAGTAAATCAGAGACACTACTACTTCTTGGTAATAATGAGAATTAGCAATAATATATGGAATACACCTAGCACAAGCCCTGGCCTTAAACAAGTAGTGGCTATTAAATCCACTTAAACAGATAAGATAGGGTTGAACTGCCTGCTGAAGTGGGGGTGGGGTGGGGGGGCGGGGGGCGGGACGACATGCTGCTAAGAGCCTCAGAGGCCTAGAAGAGAGGCCAAAGGCCATTAGAGAAAGCTTCCTAAAGGTGAGCCAAGCTGCTCCTCAAGTTCCATAGCGATTGGGGAACTAGGAGGGAAGGAAACCAGACTCTGGTAGGGCAGGAACAGTCACCTCAATCCCTCTAGATGTTTTGTCAGGTTTTTTTTTTTAGCGGACACCAATTATTTCCCATAATCCTCACAGTAGCCCTGGTAGGAAGAAGCTGACAGATATTTTCATTTTACAGAAAACAAAGCAGGCCATAACAGAGGAAGGGACTTGCCCAAGGCCACAAAGCCTAATGACCCACCAGGCACTCAGATTCCCAGATCAGAACATAGCAAAATCCTGCCCCTGTTTCCATGTGTACCTGTCTTTCCATGTTTAATCCCCCTGGCATCTTTTCTCCTTATTTCCAGATGCTCGACTCTGAAACTTCAGCCCTGTGGCACCCCAGACCCACTTCTGCTGCAGCCACAGGTCCTGGGGAAGAACTGGGACCCAGGACCCTGGGAGGAAGTTGAGCTTGGGGAAGGGAAGAGTAGGGGATAATGAAGTAACCAGGGGCAGAGGGAGCACCTGGAGGGTGGGCAGAAGTGGGGATTCCCAGTCTGCTTCTCTCTCTTTCCTTTGCAGGCCCCCAGAGCCTCTCGCCTGGACTGGACCTCTGACCCCTCAGAGTGGCAGCTGCAGTGGGAGGCAGCCGAGGCTCTTATGGGACTGAAAGATTCGTTTCAGGCTCCCCGCCTGACCCCTTCTGGTCCTTCCAACCATGCCTGGATTTCCCTGCGCCACCCCTGTGGCCCACCAGGTAACCTGTTCCTTAAAAGGAGGGGATGGGATAGGCATGACTGAGAAATGGAGGTACTGGAGTAAGCAGGGACTAACCAAATAGATCAGGAAGTTCAAGATCCCAGGCCCAGGCCCCAAGCTTTTCAACCTAGCCCCTGGGATTACAGTTGAGAGTTATTCAGTGAATCTGTTTTATCCTTTTTGTACTCAAAAGCAAATGTCCAGTGCCCTGATGTCAAGGAAAGTGAGGCCCTGAGAGAGGCAGGGACTTGCCTGAGTGCATATAGCAAGACAGTGGCAAAGCCTGTTCTCCTGACTCCAGCCAAGGTTTTTTCTCTGGACCCAAACTGCCTGCTGAAGTCTAGAGAGGGACTGAAGAGGTAATAAGGGTCTGGCCTGGAAGGAGATTTGATAACTGCCTTCAAGGAGCTTCCATTCTATTTGGGAAACCTGGATGCCTTCAGAAAGCTCAGTGACAAACCTGGAGAGAACTAGAGGACTCTTGAGGCATGAGAAACACCTATGGGGACAGAGAGGGAAGGCTGAGATTTCTCTTGTCCAAAATGGTGGATTGGACGTGCTGTGTGGGACTGGAGGGACTGCTGGAACAGAAGCAGATGAGTATGGAGGGGCTTCTGATCATGGAGGTCTGGCATGCCAGGCTTGGGCATCTAGACAAGCACCTGTACATGAAGGGGAGCAAGGGAATGTTTCTGAGTAAGGGACATATTCTGAATCCCTGAGCTTTAGAAAGACACGTATGGTGGCTGTGATGGAGGGATTGGATGAGGCAAGACTAGAAGTGGGAAAATCAGTGAGGAGGAAGTGTTTGCTATAATCCAGGTGAAGAAAGATGGGCCTGGATTAGATGGGGTAAAACGAGAGGGTTTGCTGGGAGGGGAAATAGATGTGACCTGGTCCTGCCCCCTTCCTTCCTGTCTGTAGCTCCTGCTGAAGAAGGAGGATTCCAGCCTGTTGTCCCCTCTCTCTGACCCAGTCCAGCCCCCTCCGTGGCTCTACATATTGGGCATCTGGGATCCATCTCCCTCCTGAGCTAGAAGCCCAGAGGTGGAGGCCTCACTGGGGTAGGGGGGCAACAGCCTGCAGGCATTGCATATTTGGTATTTTACTTACAGATTTATGCATGGAATTTAATGTAGCACAAGCTTCAGGCTTGTTTTAAAGCTTTCAGGTGCTTTGTTAGCTTTTGGCTCCTTTTGTAGCATGGCCATTTCCTTGGCTGAAGGGGGATATTCTTTTACCTTCCTCGGATCCTGGGACCTTTTAAAATCCCCAACAAAGAGAAAGTTGTGCAGTTTAAGTTAACCAGTATCTAAATAGATTTTTGCATGAGTTCATGTTCCAGGGTATTTATTTGACGTGTGATTCTGTATATACCTGTGCACTCATGTCTGTCTCCATGCATGTGAAAACAGGAGAGAATTTTCATTTTGTGTCTAGGTTTGTGTGAGTAAGCAAAAAATAAACCTGTATTGTTTTAAGCCACTGAGATGTGGGGATTGTTTGCTACCGCAGCCTAACCTAGTTTATTCTGACTGACAGAAAGGACTTGTTCAATTCACTTCCCAAAGTGAAAATCAGATATTCAGTAACTACCACAAATAACTACAAACTTGGATTTCTTTTTATGGCCAGATAAGAAAGAGTGGTAGGCAGACACGGTAGGTGATTCGCTGACTCAATAATTAAGTGACTGCTCTGTGCCAAGCATGGACAGTTTCCAGCTGCCCAGAGGGGCACAAGTGGAAATACCTACAGGGCCAAGCAGATCATATGAATGAGTAAAGAAGGCCAGAGGAGCCCTAGAAAACTGAGAATGCATGCCCTACCTAAGAAGGTAGCTTCCTTTTGGCCCTAGTGGATTGTTGCCAGGCAGGAACGTGGGCTCCGGATTGCCATATCTTCTGATTTTTCAAGAGAAGCTGGAAAACTAGATTTCTTTTTAAAACATCTTAATTTTCAAATGTTGGCTCAGTTTTCTTCTTTAAATCCTATGTAGGTCAAACAAGACATATCTTTAGGCCAGCTTTAGTCAATGGAATGTCAACTTAATGCTAATCTAACGTAACATTTTTCAAACGGGGAGACTGAGACCAATCAGTACAGGAAGAATCAAGTTAAGTCTTTATCAAGGGTTTTTCCTGAACTAGAGAGATTCATGTATCTAAGTTCTGAAGGACCTATAAAACGTTAGTGACAGTTATTATCATTTATTGAGTACACACTCTATGCAATTCACATATATCCTCACAGCAACTCTGTAAGCTATGCACGATTACTCCAATTTTACAAACAAAGGAACACCTTAGAGAGATAAAGTGACTTGCCCAAGTATTTTAGTGAAAATTTGTAGGCAAATATTGGAGAAAGGTTCCTTCCTTGCCAGGCCCCAAATCAATAGGTAATTTTTATAATACATAGAGTGAAAAATTCAGGACTCCAGGAGACAGACACAAGTCCCGAGGGTTTTTCAAAAAGTCTTTATTTTTCTACTCAAGATAGCAGTAAGTAATAATGTCTTACTCACGTTTGTTTCTTAGTCCTCTGCTGTCAAGTCCTTCTCCTTGAACTGTTCCAAGCACGTGAAGACCTGGTGAGCTATTCCAAAGATATGAAGACTCGGAGACCCCCATCCCCATTTCTACTCTTAGAAGGGCCAAACAGAAAGTTCAAGGGACGTGCCTGATCACTGATTCTTTTTCCTAATGTTACCTACACCTCTTTTTATTCAAGATAATTGATGGTGATGGCATCCAATTACAACTTGCTCTTTTCTAGTTTGGGGCCTTGAGAAGGTGAGCTGCTTCTAATTCTAACATTACAGAGCAACAAATCTCCAACACTTCCCAGGACTCAGTGCAAGATAACCAAAGCCCAAAGTCTGCTTCACACCTTCCTTCCCTGACCTTGTTTTAACTTAGATGTGTGATTGACCCTTAATAGACCTGCCTAAACCTTGCTGTGCCATGCTCTCCCAGTGACAGAAAACCAAGCCCACATAGTCAAGGGGGGAGGGAAGCGTTGCAACATGCAGCGTGGCTAAGACCCTGCTACTCAGGGCTGACCAAAGGTCCCCAGTACACCAAGCTCACACAGCTGGGAAGAGTAAAAGAGAAAGTATAACTTGAGGTTAAAGGATGACATGAGAAAAGGGAGGGGAAAAAAAGTGATGGAGACTGGAGGAAGGAGCTGGGGCAGGCCACTCTTCACAGACCATTTCTCTGCAGCCCATCTCCCCTTCTTGTCAGATCTGGCAGGGCTTTTTACACTACTGGCTAGGCCTACTTTGTCTATCAGATTGTCAGGGCTTCCCCATTGGTGCCTGAGGGAGAAGGGTGGAGGCTTGCAGAGGTCAGCTGTGGGGAAAAGGGCACATTTACAAATTGCTCATGCTCCTCTGGCTGCAGCATCCTTCACCTGTGGTTGTGGGGAGCCAGCGGGCCCTTGGCCTCTGACCAGCCTTTGGAGATTAAAGCCAATAGACTGTGAGCACTGTTTCATGTGTCACTTCCTTTCCCATTACCCACTGCCAGGTGAGGAAAGGTGTTGCCCAGGTCCAATAGGGTACTGAGTAAATCATCCCTCTTCTAAGCTTCCTTCATGTACCATCCTGATGTTCTGCAGAAATAACCAGTGAGGTTCCAAATGTGAAGCACCATCCTGCTCCTCTCTCCAAACAAGTCTCCCCCACAGACACCCATGTTTCACATCAGGAGCTCATTTTACATTCTGCCCTTTGGGAATCCATGCTTCCTTTCATGTCAGCCCTATGTGAACCTGTTCCACTCCAGACCACACTCCTTGAGCAATGTAGAATCAACATCATACCACCCATGCCCATCCAGTTTCTCTACTCAGACCCTCATTGCCTGGGCCATGTAGACCTCATTCTGTATCCCCGTCCCATTGTGTAGCTGGCTCTGCAGCCGCCAATATAGACACATGGACAGTCCTATAACCCATGCCCTGCATAGACCCCCATCGTTTTCATCTGACAATGTCTCTGATAAGCCCCTTAGGTAGACTTCCTTACATTCCTTAGGGGCCCTTGGCCCGCAGTTTGCAGGCCTGATCACCCTGAGCTGTGCCCACCTCTGTCCAACTATGTCTTCCCTTCCAAGAATAAGTACTCTCAGAGGGCAGGGGCTGCGTGCAACTCCTCTGTGGGTTCTCAGAATAGATGACTAAGTGAACCACGCTGTCTTGATTCCTTAGGAATTTATTTTTCCTACAGAGTTAATGTACTCTAACGTGGCCTCTCCCCTCATCACAACATAAACAACTTCCTACCCTCGAACCACTTTTTAAGAGGTGGGTTTTTTTTCTTTTGAGTAGTTTTTAAGTTCACAGCAAAATTAAGCAGAAAGTAAGAGTTCTCATAGTCCCCCGGCCCTCCCACAGCCTCCCCCACTACCAGCATCCTACACCAGAGTGGTTCATTTGTTACACCGGCTGAATCTACACTGACACAGTATGGTTTACATTAGGATTCACATTAAATGCTTGCTCCTTGGGCTTCCCTGGTGGCGCAGTGGTTGAGAGTCCGCCTGCCGATGCAGGGGATACGGGTTCTGTGCCCCAGTCCGGGAAGATCCCACATGCCGCGGAGCGGCTGGGCCCGTGAGCCATGGCCGCTGAGCTTGTGCGTCCGGAGCCTGTGCTCCACAACGGGAGAGGCCACAACAGTGAGAGGCCCGCGCACAGCAAAAAAAAAAAAAAAAAAAGTTTTCTCCTTGCAGCAAGTTAGCAACTTTATCAAACCACAGGTGTGTTCTTTGTGTTCTTGGGTGTTGGACCTTAGAAGGATTAAACTAGATAATGCACGTAATACTACATAATGTTTACCTGTGCCTTGCACAGAGTAGGCACACAAAAAGTATTTGTTGATAGAATTAATATGTGTGCACTAACTGCGAAGAGACTCAGGCGCTAGGAGGCAGAGCTGAGCTTCTCGGAAGGTCCCGCCTCTGTCCCTTTGCCCCTGACCTTATCTGCTCCCCGCCTCCACTGCCTCATTCCCACTCCGCTCTCCTGGGCTGTGGTGAAGCAATTTCCGCCCTAAGAAGGGTGCGGCTTCCGTCCCCTTCCGCTCTCGCGAGTACTGCTGGTTGAGGAAGGGTAGGTGGTGGCCACATTTCTTCGCTGCCCTTCCCCTGCTCTCCCGGTCACAGTTCCGCCCTTACTAGCCCCACTTCCGGCCAGAAAAGCCACTTCCACCCGGAAAAGTGGTCGTCCCGCTGGTGGCGCCAGGAGTAGCCAGGTCTCTTTATTTCCTGCCCACCCATAACTTCCGCCAGGAGATACAGTCTCCGCCGCTGTTTGTTCCATGCATGATCAACGCAAACGAAGCTAGATTCCCTCCAACTCAAGACGAGAGCTCCTCAAGCTGCAGGAGAAGGAAGGGCGGGGAGGAAACAAGCCTCCGCCCTCACGCCACACCCTCCCACGTTCACGGAGGGGAAGCCACATTTGCCCTGAGAGAGGCGCGGCCGCTTTTTTCCTAACCCCGTTCTCGCGAGTTCTCGGAACTCTCGCGATAACCAACGCCCGACTTGTGCGCCCGGGAAACCCCGTTGCTCCCTTTTCCCTGGCTGGCAGCTTGGAGGCCGCACGGTAAGCTTGAGTGCTCCGGTCCGAACCGGGTGCGGGGTGTCGGGGCCCGATTCGCGATCCCGGAGCGTGTGCCTGGGAGCTCCGGGGTACCCGCGCGGGGCCGCCCCGCCCCCTGGAGTTGAGGCCACGTGCGAGCTGCAGGCCCGGGCATGTCTGGTTCGCGCTCTCCGGGAACCGAGGCTGGGCTTGGTGGGCAGCGGGGAGTGCGGGGGACCCCAGAATCAGGGGTTGGGGTCATACAGCGTCTTCACAAACGGGGGCAGGTAGTGTTCGTGCGACCCGGAGAGACCATGGGCGTCAGTGAGTTCTGTAGGACCCACAGGCGCAGGGGTCTTTAAAGCGGGGAATTGAAGTAGGGCCTTCGGAAGTAAGGAGAGTGCGACGGTTTAGATCGCCTTGGGGCTGGCCCCCGACCCTTGTCAGTCGTCTCCATCAATCCTGTGTTCACATGCTCGACTTTTCCCGCAGATGCCTGGAGTTACTGTAAAGGACGTGAACCAGCAGGAGTTCGTCAGAGCTCTGGCAGCGTTCCTCAAAAAGTGAGTGTGGGGATTGCGGTCCGAGTGGGTGGAGGCTGTCGCCTTTGCCTGATCCCTCAGCGCCCGCAGGCTTTCAGTCTGGGGAGGCTTGTTGGAGGTTTCTGTGGGATCCATCCTTTCTACATGAGCCCTGAGTTGTGTTTGAGTTTCAGTCTCTTTGTATTTTGGGATACATTGGGCTCTTCTTGATCTACAGTTGTGTTGAGGGGAGCGAATTGGGATGGAGTTTGTGGAGACTCCTGAATTGTGCCTTTCTCGCTGTCTTGGTCCCAGGTCCGGGAAGCTGAAAGTCCCTGAATGGGTGGACACTGTCAAGCTGGCCAAGCATAAAGAGCTCGCTCCCTATGATGAGAATTGGTTCTACACACGAGCTGGTGAGGAACTGGGGCCTTTGGCTGGGGCGTGGGGGGCTGGGTGTCCCCTTTGTGAGCTCTTACTTGCCCCCAGAAATAACAAGAGAGAAATCTTTGACTTTATCACTGCATGTTTTTTGTGACATTCAATTATTTTGTACTCTGAATCTGTTTCTTCATTTGTAAGAGATTCACGTGAGGACCTGTGCTTTCCTCTGAGTCTTGTGGGGGACCCAGGGACAAATGAGTAGGGTGTTCGTATTTTGCCTGGAGGTGGTTCATTTTAGAGAGAGGCATTGTCCTTTTAATGCCTATGGGTCTGTTTTATTGTTCAGGTCGTCACACTAGACTGTCTTGTTAAATGAGTTGTTCGTAACTAAGGGGCTGGAGATCTGATCAGGTCACTCGTTGCTCTAGATCTTGGCAAGCCTCAAGTGTCCTGAAGAAAACCTTATGGTCACCCTGTACTGGTCCCTTTTTTTATCTTCTTATTAATCCTTTAGTAATGACTTTGAAGGACTGATTTTTTTTTTTGCGGTACGGGGGCCTCTCACTGCCGTGGCCTCTCGTGTTGCGGAGCACGGGCTCCGGACGCGCAGGCTCAGCGGCCATGGCTCACGGGCCTAGCTGCTCCGCGGCATGTGGGATCTTTCCAGACCGGGGCACGAACCCATGTCCCCTGCATCGGCAGGCGAACTCCCAACCACTGCGCCACCAGGGAAGCCCCTGAAGGGCTGATTTTAAGTGTAGCCCCTGATTGCATAGTGCTAGTGCTAGTGTTGCCTCATCTGTCTTTAATGTTTCAAGTTTCTCCAGTCACCCCCATGGAGGCTTACCTTGGGAGTAGGGGATGGGGTTCAAGGCTGGATTGTGCCAAGGTGGCAGCCTCTGCACAGGGCTTTCACTAAAGGCTCTCGGCCTCTCTTGTCTTCAGCCATCCTGTGTGAAGTGGGGGCTCTGTCCTGACCAGAGCTTGTCTGTAGGTGGGAAGCAGAGTTTGGACAAAACTCCAGAATGACCTTGAGAAGAGTTGGCCTTGGTATAAGGTGCCCAGCACCTCGGAGCATGAAGTATTTTGTAGATGGTGGGCCAATCTTTCAGGCCCTAGACTGGGCATAGGGGCCAGCATGCTCAGCTACAGTCTCTGACCCCTGAGGACTAAAAGGTCAAGTCTGTGAGATGAGTGGGATGGGTAGCATATCTGGGCAGAAAAATGGGTCTGGTGAAGGGGAGCTGACTTGACCTCCCGGGCACACAATCAGTGGTGGTGGGGCCTGGACGAGACCACCACTACCTCTGTCATCCACCCATCTTGGGAAGCAAGGCGTGCCCGGTCCTGACTGCTCTTTGGTGATGCCTCAAGAGCCGATAGGTCAAGCGAGGCAACTGTGGATCTAAGATGAGGAGAAAGAATCTCATAGCTGTTCCCATTTGATGAGGTGAATACGCATATTTTGTATAACCTGTACCTAACAAAAACTTCCCAAGTAGGTCTGGTGGTTGCCGATTTGCAGTTGATGTCAGGGAGGTTAACATGCTTGTGGTCTGCCAGCTGCTGATGCCACAGTCTACCCGACTCTTGTCGTGATTGGAGGTGGGGGCAGCTCTGTCCCCTTGGCAGCGTTTTGTACTTTATTTTTCTAGGTGGGGAGAGATTAAGGGGAAATGGGGAAAGGACCCTGGGTAACACACACCGAGTTGAGCCTGCTGGCCATCTCTACAGTTGCTGTGGCCCCTTTCTGCCCACTGCGCGCCTTCCCCAGCACATCACGCTGGGTGTGCGTCCTCTGCCTGCCCTGCTGCTCTCCCTTGGCATTTCCAACGCTCGCTTTTGACTTCAGTTCCCCGGCTGCCCTAGTGGCACAGTGTAAGGGTTCTAGACCAGGGTGTGTTGTGTGCGTGTTGTTGGGGCACAGCCATGCCTGTTTGTATAAAATCATGACAGGCAAGGGTTGTAGATGCCACAGGCTACATGGTCTACTCTCTGACCCTTTACAGGGAAAGTCTGCCGACCTCTGTTGGAGTCTAGAGTGCTCCCACTTAGTTTGGTCAGTGCGTACTCTGGACAAGTGGAGTCATAGGAGATAGTCACTTACCCAGGAGGAAAGTGAGATAGAGACCGGTGACGGCCGTGGGAGGGTGTGGCAGGCTGACTCCAAAACCACAGTCTGCCGTATTTGCTTTTCCTCCTCTGGATCGTGGGCCCCCTCAGGGGTTTGGAGCTGAAGCACAGTGGGATAGCGACCTGTCCTGGGAGGCTGAGCTGGCAGTGAGGGCAACAGGGCAGTGGGGGTCAAATGCTGGAGACATATGAGAGCCAGCACAGTGTGGGCAGCTATTGACCTCAGGTATGGGGGATACAGAGGGCAGAGGTAGATGGCAGGGCCTTCTTGAGGGTGGTCCGCAAGAGCTGCAGAGCTGTAGGGGAGAGCACTCACCAGGCAGTGGTGTAGGGGGCAGTGTGTGTGAGGGGTGAGGTGTAGAGATAGAGCGAGCCTGTTTCAGGGGAGTGGGGAGAGTGCTCTAAGGGGAGGAGCAGTGTCAAGGGGGGACCACTGCAGGGCTTTGAAAGGGAGTGGTGCAGTGTGGCCCTAGACAGGCTTCTTGATCTCAGTTCTCAGAAGGGTCTGCTTGGGGGGGGAGGTAAGAATAAGAACACTGTGTGTTTCGGTAGGTGTCCAGCAGTGAGTGAGCAGCTGTTGGACTGGGGCGCCTGAGTGGTGTGTGTGTGTGTGTGTGTGTGTGTGTGTGTGTGTGTGTG
>NW_020837987.1:9745230-10057781 GCF_003676395.1 Aethalodelphis obliquidens | reverse complement strand
TGTGTGTGTGTGTGTCTGTGTGTCTGTGTGTCTGTGTGTGTGTGTGTGTCGTGCTGCTCAGCTTGCAAGATCTTGGTTCCCCAACCAGGGATTGAACCCAGGCCCCTGCAGTGAAAGGGTAGAGTCCTAACCACTGGACCACCAGGGAATTCTCCTGCACCAGATGATTTTATGCGTCATTAAGAAAGACGTGAAGCTCCCCCTGGGAGAAACTAAGGTTGAGCTTTATTGGAGTTTGTTCCTTGCCAGTCACTGCTCAGGGTTGAAGTAAGTTGTTCCCCTCAGTACCATGGCGCAGACCACTTGAAGGGGGTGGATTCTGTCGCAGCTCACAGGGGGCAGTGTTGGGGTTCAGACCCCATGTACCAGACAGCCCGCCCCTTTCCATGCTGAGATTGGGCTGAGCGCTGGTCCTGGTTCAGCAAGATTCATTTCTAGTGTGCAGCCTCTCCCGGGCGTTCATGAAGTTAGGAGTGTTCATCTCAGCCCCTTTGTAAGGCTCTTACGCCTTCCGCAGCCCAAGTGGGAGAGCAGATCTCCACCTAGAGCCAGGGCGTGAGCAGACAGGTGCAGGGGGGTGGCCGTAGCCGTTGGGCATTTGCACTGGTCTTCAAGGCGAGTTTTCCATGAGGTCGCTCCTGGCAGAAAGATTGTGGGGGGTGGCTTGTAACAGGTGACTCTTGATCCTGGCAGTGGGTGGGCTGCCTGGTGCCTGGAAGAGGGTCAGACCCCTGATCTGGGGGGTGGGGTGAGGACAAAAAGAACCAAGGAGGGGTTCTAAAGTGAGCGGAGGACAAAGGCAGTGGTATCAGGGAGAGGCTGCACAGTGGTCCTGGAGAAGTGGCCATGGTTTGTGCTGCACTGTTGGCCCCTGAAGCCTGTGGCTGCATCCGGAGACGGTCTTAGAGGGCAGGAGAGAGGCTGAGAACAAGTTGTGCGCAGGAACTGCTCTGGGAGGGGCAGCTGGAGGGAAGGAGGAGCCTACCTCACCTGGCCACTTCCCCCTCCCCCCAGCTCAGGACACTGGAGGGTCATGGAGGTGGCCCAGCGCCCCGGGACTCTTGGCGCAAGTCATTATTGAAGGAATGAGTCCTCGGCTCCCCCGTTCGTTTTCAGGACTAAGGTGAACCTAACGTGCTGGTCTCTGCGGTGACCTGAATCCCTACCTTTGAGCTTTCAGCCAGGCAGGGCTGTGTGATGGCCAGCATCTGGGCCCCAGTTCTTCAAACCTCAGTGGCCCCCTGAGGTAGAAGAGCAGAACCTTCTGGAGGGGCTGTCCTTACGGAGCTTGTGGCGTGAGCCCAGGAGTACTCTGTGGAGTTTAACCTTTTCCATACAGGAAAGTAGCACCTAACGCGTTCATGGCATCTTCACAGTAGCGCTCAATGAGGTACTTTTTGTCCCGGTTCTCAGGTGAGGAGGGTAGGTGACTTGCCAAGGCCACAGTATCAGACGGGCTGCTAAGGCCATGTTACCGCCTTATAGGAGAGAGTGAAAAGCAGATGGCATAGGGCCTGGCAGGCAAGTGTTCCAGTTGAACAGAAGAGGATTTCCAAGGAGGCTGTCCAGGGTGGGTGAGGGACTTGCCCAAGCCCGTCAAGGGACCAGAATCCCAGTCCACAGAGTGGGTGACGCACCTTCCGGGTTGGGAACATCCGCTGCATAGGATGTCAGCTCTGCTACCACTGTTACCTAAGCTCTCCAGCGCTGGGGATCAGTAGGTCTCTTCTCCAGCTCTGCTGCCCTTCAGAGCTCCCAGGCAGATGAAGGGGGACAGTCACGGCTTAAACATTTGCTAGACTCTCCCCACAGAACCTCAGGTCCACCTCGCAGCGCAGCTGGGCACTAACAGCTAAGCAAGTCCCGGGGCGGGGGGCGGGTTGCCTGCCCGGTCACGTGGCTACGGCAGTCCCTCCACTGCCTGTGCACGCCAGTCTCCTGAACTGGGGGGTGGTCAGGTATGGGGGCTTGGCGTGCATTCTCACGTTCTCAGTTTCCCTGACTGTAAAACGGTGAGGTGAGAATCTGCTGCCGCACACAACTAGATTTGTGACCTTGAGCAAGGCCCTTTCCTAAGGCTGCATCAGCTGTGGAGAAGCGTCTTCTCTGCCTGAGAAGGGTTCTCAAGTCTCCCTTGCCTCCCACCCAGCTTCCACAGCACGGCACCTGTACCTCCGGGGCGGCGCTGGGGTTGGTTCCATGACCAAGATCTACGGGGGGCGTCAGAGGAATGGTGTCATGCCCAGCCACTTCAGCAGAGGCTCCAAGAGCGTGGCCCGGCGGGTCCTCCAGGCCCTGGAGGGGCTGAAAATGGTGGAAAAGGACCAAGATGGGTAAGTGGGGGGGCGGTGCACCTGCCCCCCAGCCAGGCAGGGGGTTCTTCAGAATAGTGCACAGCGCGGGGCCTCCCCCCGACCTCTCTGGCTAACTACTCCAGGCTCCAGGAAGGTAATTTAGCGACTGTCCGCTTTCATTAGCCTGCTCGTTAGCTTTTCCCAATTGATTTTTCGGGGCTTTTGATCTAATGCTTGCACAAACGGCACCCCATCAGCTCCCAGGGGAGCTCCCACTCCAGCCTCCAGCTTGTTGGAATGCAGCCGACTAGGGACCTCAGTGGGACTTGGCTGGTGTCATGTGGTCCTGTGGCCAGGTGCCTTCTTGGAAAGCCTGGCTCGTGTCCAGGAGAGGCCTGGCAGGGATCAGGGACGCTGGTGGGAGCCTGCACTCACCTGGGGCTATATGACCCTTCTCTCCCACAGGGGCCGCAAACTAACACCTCAGGGACAGAGAGATCTGGACAGAATCGCTGGACAGGTGAGGGGTGGGTACCTCAGTCACCGCCTGGGTGTTTCTGGAGCCTGGGTTTTGTCAGATGGGAGTTTCCTCCCCTGGAGGGGCACAGCCCAGGGGAGGAGGGTGCAGGAGAAAGAACGTTTCTGACAGACTTCCTGTGGGGGCTGGTTGAAAATGCAGGTGCCTGGGTGAAGGGAGGCCCAGGGTGCGGCTCGCCGGGCTGGCTTCTGCAGGGCACGCTCCCGCACACGCGACTCCCTCTTCCTGGTCAGCCTTCTGATCCCGGCTGCAGTGTTTTCTTCCTTAGTCTTCATGCTTACTGAGTGTTGGGGTGCCTGAGAACCCAGGTCTCCATCCAGATGCTGACTGACTGTAGACACCCTGGGCCAGAGTCCCTTCACCTGGAGCCAGGCTCCCCGCCTGTAGAGAGATCTGCTTTTGGCTGCCTCGGAGGGAGGTGGTGAGGATTCCATGAGCTACAGCAACAGAGGCCCCCGGGGTCTGGCATGACCTCTTGACTCGGGCCTCCTGGGAGTCTTGGACTGTTGAGTCACTTAAGTGTCAGAAGAGAACGGAGGTGTCAGCCCTTTGGGGATTGGGGGTGGCCTGGAGTGAGAAGGTGGCTCTTCAGGGCAGAGCAGGGCCTGGCACAAACAGCAGTGTGGAGTGATGGGCAGATGTTGGAAACACACGACAACGCTCTCTTTCCTTGAGAGTCCCAGTTCTATCCTTCTGTAAAGGAGGATACCCAAGATTGTGAGGATCGGATGAGATGAATACATGTAAACCATGAATCAGGGTGCCTGGCACCCCATAGCTACTGGGGAGCTACTGTGACGTGCTTGAACACAGACCCCACAACTGATCTTAACTGTTTGTTCATCTTTTCCACAGGTGGCAGCTGCCAACAAGAAGCATTAGAACAAACGATGCTGGGTTAATAAACTGCCTCGTTCGTAGTCCTGGTCTGGGTCTCTTGATTGGGGGGTGGCCGGGCAAGAGGAAGGAGTGCTGCACTGCACTGCACTTCCCTTGAGAAAGAGGGGGGCCAGGGCCTTTCCTGGATGGCTGTGGTACTCAACAGCCTCGGAAACCTGAGGCCTGGCCTTCCAGGTTCACACGGTTCTGCCCCAAGTGGGCGAGACGGTGGTGCAAGACCCAGGGGGCCCTTGCTCCTCTCCCACACCTTGCCTTTGCGGGTCTCAGAAAAAGAAACGGAAAGTTCAAGCAGTGGCCCCACGTGGAGCCTTGGACCCTGCTGGAACAAAACAGGAGGGCCCTGGGGCTCAGGTGCTGCTTCTCTGGAAGGAAGTGGACAAGGAAAGCAGTCACTCGGGGCGGTCCTTCGTGTGCTTCCAGCCCAAGGTGACCTGCCTAGTATACACGTCCTTTTCCTGACCTACACGGGAGCCTTCACTTTGGGGATCTCTGGCCTGGGCCCTGCTGTAAGATGGAGCTAGCTGTACCTGCCCCAAGAATTGGGATGCAGTGCTGAAGCTGCAGCAGGGACCCAGCGGGCAGGGGGCTGCTACTTCCTTCCCAGAGGGAGGGGCATGGCCCCTGCCTAGAGGCCAAGTTCCCAGGGCCTTCCTGGTGTCGCCCCCCACCACAGTTCTGCATGCTGATTGGCTCTTTGCACTAATGGGACGGGAGCCCCACCTGTGATTGGTCTCCTGGTCCAGGTGGGAGGTGCAAAGGGCTTCCAGTAGGCAGGTGCTAAGCTTTGGAAGGGTCCCCTTCACGCTTTGAGACCTGGCCCACCTCCCATTTGGGGAAAACTAAGATGCTGGGCCTGAGCTGGCTAGGCCAAGACCCCTGAGGTTCCCCCATCCCAAGTTACTCCTCAGATCAAAGCCATTTCCTTCCAGTGCCAAGCCTGGCTTTGAACTCCCAATGACTTGGGTTCAGATTCCAACACTGCCCAGAATTCTGTGCGACCTTGAGCAGACTTACCCTCGGCCTTGTGCTCCTGCCTGTAAAGCTGCTTACTCCTACCTGAGGGATTCGGGGAGGTGCCGAGTCTTGGCTCAAAGGCACACCTGATGCCCCGAGATGTCCAAAATGGAAAGTATCAAACCAAAGAGTCCCTGCACCCAGGGGGGATGGAGGTGTCGTTTCCCCCCAGCCTGGAAGTTGTCAGGACTGGAAGATCTGAATAAACACTGGACTAGAGCCTGCCACGTGCAAGGTGCTTTATAAATATATCACTTAATACTCTGTGAAATAGGTACCAAAAGCATTTGGACCCGGGCTCTAGCCACTACAGGGCACTGTCCCTTAGAAGTGGGGAAAATTAGGCCCAAAGGCTTACACTCCTGGGCATGGCCTTCAGCCAGTCCTTGTTTGGGGCCTAAGTTTCCTCTTTTGCTGAGTGAGGGTGAAGATATTTCCCAGAGTCGTCCTGGGAATGCAATGCCAAGCGTCTGGTTTGCTCACACGGTGCCAGATACCAGGGTGCTGGGTAAGCGGGAGGTGGAGGTGCCCAGACAGACAAGCGAGCCTGAGAGGGCCTACGATGCAGCGGCTTCAGCCACTGGGAGGCAGTCGAGGGCCTGGAAACCGGCTCAGCCAGGAAGGATGCCGAAGGGCTGCAGCGTCTGGATCCAGACTTCTTCCTACATGGGGGTTATAGGAAGAACTTTAGTACAGAGGGGCTAATGACCTGCTGTACAGAGAGGGACCCAACAGAACACCTGGGTCCCTGGAGGGAAGGAGGGAAGGCCCGAGGGCCAGAGAAGAGGAACTGTGTCCTAGGAACTGTGCTAAGCACACTGATATTCTTACAGCCTCACAGGTAGGGAGGTTATGCCCAGATTACAGGAAGAGAAACTGAGGCTCAGATGACCAGAGCTGAGATTCAAACCCAGGAGGTGTGAACTCTTGAGGCCCATGTTCTTCTGTGTGGGTGACAGTTGCACCTTTTTTTAAAAAAACAAAATACTTCAAGCATGCAAAACAGTATATATACATAATAGTGTAACAAAGACCCATGGGACTTCCCTGGTGGCGCAGTGGTTAAGAATCCACCTGCCAATGCAGGGGACACAGGTTCGATCCCTGGTCCGGGAAGATCCCACGTGCCATGGAGCAACTAAGCCCATGCACCACAACTACTGAGCCTGTGCTCTAGAGCCCACGAGCCACAACTACTGAAGCCCGCGCGCCTAGAGCCCGTGCTCCGCAACAAGAGAAGCCACCGCAATGAGAAGCCCATGCGCCGCAACGAAGAGTAGCCCCTGCTCGCCGCAACTACAGAAAGCCCGCGCACAGCAACGAAGACCCCGCGCAGCCAAAAATAAATAAATAGATAAGACCCATGAACCCACCACCCAGCTTAAAAAGTAAAACAAGGCATAAAACTAAGACAGACAAAGCCCTCTGTGTACCCTTCCCAGTCACAACCTCCTTGCTTCCCCCAGAGGTAACCCCTCTCGGGAGTGGGGTATCACTCCCCTGCATGCGTTTACACCTTTACTGTAGACACATGTGTCCCTAACAGCACACGCTGTTGTTTTGCCTTTTGAAAACAAGCCAGCCGGATCCTGTCATAGTACACTTCTTCTCATTTTCTTGTTGTTTCTGAGATGCAGCCATGTTGACAAGCAAAGCTCGGCCTCTTCTGCTGTGTGCTACTCCATTGACTGACTGTACCTCAAGTTATGCATCCCTTCTCCTGTAAATGGGCTTTTCGTCTGTTTCCCAGTTTTTGCTACCAAAAATCTCCCTGCCATGAAGTTTTTCATGGTGTCTCCTTATGTGTGTGTGTGTGCGCGCATGTATGAGATGGTCCCCTAACTGCTCACAAACATCTAAACAACCTCATGTCATTCCCCCACCCCCCCACCCCTCAGGCCTCATTTTCCTCCCACTTGACCTACAATAATGCTCAAAGGAAGCTGGTCACACATAAGTGACTTGGAATCCCTGCTCCACCACCAGACTGTACAAACTGGGCAAGTAACAGTGATGGTGTTCCCTCTCTGTGATGGCCTCAGCTTCCTCCACTGTAAAATGGGGGGTGGCCTACCTTGCCCACTTGTGGAGAGGCTGAAATGAAAGAACACCAAGAAAGAGCCCATCGTGGCCCTTTGGGTGTCGGGAACATCCACTTATGTCACAACATCAGGGAGATATTTTTATCCTTATCTCTTGAATTAAAAATGCCAAATCTTGGAAAGGGAAGCCACCACCTAGTCACGGAGCTGGTGGGCCTGCCTCACGTATTCCTCATGAGCATTAATAGTAACTAACATTTACTGAGCACCTACTACGTGCCAGGCCCTGTGTTCAGTGCTGTGCACGCACAACCTCTTTAAATCCTCTTTTCCAACCCCAAGGAGGGAGGACACGGAGGCTCAGAGAGGGGACAAGTTTTGCCCAAGGCCAGTGAGAGGAAAGACCAGGCTCGGAGCCACCCGCGTCCCCTGACCACCTGTGCGCAGCAGGCACCCCGAACTCTGGCTCCCTCGGGCTTCCTTTGCAGTGACGAGCCAGGCCTTAAACCAACCTCTTCCCCCACCCAAGCAGCCTCCTCTCGGGGGAGTTGTGGCGGCCACAGGTGCAGGGAGCAGTTCCTCCCCACTCACGGCCTGAAGCCTCCCGGCAGGGGCTGCCCCCAACCTGACAACCAAAGGACACAGCAGCGGGGCCAGTGGAGCCCATCTCCGAAGGGCTGGGCAGGAAGTGGGGCGGGGTTTGGGGCTCGGCCGAGGTGGGATCTGGTACCCCAGGGCCGCTGCCACCCAGACAAAACAACCCACTGGGAGAAGATGCCTGGGGGTCCCCGAGCCTGCCAAACCCCGCATGCCACCATCTTTCTCCTCTTGATCTTCGCTGCTGGCATGGGTACGTGGTCAACAGGCAGGTGCTGGGGGGGGGGGGGGGGGGGGAACTGGGAGACTGTTGAGAGGGCCCAGGCAGTGGGGACGGGAGAGGAGCTGGCAGGAGGGGTCTAGAAAAGACCCCGTAGAAACTGCATCTGCTTGACCGTCCCAAGCAGGCCAACGGGAGGCTGGAGGGGGGCTCAGCGAAGTTGAAGGGGCATCCCCCGTGGGGAAGGCAGGGCGAGAGACACCTTCCGCACCCCCTCGTCCCCCCAGATCAAAATAAGGAACTAAGGCTGCCCTTGACTGAGCTCCAGAGCTGGGGGCAGGGAGGGGACTGTGGGTAGTGCTCAGTTTCAGGGGAGAAAAAGCTTTTCTCCTTCTCTGCCTTGAATCCCGGTCACCATCCCCTAGGTAGGGAACCCCTTCTCAGTGCTGGGGGAGCCGGTGATCTTCCCCCTTCCTCTCTCACGCAAGGCCAGCTGGCAGGGCTGTGACCACCCCATTTGACGGAGGAGTTTAGAGAGGTGGCCAGTCACCCCAAATTTCCACTGGGAGCTGAGTTTGGAGTCCGTGACCCTCAGGTTGCTGCCTCTGCCGCCACCTCTCTCCTCCTCCCGCCACAGACAGCCATGTGGACTGGCCCGAGGGCAGCGAGGGGGCGGAGGGGGGGGGATAGTGGCACAAGAACTGGGGCTTCCCCAGCCTGGGCCACCCAGCCCCCTCCCGCCAACCACCTAGCTGAGGCCCTCCCCTAACGCCCAGCCCAGCCCAAACACTGAACTCACCCCTGGCACCCAGCGTGACACACACAAAGTTACGCAAATGGAGGACAAGGGGCAGGCCCAGGGTCACAGGGCAGGACAGACTCACAAACCGGCAGGAAGCGGCCCAGGGCCAGGGGGCCAGGGTTCGAACCCCTGAGCCACTCCTGCCGCCCTGGGCCTCAGCTGTCACACTTGTAAAATGGGATAATGAGAGAACCGACGTCTAAGGGTTCTGTGACAGTTATACACAATATATAAAGCGCCAGGTGTGTGGCCAGGCTGGGGCTGGGGTGAGAAAATAATCTAGGAAGGCCTGCAGGAGGAGGTGATGCCCAAACTGATTCTAGAAGGAGCTGCCTGGCCAGGGGCACTGCTAGCACTGGGGACCCGACTACCCAAGTGCCAGTGAGCTCAGTGGCGCCGAAGCTCGGAGCAGGATGGAGAGGGTGGCAGGAGGTGGCTCTGGAGAGGCGAGTGGGGACCCCCCAGCAGTGTGTCACTCACACTCTTCTGCACACACCCCCACATGCACACACACAGCCAGGAGCGCTGTAGAAGCAGGGGCCGGGCTGGGCCTGTGTCTCCATTCACGGTCCCTCACGCATTTGCCTCTCCGCAGGCCCCAGGTGCCAGGCCCTGTGGGTGGACTGGGGCCCACCATCGGTGACGGTGAGCATTGGGGACGAGGTCCGCCTCCTGTGCAGACACAACGGCAGCAACCCCAACATCACATGGTGGCGCATCCTCCAGGGCAACTCCACGTGGCCCCCTATGATGGAGCTCTCAAGCCCGGGCCCCAAGGGCGAGCTGGTCATCCAGCAGGTGACCAAGAGCCACAGGGGCATGTACAGGTGCCAGGTCAAGGAAGGCCAGAAGGTCCAGCGCTCCTGTGGGACCTACCTCCGCGTGCGTGGTGAGTGCACAGCTCCCCACAGCTGGGGCCATACCTCCGCGTGCGCGTGCGTGGTGAGGGCACACCACTCCACCGCTGGGGCCGCTGGCTTCCTCACCTGTGACGGGGCGGGGGGGGGGGGGGGGGGGGGATGGAGCCAGTGCCTGAGCTCCTGCATCTCGGGCATCCTCACTCCCCGGCTCACACACGGTGGCTGATTGGTTTTCTCACCTGCAAGGTGGGGACTTCAGTGGTCTTGGGCCTCGATGCGGGTGTGGCCAGGAGGCGAGGGGAGGACTCGAGGCGCTGGGCTCTGAGCGGCACTCCCTCCTCACAGAGCCACTCCCCAGGCCCTTCCTGGACATGGGCGAGGGCACCAAGAACAACATCATCACAGCCGAGGGCATCATCCTGCTCATCTGCGCCGTGGTGCCTGGGACGCTGCTGCTGTTCCGGGTGAGCCACGCCGGGGACCAGGGTCCCGCCTAAAACTTGACAGAATGGCAGCTCCCCCCCTCATAGGGGCTGTGAGGGGGTCAGGAATTTAATATAAGGAAAGCATTTTACATGGCGCTGGGCCCGGAGGGGCGTCCTGGCTCAGTCTGCCCCCAGGGTTGTCCTCACATTCCCCGCCCCCCACAGAGATGTCCAACTCTCCCCGTCTACCCAGGAGTGCCGTCGCCTCCAGATGTAGCCAAGGCCAGGGAAGAT
Source organism: Aethalodelphis obliquidens (assembly GCF_003676395.1). NCBI lineage: Eukaryota > Metazoa > Chordata > Mammalia > Artiodactyla > Delphinidae > Aethalodelphis > Aethalodelphis obliquidens. The sequence goes on along the minus strand of NW_020837987.1, from coordinate 10,047,795 downwards.
GGGGGCTGGTGTCCTCCCAGAGTCTCTGGCCAGCACCAGTCTCCCTTTAGGGCGCGGGACAACTACAGCCATTTACTATTATTGTTGTTGTTATTCGTGGAGAAGAACAGGCAGTGGCGACAGCCCAAAGGGCACTGGCTTGGACCCAGAGAGACCTGCCATTTACAGGACATGTGGCTCTGGGCATGTCCCTTACCCTTCCTGGTAAAGCACCTCCTGGCCTCCATGAGGGTCTGAAAACACATTCTCTCCCCCATTCACGGAGGCCCCCAATCCCCCAACAGAAACGGTGGCAGAACATGAAATTCGGGGCAGATGTCCAGGATGACTATGAAGATGAAAATCTTTATGAGGTGAGTGGAAGGTGGGGACAGGTGCGTGTCTGTGGGCGGGGCTCTTACGGGGTTCCTCCCTGAGGTTGGCCGGGGAGCAGGGACCCAGGCGTCCGGGCCCTGAGGCTCACCACCCCGTTTCCACCCCAGGGCCTGAACCTCGATGACTGCTCCATGTACGAGGACATCTCCCGGGGCCTCCAGGGCACCTACCAGGATGTGGGTAGCCTCCACATCGGAGACGTTCAGCTAGAGAAGCCGTGACCCAGCCGGGCTGCCCCCCCAGCTGGGCACCCAAACCGTGTCTCACTCCACTTCCTTGGGACCCGCTCTCTTTTCACAATCTTTCCTGGGAGTATCCTGACTCAACTTCCCCCTTGGGAGTGGCCACTCTTCTTCCCTCTAGACCGTCCTCATCCCCTCCCCACACCCTAACTCAATCCTCCCCTTACTGCCTTTCCCAGGCTCCCCCCCCATCCAGCGGGTAATGAGCCCTTAGTCGCTGCTTCTAGGGGAGCTGATTGTAGCAGCCTCATTAGTGTCACCTCCCCCCTCCCTGCTCTGTCATGGCCACTTAGTGATAATAAATCCTTCCCAACTGCAGACCTTCGCAGGAGTCACGGATCTCATGGGGACCACTCCCCCTCCTCCTCTGGGACCCAGAGGTCCAGGACCTCAGCCCCCTCCTCCCCCAGCTCCTGACCACTCCCCACACCTGGGACCAGGTAGCCAGTCTTGGCTGTCCCCTGGAAGAACCAGGAAGTGTCTTGGGAAGGTCCCCAACCCAGGCCATGTGCCTGAGCAGAGGGGGACACAGAGGGGACCCAGGTAACCATAGTCATTTATGCGTATTTAAGTCCCAAAGACACAGTGGACTGTCTGGTGAGACTGGTACCAAATTCTGACCATGGCCACACCTGTTCTCTGGGAGTGGACTTGTAGAAGTGGGATTTGGAGAGTTTGTGGCCCTAAACTGGGGATGGTGGGGAAATCCGGAGGCGGTTGACAGAGAGGGACAGAGATAGAGTTTCTGAGCTAGATAGGGGAGGGAAATCGAGACAAGGATAATGATGGAGAGACAGAGCAAGTGAACTGAAAGACACTGAGGAGAAAGGGCATCAGAGAGAGACAGAGAGACAGCAGGAAGAGACGGGAAGGAAAGAAGGGTCCATAGAAAAATGGACATCGAGAGGCTGACCCTTGAGACTCGAGGGTAAGCAACAGTTGGGGAAATGACTGATGGCGATGCAGAAAGATCCAGACCCAGAGATGGGGAGAGAAGGCTCTGAGGAAGAAAGTGACAAAGAGTTGAAAAGACAACGGGGAGAAGCAGGGGCCTGGGAGCGGGAGGGAAAGACCTCAACGGAAAAAGAGAGACAGACACAAAGAGAGGAACACGGACAGACACACACAGAGGCAAAAAAAAAAGAGAGGAAGACCAAGAGACACACAGAGACGGAAAGCAGGGGCGGCTGCTGCGCGGACTGAGGCGGACGCAGGGCCCCCCGCCTCGCCAGGGAGGTGATGGCCGACGCCAGACATATATGAGAAAGGTGAAACCCGCGCCCCGCGGACGGGCAGGCGGACTAAGCCGGCAGAGGTCGGGCGGGTCCCAGGCGGAGCGGAGAAAGGAGGGGCGGGGCTGGCGGCGAGAAGGGGAAGGAGGCGGAGGTGCCGGGCGGGCCCGGGGCGCGGGCAGGAAGCGGGGAGGGGCGGCGGGGCGGGGGACTCCGGAAAAACGCCCCAACTTCCTGCCCCGCCAGAGCCAGGAAGCGGGAGCCGGGACACCGGGCCCGGGATCGCCGAGCCCGACCTCGGGCGCCCCGCCGGTCACCTCCCCGCGCGGACACCAGGTACACCGTCCCTGGCCCCGCCCGGCCTCTCTCCCCTCGGCTGCTAGGGGAAGTGGGGAGGAGGAGGGAGGGGGCTGGGCGCTGCCGGCAGTGAAGGGGCCTCCTCCCGGCCCCGCTGAGCCAGCAGGCGCCCCTCCCTGGGCCTCAGTTTTTCCATCTGTCAAAGGGGACAAAGAGAGGAGAACTAATACTTGTTCAGTGCCCAGTAGGTGAGATGAGGGCTGCGAGCCGGGGGTCAAGGCTTCCCAACTGTCTGGCGGAGGACGGATGATCACTCCCATTGCACAGGTGGGGAAACTGAGGCCCAGGGAGTAAAACCGACTTGTCCCAGGTCACATACATCGTGAGACCGAGTGGAGTTGGGATTTGAACTCGCAGGTGCTTTCAGCTAGGCGCCGTCCTCCAACCCCGCATGCTTTAGAGCCACCCAAAAGGAAAAACGACAATAACAGGGTCATAGGCCGTTGTGAAGCTGAAAGTTGCAGAACGCGTTTGAAAGCATTTTTTGGAAAGGTCTTTTTCTGGGTCATGAGTTATACCCTGGGAGATGGGTTGCAGGGGCACAGAACTGGGGATCTTTTCCCATTGTACAGATGGGAAGACTGAGGCCCAGGGAGAGTTAATTACTTTTTCCAGGTTCCACTGCACGTCAGATGGGAAGGTATGCTCAAACCCAGGATTTTTGCTTTGCGGCCCCAGCGGAAAGTGTGAGGCGGGGTGGGGGGCAGTGCGGGGAGAATTAATGTACGAGCGTTGGGAATTCAAACGGTCCCAAGTTAGGGCGGAAAGATAGGGTAGGGATCCCAGTCTAGGGGCGAAGGGCCGGGGCGACTCGGTGTTCTCGTATTGAGCACAGGTCTGGGGGCTGGAACCATCCCCACCTCTGGCCTGGGGGCGGGGGGCAGGGGGTAGGGGGCGGGGCCCAGGAGAGTGACGGGGGCAGTCGAGATACGGAAACGCCAGCCCTCCAAGGCAGGCCAGAGCGGCCCTATCTGGCCAGCGTGGCTCAGTGGAGAGCTAGAGCGGCCGACAGGAGGAGTAGAGTCTCCTGGGCTGGAGCCTGGCAGGAGCGGGCTAGAGCGGCTGGCGGGAGGAGTGGAGCTGGAAGCAAAGGTGGACTCTGGGGTGGCTAGAGCGACTCGGAGGCGGGGGTGGGGGAGCCCAGAGCCGGCGCGCGGAGGCTTCGGTTCTGGCAGCAGCGGTGCTTCTCCTCCGACCCGGAGCAGGTGAGGGACGCGGCCCCCGGCGGGCGTCACACCCTGACTCCACACGTCCTCCCCAGCATCCCTGACCATGCACATTGCCACGTTCCCTGTAGGATTTGGGGCCGTGTACACCCGCCACGTCCTACATATGATTTGGGGCTCGTGTAGACCCGCCACGCTCCATGTAAATTACAAGGTCCTACAGACCCTCCAGGTTCCTGCTGCCCCCCCCCCCCGCCCCATGGAGGTCCGGCTCCTTACAGAATGTGGGGTTTCCATGGATCAATAGCATCCGCTAGAATCCGGAGCCCTGTAGATCCTGGGTCTCGGGGACCACCACACTCCCCTATAGAATTCTGGTCCCCTTTTAAGTCTCCAGAGATCCCGTAAACTGGCTTCTTCCCCTTAAGGACTTATGATCCTGTGTGATCGAAGGATCCTTGTAGATCCATCATATGTCAGATAGAATCTGGGTCCTTATGCATTCCAAGGGCTCACCTTGACTACTCAGTGTTTTAGGTTCTTTAAGGCTCCTAGAGGTTCATCCACTCAATATCTTATAGGTTGGAGACCAGGCTCATGCACTCAATATCTTATAGACCCCGAGCCCTGCAGAGAACCCAGGCACCCATGTAGTCCTCACACATGCCCGCTTTGCTCTAGGACCCCCACCCTTAAGGACCTTCTGAACCTGCCCTCATCTCCACAGCCCCATGCACATAGCACCCCCTCTGCTGGACCCCAGGGCTTGTCAGTTGCCTTTAGATCCATCTGACCCATCATTCTCTAGCCTTTGTGGGACCACGCCCCATCTTCTAAGCAACCACCCCCCTCCCCAATCCTCTCTGAGCCCCAGGCCTCTGTGGGGCAGCTGAGTCCAATCTGTACTCCTGCCCAGACCACAGTGCCCACATACCCCTGACTCCCAGACACCACAGGGAAACCTGATGTGTCTCAGCTTTGGTTCAGATTTCAGTTTCCTAAGGTCGGAGTGGGGATTCCCCATGCTCCAAAGCCGCACATTCTGGGAGTTAAATGCATAAATTCTGGAGCCAGACTGCCTGGGTCGGAATCCTGGCTCTGCCTCTTACAAGCTGTGTTGCAGTTTCCTCCTCTGTAAGATGGGGATAATAATAATAAGAAGACTGGTTTCACAGGGTCACTGAAAGGACTGAGTTAATATCTGTCAAGCATTAATACTGTTCCTGGCACGTATTTAATGGCACTTAGTGTACATTAACTGTTAACAATTATTTCCTATCATTGTGATGAGGAATAAAAAGAGATAATACACATCAAATGCATGTTCCGGGGCCTGCCTGGCACGTAAGCATTTGCTCAGATAACGTGTGTGTCCTCACCTTTGCCCTTTTGGAATCTTCCCTGCCTCTGTCAAACTTTTCCACCCCTGAGTGGGATGAGCAGGGACCCTCCATGTCCATGGTCATGCTTTCCAGCCCAGAAGTTGCAGCTGATGGCCTGGTGAAGGTTTTCTTTTTCTTTCTTTCTTTCTTTTTTTTTTTAAATATTTATTTATTTGGCTGTGCCAGGTCTTAGTTGCAGCATGCGGGATCTAGTTCCCTGACCAGGGATCGAACCCAGGCCCCCTGCATTGGGAGCACGGAGTCTTAACCGCTGGACCACCAGGGAAGTCCCCAGTGAAGCTTTTCTATCTCGGATGGGAGTAATAATAGCGTGGGGGTGCTTGCGGTTTTGAGGGTTCAGTGATTTACTCTGTGAGAAGCACTTAGGGCAGTGCCTAGCACACTGAGTGTGATGTAAGTTCAGCTCTCGTAATAAATTACTATTATTTTTCTGCCTTGTTTTGCAAATTTATTTATGTGAACGTTTAACAATGCTCAGATCTTAAGTCACCCAAGCTTGGATGTCGAACAAATACACTTTATGGAAAAGAATAAAAGTGAGGCCTGCTTGGGTGAACCCATAGGATGGCATTTGGACACTCCAGAAAGCATCATTGTTTAAGGATCAGACTCAGAATCCCAGTGCTAGGGAGGAGGCCTGTGGAAGAGGGAGAAGGGTGGGTCTCCAGCGACTAGGGATATAAATAGCTTTGGGCTGTGGGGAGAACCCCCCCCGCACTGGTCCACCCCACCCCTGTTTCCACAGCGCCTTCCCACCTGACACGGGCTCGAGTGGCATTAGTCAGACTAATTAAGGACACAGAAAACGTCAGTGGGAAGACGCGGGGAGAAGTGGAGATTCTAAGGGAGACAAGATGGGAGAGACAGCGAGAGATGGGAGGGAGAGAGACGAGAGACAGCAAATGAGACAGTGACGCAGACAGGTGCGGGGACAGTGACTGCAGGAACCAGATGTGGGGAGACAGGCAGAGGCTGAGGGGAAAGACGGGTAGCAAGAGAAGCAGGGGTGGGGCCTAGCGGAGGGGAGGCAGGGACAGTGGGAAAATGAGACAGGTCTGAAGGAAAGGTGAGAGAAAATGAAGACACAGGGAGAAGAGAGTCAAAGGCATGAGGCAGATTCAGTGGAGAGGCAGCTGGGGAGAGGCGAACCGGCAGACACACAGACAGACCGGACAGGTGGACATAGGGTGAGAGAGATGGACACCCCTTGGGATGAGCTCTCTGAGGACCATCCCTTGTTTTCTGGGATGGAAGCCGGAAAGATGCCAGGTCCCTGAGGGGAAGAAGTGGGGTCGAGGACTCTTGGTCCTGAGGGAGGAGGGTTCACAGTTTGGTTTTCTCGTGTGGAGGGAGTTGGGGGTTGGGGGATTTGCCATTGTGACTTCCTGTCACAGGAAGCAGGGCTGGTGGGTTCCGAGGCAGCACCCTGCCCCAAGCCTGTCACAGGGCAGAGCAGAGCCCCAGGCCCCAGTTACCTCCCCCCCAGCCCCCCTTTAGCCTTTCCACCTCTGCCCGCCCGCCGGCCCTGCCTCCTCAGGACCCAGCCCCCAGCCCCGCGTCCATCGGGGACCCGAAATCGCAGGCTCTCACTGACCCAGGCTCCTGGCCTCCAGCTTCCCCCCCGCCCACAAGGCTCCCTGTCCTTGGGCTCCCTGCCCTGGCTGGCCTCTGAAGGGCTCTTTGTCGCCACACAGAGGCCCCATTGAGCTGTGGAGGCCGCGATGGGGGTGGAGGCTGTTTACTCACCTTGGCACCTGGGCCAGGAATCTGTGAGTAACCGCCCTGGGCCGCCCTCTGCCACCCCTCTAACCGCGGCCCCTCCTCTTCCCCCAGCCCTGCAGAGCCCATGGAGGCCGAAGACGTCGCCCGAGGGGCGGTGAGTGGAGAGAGCGGAGAGAGCCGGGGGGTGAGGGGACTGGGGGGCTGTGCGGTGGGGAGCACTGTGGGCTGAAGCCATCCCTCCCCTTCCGCAGGCCCCAGGGCCCCCCCCGGCCTGGCCTGGTGCCCATCAGCATCATCGGGGCTGAGGACGAGGATTTTGAGAATGAGCTGAAGACGGTGAGAGGGAGGGGGGGTGGGAAAGTTTCTGTCCCAGGCTCCCTGGGGCCCCAGCCCTCAAGTCCCAACCTCAGTGTCCCCTCTCCCACCTTGGGTCCTGTTCTCTGTCTTCAGATGCTGTCACTCGGCCTCCTCTCACTGCCCATCTCTCTTTCTTTAATCTTACTGGTACCTCCTTCCTCATCCCCTCACCCCATCCTCAATGCCCCCCCATTACAGCACAGTCTCTCACCCTGTTTAACCCCAGTTTTTATCACTGCCCCGCCCCCTAATTACAGCACAAATCCTCATTCCATCTCTCCTGATTTCTGTCCTCTTCACCCACCATTGTAACATTAAATCTCATCCATTCTCCCCAACCCCTGACTGGCCACCATCAGCACCCCACCTGCCAGCTTGGATCCATCGGGAAGTACCAGGGAAGAGGGAGGGTCAAGCCCCAAGCCCCTCCTCTGCTCCCCACTGTCTCACTCCCATCCCCACCCCCAGAACCCCGAGGAGCAAAACAACCAGTACCAGAGCCTGGATCAGGTGAAGCGGCGCCCGGCCCACCTCATGGCCCTCCTGCAGCACGTGGCCATGCAGTTCGAGCCAGGACCCCTGGTGAGGGCGGGGCTGGGCAGGCACGGGGCGGGGCGGGGCGGGGACCAGCCGCAGTGCTCAGTGCGTTAGACCAGCGAGGATGATCCAGAGCGCACAGCTTGAGAGCCAAGAAGCCCACCACGGGATGCAGACAAGGTTGCAGGTGCCCCGTGTAAATTTCTGAGCAGTGGGCGCAGCCCGGGAGAGTAGGCACGGCAGAGTCTCGGAGAGCAACGGAGAATCCAGCAGCCTGGCGGAAACCATGCCCCCGGCCGCCTTCCGTGCCCACGGCAGCATCACCCATCAGTGACAGCGCCTTTTCACAGACTCTGGAAATCAAATTCTCTGCACGTGCCACCAGTCAGTCCTTCAGAGCTGGTGGTTGGGAGAAAACCGTTAGCCTCCTCGGGTCTAGGCGGCACAGTAGGCTCTGGTCCAGAAACAAGGAAACTGCTACAAGCAACCCGCGAAGCAGAGGGCATGTAACGGATGACCCGGAAAACTTGTTATAGGGCAGAAAATACCGGGGAGGTGTGCATGCAGAGCCATGCCATCTGGGAGACACCTGCAGAGTCTAGAGAACCCAGCAGGTGGCTTGGGGAGGGAGAAGCCACAACACTGGCTGGAGGGGGCTCTGTGGACCAGGGTCCCGTCCCAAGAAGACCCCGTGCAGCCCAGCGCAGGCTGGGAGCTGGGCTTAGCCTAGGGCACTGCTCTGTACTGGAAATGCGTGGTAGATCCCTCCAGAAAACAAGGAGACTGATGGAAGTGGCAGGGAGGGAGGCCTGGGGGGTGCAGAGAGAAGAGCGTATCGACTGACACCAAAGCTTCAGAAGCTGGCAGGCAATCAGGAAATTGCCAGAAAAGTGGCTGCCGCCCCCCACCCCTCCCCCCGCCCCAGGGCATGGAGGCGCTGGTCCTCTGGCAAGGGAGTTCCCCTGCCGAGCCTGAGGGTTTCTAGAACTTGAACTCCTGGAATTTAGCCCAGGGATTGTGCTGACTGCTCTGTCCCTTTTTTTTTTTTTAAAAAGAAGATGTTGGGGGTAGGAGTTTAGTAAGCTATTTATTTATTTTTGCTGTGTTGGGTCTTCGTTTCTGCACGAGGGCTTTCTCTAGTTGTGGCAAGCGGGGGCCGCTCTTCATCGCCGTGCACGGGCCTCTCACTATAGCGGCCTCTCTTGCTGCGGAGCACAGGCTCCAGACGCGCAGGCTCAGTAGTTGTGGCTCACGGGCCTAGTTGCTCCGCTGCATGTGGGATCCTCCCAGACCTGGGCTCGAACCCGTGTCCCCTGCATGAGCAGGCAGATTCTCAACCACTGCGCCACCAGGGAAGCCCTGCCGTGTCCCTTTACAGATGAGGAAACTGAGGCCTGGCCAGGGCCAGAGGTTCGGCTCAGGTGACCCAGATGGCCTTCGGCACATTGAGATTTGTCCTCACGCTGTTTCCTCACCTGCTTGGCTGGGGGAGGGGCCGGGAGATAGTCGTGGTCCCTTGGGCTGCTTCCTGTGGGCCTCTGATGGAGTTTTGCCTTATGGGGGTGTGGGGAGGGGGTAGGCATAGATTACTGGGGCGAGTCCTTAGCACACTGAGACCATGTCCCTTACCTGATGACAGTCCCCCAGGAGCCAGGACAGGTTGGAGGCCCCACAGCATTGCCAGTGTCACCCAGCATAGGGCTGCCACGTAGGCGACCTCAAGGCGTGCTTGATGAGTGAGTGAATGAGTGAGTGCCCTTGTCCTCCTGTTTATGTGCTCAGTGCCGCTGTGTACTAGGCCCTGTCTGGGACACAGATGAATCAGAACGTCCCCCCCTGCCACAGACACACACACACACACACACACACACACACACACACACACACACACGCGCGCGCCCTCAAGTAACTCACGGTATTGCTAGGCAATGGGGAGCAGTAGAGACAGGCTGTCTGAGATCCAGTCCCAACTTCGTCACTTACTAGCTGTTTTCTCATCTGTAAAATGGGATAACGGTAGTCCTCCCCGTGACTAAGCAGGTTAATGTGGCTAAAGAGTTTGCACAGCGTCAGGGACACACCGAGCCCGCTTACTGTAGCTGGGGGAGGCGTTAGCAGCAGCAGCAGCAGAGAGAAGACAGACCAAAGAACCATTTCACAGGAGAGAAAATGAACGAAAGCCGCGGTGGCCTGGGGAGGCAGGCGGGGGCCTGGGACGGGGATGGGGGACGTCAGGGAGCGCTTCGCAGAGGGTTTGTGCCCTGAGGCGTTCCGGGGGCAGTGCGGTTTGGGTGGGGTGGGAGGAGGATACGTCATGCTTCGTCTCCCCCAGCTCTGCTGCCTGCACGCGGACATGCTGGGCTCACTGGGCCCCAAGGAGGCCAAGAAGGCCTTCGGCGACTTCTGCCACAGCTTCCTGGATAAGTGTGCGGTGAGAGACACCTTCGGGGGGCCCCATCCCCCGTCCCCTTCACCCTGGGCAGCCAGCCTGCTGAGGGCAAGGTGAAGGGCGGCCTGGTCTGGGGAGACCCTGTGCCAGCCTGACCCCCCCTCCACTGCTCCCTCCCCTCAGAGCATCGTACCCACTGGTACTTGGGCTGCCATCCCATTGATCCCAACACTGCCCCCTTCACTGCCCAGTCCTCCCCTTCACTCCGTTCTCTCCCCCGAGCAGATTCTGCGGGTGACGGTCCCTCCCACCGTGGCCTTTGAACTTGGTAAGGAGAGGAGAGGGGATCTGGGGATGAGGACGTGTTCTCTAGCAGGGACCAGGAGACCCCCGGGAGGGAGGCCGCACTCTCATGCTCCCAGGACAGGGGCTTGTCCTTCCTTCTTCATGGCCCCCACAGCCCAAGGAAGCATAGCTGTCAGAGTCGAAGGGTGGGTGGGGAGTCGCAGCCCCTGGAACTGGCCACTGTCCCTGCAGACCGCACGCGGCCCGATCTCCTCTCCGAGGATGTCCAGCGGCATTTCGTGCAGGAGGTGGTGCAGACCCAGCAGGCAGCTGTCAGCCGGCAGCTGGAGGACTTCCGCTCCAAGAAGCTCATGGGCATGACACCCTGGGAGCAGGAGCTGATCCAGCTGGGGGCCTGGGTTGGGCGGGACCGCGCCACCTATGAGGCCCGGGAGCGGCACCTGGCTGAGCGGCAGCTGGCCCACCTGGAGGACATGCAGTGAGTGGGACCAGCCCCTCCGCAGCCCAGAGGGCGCCCCCTGCTGCCCCGTTCCTTCCGCTTCCAGGCTCCCTCTGCAGCTGCAGCGTTTATTTCCCAGCGTTTGGGTTCCTCCCCTGACTTCTGGGGCCCAGCCCTGGCATTTTAGTCCATCTGGTTTTGCATCTTCCCTTCCCAGCTTTGGGGTCCCTCCTAGTTTCCGGGTCTTGTCCACGGTCTTGCATTCAGGCCTGGGCTTTGGGTCCTGTCCTTGCAACTCTCACGACCCCGGGTGAGAGTCTGGCCTTCAGTGATTGTCCTTCGCAGATGTGTCAGCAGCAGCCCCCCCCCCCGCCCCCGTCTGCCTCTCCTCTCTCCCTGTGCCAGCTTTGGAGGGGACAGGAACCTGGACAATTGTGCTGGGTGGACAGGGACCCCAGGCTTAGCAAATTTGTTACAAACTTCTTTCTTTTTCTTGCAGACACACCATCTCTAACGATGAGGAAAAGAGGTGATGGAAGGAGAGAGGCCGGCGGGGAGTTTGGTTTTCTGGGCCCGAGGGAGGAGGGCCTGCCGCCTAGGAGCCTGGGCGTTGGGCAACACCTCTGGCTCCGTCCTCTAAAACCCTCTCTCTCCCCCCTTTCCTCAGATACTCAGCAGGAAGTGGTCATGGGGCTGGTGTGGGAAGCGAGCGGAGGGAGAGCTGTGAGGGTAGCAGGGTACCTGCATCCGTGGGAGTGCGCGTGGCAGTGTGTGTGTCTGTGTGCCCTCACCATCTCCTCCCCACAGTGCTGCTGTGGTCAGTGCCATCACCCTGTACATGCGCCACCTCGGGGTGCGGACCAAGAGTGGAGACAAGAAGTCGGGGAGGAATTTCTTCCGGAAAAAGGTGCTTCCCCGAGCGCCCAAACCTGGCCCTTACCTCCCCAGAGACCCCCAGGGAGCCTCGAGGCTCTGCACCGCTGGGGTCGGATCCCTCTTTGTTGGCATCGGCCCAGAAATGCCCAGCCCCCTCCTCCCCCCACCTTCCATAGGTGATGGGGAACCGGCGGTCAGAAGAGCCGACCAAGACCAAGAAGGGACTGAGCAGCTTCCTGGATGCCGCCCGCTGGAACCGGGGAGAGCCCCAGGGTGAGGTGCCCAGCCTCAGCCCCGCCCCGACTTCCCCATGCTGCCCCCACCTCATGGTCCCATCTCTCGTTTCAGCCCCAGATTTTCGACACCTCAAAGTTGAGGCTGATGGTAATAGTCCTGAAGCTAGAGCATCCGTCCTGGGGACCTGAGAGAGGAGGGCAGGGGACCTACTAGGTCTGAGGGAGGGGGGGCGAGGGGCTGGGACTCCTGGCTCTGAGGGTGGAGTAGGGGTCTCCTGGGTGATGGGCCAGCATCTTGGACCCCAGGCCTTTGTGAATTAGAGTCGCTGGACTCTCATATTCCCCTTTGTCCTTCACTGCCTCCCCAGGTGAGAAGCCAGGCCTTACAGAACGTAAGGGAGGTCTGGGGGTGCCCTCCCGGGACCGGAATGTCGGAGCCCCTGGGCAGGACACCCCCGGAGTTTCTCTGCACCCTCTGTCTGGGGACAGCCCTGACCGGGAACCAGGTGAGAGTTTCCTGGGCCCCGCAGCAGAACAGCCCCTTGGTTCTCTGCCCTCCCTGCCCCTGGTCACCAGGGTTATTGATAACCCACCCCTTCCCTCGGTTTACCCTTTCCACGGCTTTCTTCGCAAGCTCGCACCTCTGTTCTGGTGACAGGTTTCCCCACTTCCCTGGACTACGTTTCCCATCAGCCCCCATGGCTTCATTTCCCAGAACCCTCTCTGAGTACATTACCAGTCAGCCTCCCTTAGATGGTGAGCCCGGCTGCTCCATGAACTTAAGGTCTCACGCTCCTTGGGTGGCTCTCAGCCCGCTGGATCTCAGACTGCTACTTGGCCAGGCCTGGGTTCAGACCCTGGCTCTGCGCTTGACTTGTGTTAGACCTTGGAAGTCACTCCCCACTCTTCGAACCTCAGTCCCCTCACCTCTGAACGGGTACATTCTCTTCCCACAAGTCCCAGTTGAGTGTTGGGAGAATGCATGGATGTGGAGGCATCCAGTCTCCTCCCCGAGTGCGACGCTGGCACCCTAGTTTTGCAGCATCTGCACCCACTGAGCCCCACCTGCCCATGACCCTGTTCTCAGAGGTCTTTCCATCTGTCCGTCTCCCACTGAAGTATAGAGCAGCCACTTGGTGTCGGCCAGGCACTGGATGGCTTTAGAGGAACGGAGGCCCCCAGGGTGTGGGTCTCACCGGGGCAGGGACCTTCCAGCCAGCCTTGCTTTCCCCACCCCCATTATCCCCACAGGTGTTGACGCCCTCCCGGAGCTGGGGGACCCGCCCCCGCAGGGCCCAGCCAGCCTGGAGCCTGCAGCGCCCCTGGAGAGCACAGAGGAGGGTGCTGACACGGAGAGGTGCCCAGGGCCGGGTGCAGGGGAGGTGCCGGGCGCAGGACCGGGCTTATGCAGTGCAGGGAGGGTGTGTGTTGGGGGTCGCACTGCCACTTGCACCTGCCTGTCCCTGAGCCAAGCCGTCTCCACTCTGCCCCGCTCCTCCCTCTTTCCGTCTTCTCCCTTTTTCTTCCGCTCTGTCTTTCCTCGTCTCCCCTTTCCTTCTCTTCTGCCTCTCCTTCCTTTTTCACTGATTTTCTCCCTCCCCCTCCCCCCTCTCTTTCTCTCCTTTCCTCCCACTTCCTCTGCTTTCCCTCCCCTCAGCTCCTCCTGGCCCCTCTCCCTCTGCCCCCACCCTCCGCCCTGCACTTTTCCATCTTTTCCCCCTTCTCTCTTTTTTTTTCCCCCTTTCTCTTTTAAGCCTCCTGCCCAGCTGCCTTGCTCCTGCCTCCCAGTGCCCCTTCCCTCCATCCCCCAGCCCTCTGTGCTCTGTGCCTGGGGGCCCTGTCCCCCTCACAGTTGGGGGGCAGGCTCTGCCCCCTGCCTGTCCTTGTGCCGCTGCTTTGGGGACCCTTTGGCGGGTGGGGGAGGTGAGTTGGGTTCCATCTGGGTCCACCTCTGACCCTGTGCCCCTCTCTCCCCAGAAGGTGGAAGAGGTGGGTGCCTGGGCCCTGGGTGGGGGGAGGGCTAGCCCCTCCCCCATTTCTCCCCTTCTCCCCATGGGCCACCCCCTCCCCTTCACCCCTGTGAGGGGTGGGTGGGCACGCCACCCTCAAGCCGAAGAGCTAAGTATTGGAATCCCCCTTCCCTCCCTCAACTCCTGCCTCTGTCCCCATCCCCCTGCCTCAGGGAAGGGAGGGGTCAGTTTTGTGCTCCATACTGGGTTCCCATCCCCTCCTCCACCAATTTCAGTATCCCTTCTGGCCACCCCCCCTCACTGCCCCAGCACCCCAAAGTCACACTGGTCCTTCTGACTCTCTCCTCTCTTCTGTTGCATGTTTGATCTCTGTCCTGGTCTCTCCCTGTCTCTGTCCCTGTCCTGGTCTCTCCCCATCTGTCCCTGTCCTGGTCTCTCCCCGTCTCTGTCCCCGTCTTGGTCTCTCCCCGTCTCTGTCCTGGTCTCTCCCCACCTGTCCCTGTCTATCTCTGTCCTGGTCTCTCCCCGTCTCTGTCCCTGTCTTGGTCTCTCCTTATCTCTGTCCTGGCCTCTGTCTGACTCTGTCCTTGGCCTCGGGGTCCAGGCTGTCGGGGCGTCTGGGGCGCTCGGAGAGCCTGCGGGTGAGTGACCGCCGCCGGCCTTCCCGGGGCAGCCTCGGGGCTAAGGGCCGGGGTGGGGGCCGCTCCCGGAGCGACGTGGACATGGACCCCAGCTCCGCCACGGCCGTGCTTGGCCCTGCCCGACGAGCCACGTACGTCCCTCCTCCCCCCCCATCCACTGAGGCAGCCTGGAGAGTCAGGGAGGCCAGGGTGGGGGATCTTTGCCAGAATCACCAAGAGCTGGGTATCAGATGCTGAGGTCACTGAGGGCCTCCAGTGGTCCCAGGAGAGGGGTAAGAGGCTTCTTTCCAGATCTGGGGGCTGGTCTGCGGCCCTGGGGGATGGGGTTGGACACTATAAAAAGTTGAAGGCTCTTCTCTGGGATGCCCTGCGCTGGGGCCCTAATGAGGCCTCTGTCCCACAGCCCCGAGCCTGGAGACGAGGGGGAGCCGGGCCGATCGGGACTAGAGCTGGAACCAGAAGAGCCCCCCGGCTGGCGGGAGCTCGTCCCCCCGGGCACCCTGCACAGCCTTCCCAAGAGCCAGGTGAAGCGGCAGGAGGTCATCAGCGGTGAGTCACCTCCTCCAAGCCACTGCGGCCGAGGACACAGCCCAGCTCCAGCAAAGTCAGACAGACGCAGGGAGATGTCCATCTTGGTGTTACTTACACCGGGCAGAGCTTGAAGGCAGCCCGCTTCTGACAGAGCACCGTTTGTTAAGTAAATTGTGGAATATTCCATGGAACGGGAATGCGGCCATCGTTGAAGTGACATTTCCGAAGAATTTTTTGTAGTGCAGGACAGTGTTGATGTTAGGAGCCAGACACGGTCTATAAAATTGTATTTCTAGCGTGAGCCTTTGTTTCCTCATTTGGGAAACGTGGGCAGTGATAGTTCCTACCTCAAGAGACTGTCACAAAGATGAAGGTGAGATGATTAGTGTGAAACGCTCAGCAGTGGTGGGCCCAGGGTAAGAGCATTCGGACGCAGCTGCTGTTATGACTGGTCTTCAGCGCTCGGGAGACAAAAAGGTTCCCACCCAGAAAAGTTTGGGAAGATAATCAATACGTTAGCAGTGCTTGCTTCTGAGCAGACAGATGATGGGAGTATCGTTTTTGTCTCGATCCTGTGCTGTGATTTCAACTCATTTGTGTGTTGAGGGGAGTTTGGCAAACGTACAGTCCTTTTGGAAGCTCATTTGGAAGTTAATTTACAGATTACTTAATAGTAAGAAGGGTTCTCATTCAGAACTTTTAGGGCAGCAGATAACTGCTTTTTGGGTCACAGATCCTTCTGAGGATCTGATCAAAACATTAGCAGTGCTATCCGATAGAATTTTCTGGAATGACGGTCACAGGCAATATCTGTGCTTTCCAGCATGGTAACCACCAGCCATATAATGGCGGTTGAGTGCCTAAAGTGTGGTGAGTGCAGCTAAGAACTGAATTTTGCATTGCATTGCATTTTAATTAAGCAATATTTGAAGAGCTGTGTGTGGCTCGTGGCTACCACGTCAGACAGCATAGCGGTTTCTCTCACCAGAAAAATATACATACGTAACACACAAAATGGTACATTTAGTCTCCGGGGACTTTTGAGGCCCCTGGAACTCGGGCCATCAACCTGTGCAGAGAGGGGGTCATTGTGCCAGAAACTGAGCCTGAGAAAACTTGCTGGACGGTTAGACATAAAACACAGCTGCAGGCAGTGAGGAGACCGACTTGTCTTGGTTGCCTGGGACTGTCCCAGCTTTAGCACTGAAAATCCCATGTCCCGGGAAAACCACGGTGCGGGGCAAACCGGGACCATCGGTCGCCTTGCCTGGCTGCCCCAGCCGGAACAGAAAGGCAGTGGGGCTGAGGAATTTGGCTATTTCAGGGGCACGTGACTCCACCCAGAGAGAATCATCCCCGTCCCGTCCCCTCCTCACTCCCCAGCCTGCCTCTGACAGTGCCCCCACCTAGTTTGCACGCTCCCCAACCATGCCTCCTGCCCGGTGGCCCTGCAGAGCTGCTGGTGACAGAGGCGGCCCACGTGCGCATGCTCCGGGTGCTCTATGACCTCTTCTACCAGCCCATGGCGGATGGGGGCTTCTTCTCCCTGGAGGAGCTACAG
This sequence comes from Aethalodelphis obliquidens, assembly GCF_003676395.1. NCBI lineage: Eukaryota > Metazoa > Chordata > Mammalia > Artiodactyla > Delphinidae > Aethalodelphis > Aethalodelphis obliquidens. Next base: position 10,031,455 of record NW_020837987.1, on the reverse strand, counting down.
AACATCTTCCCCAGCCTGGACGAGCTCATCGAGGTGCATTGTGAGTGCAGGGCTGTGGCCCTACGTCCCATTGCCAGCTCTCTCCTTCATTGCCTCAACGACAAACCCTGGAGCCTGGTCTCACGGGCAGCCTCTGTTCCAGCTCTGGGGACGACCCCACCCCAGAACCCCAGAGCTCACATTCTAGGGACACATCCTCAACAAGCATGTGGTGGGGAGTGAGGGTGCGACAGGCCCACCGGCCCCATGGATCAGACACACCCACCTGCAGCCCGACCCACCCCCCACCCCCGCCACCAGCTCCCGACCAGCTCTGCATCCAGTCTCACGGGCCCTGACAGCACCCCCTTTCCTCTCTGCTCTCCACAGCCCTGTTCCTTGATCGCCTGATGAAGCGGAGGCAGGACAGTGGCTACCTCATTGAGGAGATCGGAGATGTGCTGCTGGCCCAGGTGAGGGTGCCCCCCCTTCCCCTCACCCCGCCCCCTCCTCCTGGCTGGGGACCTGAAATGCAGGCCCCAGGAGACCAGGTCTCAAGCTTTCAACCCCTTTAAGACCCAGGGGTCTGGGCCCCTAACCTGTCCTCCTGTCTAGGCTGCCATCCCCATGTGAGGCCCCGCTCCCCCCAATCCCCCCTGAGACACCCTCCCTGGCCTGAATCTTGCTGTAGTTTGATGGTACCGAGGGCTCCTGGTTCCAGAAAATCTCCTCCCGCTTCTGCAGCCGCCAGTCGTTTGCCTTAGAGCAGCTCAAAGCCAAACAGCGCAAGGAGCCTCGGTTCTGTGCCTTCGTGCAGGTGAGGCAGGGGTCTGGGCCCCAGGGTCCCAGGGGAGGGGGGCCGGCGTCCCGGTCCCCAAGGCCAGCCTCAGCAGAGCCGCCTCAGCACTGCCGTCCCCTCAGGAGGCCGAGAGCCGCCCCCGGTGCCGCCGCCTGCAGCTGAAGGACATGATCCCCACGGAGATGCAGCGTCTGACCAAGTACCCGCTGCTGCTGCAGAGCATCGGGCAGAACACAGGTAGCCGCAGGCCCTGCCCCATGCTGCTGGGCTCCGCCCGCTTGTCTCTAATCTTGGCCTAGGGACTGGGAGCTTCCAGGGTTGGGGTTCACCGGGGCTGGTCTCCCCCTTGCCTGCAGAAGAGCCTGCGGAACGGGAGAAAGTGGAGCTGGCGGCTGAGTGCTGCAGGGAAATTCTGCACCACGTCAACCAAGCCGTGCGCGACATGGAGGACCTGCTGGTGAGCCTGGGCGGGGCCCCGGGCCGGGGCAGGGGGTGCGCGTGGGCAGGACCCCCGGCTTGCCCCCGTCGGGGTCACTGTGGGCCGGCCCCAACTCTTGGCTTGTCCCAGTGACACTCCCTTCCCTTCCCCGCCCCAGCGGCTCAAGGATTATCAGAGGCGCCTGGATTTGTCCCACCTGCGGCAGAGCAGCGACCCCATGCTGAGCGAGTTCAAGGTGGCCCCGCCCCCGTCCCACCTGCCCTCCCCTCTCCTCCCCTCCGCCCCGCCCTGGGGATTCTCTGATAACACACCCAGGAAGCAAGAGGGGCCCCTCAACCCTGACGCCCTTCTTTCTCATTCCCAGCGGGGCAGCCCCTCCTGACCCCATGGTCATCCCCACCTTCCCCTGCCCCGCCCTCACCTTTACTGACCATCACTCCTTCCTGCCTCCAGAACCTGGATATCACCAAGAAGAAGCTGGTCCATGAGGGCCCGCTGACGTGGCGGGTGACTAAGGACAAGGCTGTGGGTGAGCACCAGGGCCGCGAGCGGGGGGCCGCGGGGCAGGGCTGTCCAGTGAGCGTGCTGAGCACGGGCCTCGCCCCCTGCAGAGGTCCACGTCCTGCTGCTGGACGACCTGCTGCTGCTGCTGCAGCGCCAGGATGAGCGGCTGCTGCTCAAATCGCACAGCCGGACGCTGACGCCCACACCCGACGGCAAGACCATGCTGCGGCCCGTGCTGCGGCTCACCTCCGCCATGACCCGAGAGGTGGCCACCGGTGAGGCCCCAGGCACAGCTGTCCCCGAGGCAGGGGAGGAGCCCTCCAAGGAGCCCGGCACGCACGTTCTGGCCAAGGGGAGGCCTGGCAGCCCAAGGCCGAGGCTGTGAGGGGGGGGCCCTGGGCTGGGCACGGCGGGGCCCCAGGCCTGTTGTGGCTTTAATGAGTGAGATGGGGAACCGCCCCAGGTTTTTGCACAGATGAGCAGCCAGTTCTAACTGGTGTTTTGAAAAGACACCCTGGCTGCCTCTTGGGGGTTGTAGGCAGCAGGGGTGGGAGCTGGGAGCCCAGTGAGGGGCCGTGGTGGTGGGAGTGGTTCCAGGGGTCTCACAGGTAGAGCCAGACTGGGGGCTTGTTTCCTGGTTAGGTGAGGGAGGGCTCCGGAGGGGGGCACCGGGGGCGGGGCGGGGGGTGAGTTGAGTCGTGGGAGCCACCAGGTGCCACCGCGATGGGGGCCTTCCCCAGGTGCATGTTGGGATGGCCCTGGCTTTGAGCCTCACCTCTCCCTCCCCCTGCAGATCACAAAGCCTTCTATGTCATTTTTACCTGGGACCAGGAGGCCCAGATATACGAGCTGGTGGCCCAGACCGTGTCGGAGCGGAAGAAGTGAGCAGCTCTGGGTTCCAAGAGCGGGGGGAGGGGGAGGAGGCCCAGGCCTCCGGATCTCTGGGGACAGGGGGGGGGGGGGGGGTCCTGGCACAGGGTCTGGGGGCTCTGACTGCCCAGGGGCTGCCCTGTCTCCCCAGCTGGTGTGCCCTCATCACTGAGACCGCTGGATCCCTGAAGGTCCCTGCCCGCACCTCCCGACCCAAACACCGGCCCAGCCCCAGCAGGTGAGGGGGCCGGGGAGGCAAGTGGAGGGCAGGGGGCAGCTTCCCTGTGTGTCCCCAGAACCTGAGCTCCAGCCCAGTCTCCACGTGTATGTGTGTGTGTGTGTGTGCGCGCGCGTGTGCACGCGTGTGCCCGTGAAGGTGTGTACACGCGTGCGCCAACCCCACCACGGTCCATCTGTCTCCTATCCAGGCCTCTCTGTCTTCCACCAGCCGGGCCTGTCTGTCTCCCTGTCTCCCAGCCTTGACCTCTGTCTCTGTCTCCGGACCTCCCTGCCTCCCCACCTCTAGTTCTCTGTCTCCCTGCCCCTGCTGCCCACCAGGGCCAGGGTGGCGGGGTCACCCAGCACTTGCTCCCCCCCAGCACCCGTGAACCCCTGCTCAGCAGCTCTGAGAACGGCAACGGTGGCCGAGAGATGCCTCCGGCTGACGGTAAGCCTAGATGGAGGGGTGCGGAGTGGGGGTGGGGTGTCCACAGGAAGCCCAGCAGGATCTGAGTCCCCTGCCTGCTCCCCGACCCAGGCCGGATGGAGAGAATCTTCAGCGCCCTCCTGCCCTTCTGCAGACCAGGCCCTGAGGGCCAGCTCGCCGCCAAGGCCCTTCAGAAAGGTAGCTCAGCCCCACCCCCGCAGGACTGCCGCCAGCCGGAACAGTGCTTTCCAACCTGCCATATGGCCAGCTGCCAGAAACATGCACCACATCCACCTCCTGCACGCCCCGACCCTGCACCACTGTCCTTGGCGGCCCCAAGTCCCTCTTCCTTTTGCAGTCCCGTCCCTTCCTTAACCTTCAGTTTAGCCTCTCCCTGGACCCATCTCTGTCCTCGGTGCCCTCCGCCCCGCCCCCACCCTAGCCCCAGCCTCACCTCTGCACCCCCTTTTGCAGCCTCCAGCCCCTTCTGCAGGTCTGGCCAACCGGAAGCTCACTCCCACCCGCAGACCCCTGGCCTCTTTCCCACCCCTCACCTCCCACCCATCCCAGCCCGAGCCCTGCCTCTGACTCTGTCCCCTTGCCCCTGTCCAGTGCTGTCCCTGAAGCAGCTCCTGCTTCCCTCGGAGGAAGACAGCGGGGTGGGGCCTCCGCTCGAAGGCGATGGAGTCCCAGGGGGCGGCCCCCCAAGCCCAGCACAGCCCCAGGAAATTCGGGAGGAGCTGCTCAGCCTGGAGGAGACCATTAAACAGCTGGAGGTGGTGGCCTTGGGGCGGGGGGGGGAGGAAGGAGGCTGACTCAGTGGAGGGACCCTTCTCATTGAGGATCCCCAACCAGGAGGTGGAGGAGGAGTTTTGCCGCCTGAGACTCCTCCTGTCTCCGCTCGGGGAGAACACTGTCCCCCAGTCTGGCTGTACCTGAGGACCCCTGCCCCAGGCAGGTGAGTGGGGGACTGGGGGAGCCAGGCACTGCCTGGAGAGGAGGGATCAGAGTGGCTACCTCAGGCACTCGCCGCGGCACAGCTCCATCCATCTCTCTCCCTCTGTCTTTGACTTTCGCATCTCCCCACTCTGCCTCCTGCCTCCATCTGTCTGTCTCTGTCAGTTGCTGTTTCTCTGGCTCTTTTGTGCTCCTTCCCCACCCTCCCTTTCTCCCTGTTTCTCTCTCCATCTCTCTCCTCTTTCTCTCCATCTCTCTTCCCATCTCCATCTCCCTTCTTCTCCTACATCTCCCCCTCCCCCCAGGCCTTTTCGCAAGAAGGAGAGGGCCACCCGCCACTGCACAGCTGCCGCAGCATCTCCAACCCCAAGGGCCTGAGGAGAGGGAGCCAGGCTGCCAGGGCCACGCCTAGGGGGGCCCAGCTGGGATCACTGCCCCCCGAACCTCCCACTGGCCTCGGCCTTCTCTCCCTCCTGCTTGGGGGACTCAGGGCTTCATTCCATGGGGGCACTATCTGGCCCCCATTCCTGGGCCATCTCAGTATTGCCCGGGGTGGGGGGGCAGCCCCCACCCCCAAGTGCCTTTGCTCTGTTTTTATACCCTGAATTGGAGGTTTATTTTTTAATATATATTATCTAAGGAGAGGTCTGTGTTTGTGAGGGCGGGCAAGGGCCCGGGCGTGGTGTCTGGAACCCTCCACAACTGTCTGGCATCACTTCCTGCGTCTGTCCTACCCCGTCGCCTCTGTGCCTTTTGCCCTTCTCCAGTTGTTCATTCATTCGTCCCTGTGCCTTGACAGTGACTCCCCAGGCCCCCCCCCAACACCCGTCCCAGCTCCCACCCCCGAGCCCACTGGTCACGCACGACAACGCTGGGTGCCCTGCATCTCACACTTCTTTCTGTTCTTTTATTTTTGTAGTAAACTCTCTGGAGGTCGCTGGTGGGGGTCATGGGGCGGGGGGGGGGGGCCCTCTGGGTGGGGGCTGGGGGCGGGGTTATTGCTCTGAGCTCCCTGTCCCCAGGGGGCCTGTGATGGAGGCGGGGGCATCAGGACTGGGGCCGGCACAGGGGGAGACACGGCCGCACGAACACTTAGGTCACAGCACAGGGGCAGGTGGGCAGGGAAGGCTGGGCGCCGTATTGCACTTTGGGAGTGGGCCAGGTGGGGACCCCCTCAAACTGGAGCCTGGGGAGGAAGCTGGAGGCCATCGTGTCCCCTCCCCTCTCTGGAGGGGGAGGTGAGACCCCCAGTCTGGGGCTGGGGAAGAAGACTGGGGCCGCCGTGGGCCTGGGCCTGGGAGGGGCCGAAGGCTGTTCCCCGGCCTCAGGCAGGACATCGAGAGCAGACCAGACAACAGAAGAGGCCGTGCGAGCGGCCACCCCGGTCCCCGCCCTGGCAGAATCCATCACCCGGGCTCAGCTGCCGACACCCCCTTTGCCCGCCTTGGCCTTGGAGGGCGCGGGGAGGCCCTCCTCTCCCTCGCTGTCAGAGCTGCAGCCGCTGACGTCGGTAATCTCCAGCTCCGAGTCGCTGTCCTTGCCCCCCAGCACGGCCTCTGGGCCCCCAGCCCTCGGCAGTGCCAGGCGAGGGGCTGCTGCCAGGCCCGAGGGGCGCTCGGGGCCTAGGCCCTCCGCGGCGGCAGCCAGCAGGGGTGCAGCGCTGGGGCTTCCCCCTGCCCCTGCTGCGGGCAGGTGGCCCAGGGAACCGGCCAGAGGGTTGGGGTAGAAGTGGGGCGGGTAGAGAGGCGGGGGCAGCTTGGGGAAGGGGCCGGTGAGGTACGGGCTAAAGTTCCAGGGGTGCTCTGGGAAGGCGCGGCCGAAGGGACCCAGCAGGCCGGGGGGGCTTGGAATAGCCGGTGGCACCTGGTGGGGTGGCGGGACGGGGGTGGCGTTCAGGCTGGGCCTCTCTGCCCCACTATCGGGGCTGGCTGCCGGGGCCTTAGTGAAGGGTGCCACCTCCCTGCCATATTCCACCCGATTCTCCCATTGTCCTCCCACACGGGATCTCCCCACCCTCACGTGGCTTCCCCCCATCTCCACCTCCCCACCCGCCTCCCATTCATTTAGCGCCCCCAGAAAACCCTTCTCTTGGCCTGTCCCCCTTTCCAGCTTCCCTCCTCCCTGCCTCACCTCGCACCCTCCGACTTTTAAACACACGTGCACACGCACACACACATACACACACACACAGCCTCGCCTGGAGCCTCCTTCCTGCATCCTGTCTCCTCCCCCATCTTTGCCCTCACACAGCCCTCCCCGGCACGCCTGGACCCCAGGCCCTTACCAGAGCCCAGGAACGGGAAAGGGCTGTCCAGACGCAGTTTGTCTGTCTCGGGGGTGAACAGGGGTGCCCGGGCCGCCGGCTCTCCCAGGCGTGGGGCAGAGAACAGGGTCTGCAGGGTCTGGAGAGGGAGGGGAGGGAGTGGGTGCCACTCAGACTGGTTGCACCTCCCCAGGGGGTTCATGGCACTAAGCACCTTGCTCTGGGATCCCAGGATCCTAACTCACCTCGGGGGTGAGGGGAGGAGCATCTGGCCCAGGGGCTCCCCCAAAGGGACCCGGGGTCAGCAAGAGTGGAGAGCCCGTGGTGGCTGCCGCCACGTCCAACAGTGGGTAATTGACAAGCACGACTTTGCTGAAGTTGAACTTGTAGGTGAACCGCTTCCCTTTGGTCTTGTGGAGAATCCGCTTGTTGTAGTAGTAACTGCGGGCAGAAGGAGGATGCTGATGCTGGGGGCGGGGCCCAGGGCGGTGAAGGCAGAGCCCCTAACACGTGCTCTGCGCCCAGCACAGAGCACAACAACTTGGGGAAACTGAGGCGCGCAGAAATCCTGGGGCAAGGAAGGGGCGAGGCAGGGGCTGGGGTCCTGGCCTGCGTGGCTCCAGAGCCCTGGGCTCCGGCCCTTCCTTCGTGCCTTCCTTTCACTCACAAGTAGGTACTTAACAGTGGCCACACGTGCAGAGCCCTGCGCGCTGGGGCCCCACAGGATTCTGCCCCAGGAAGCTGAGGGAAAGCCCCCAGGGGGCAGGGGCCCAGAGGGGCAGTGAGGGGAGAGGGGCGAGGTGGGAGTGGGAGTCCCGGCCCCCAGCCCCTCCTCACCGCAGGGCCCGGCTCAGCTTGTCATAGTTCATGTGGGGCTTGCACTTCCGGATGCCCCAGAGCCGAGCCACCTCGTCGGGGTCCTTGATGACGAATTCCCCGTAGTCCCCCTGCCAGGCGATGACACCCTGGTACTCCTCCTTCTGCAGCAGCTCCAGGATAAAGTGCCACAGCTGGATCTGCCTCGAGCCGGGGGACGACTCCGGCTTGTACGCCCAATCCGGGAAGGCAAACCCTGGGGACAGGAGGCAGGGGTGCGGCCCCGGGTCAGGGCGCCGAGTCCGGGGCTCTGGGTCCTCCTTGGATTCAGGAGCCAGGAGGCATCCAGCTCTCCCCTGACTCCTGGTCTCTGATGAGCAGTCGCCCAGCCTCACGCATGTTTAGGGGCCCGATTCCCGCTCTTCACGCCCCAGTTGGTGTCCAGTCCCCAAACTGTCCAAATAAAGGGAGAGAACTCGGCGTCCAGGGACACTGGGTTGGCAGTTCCAGCCTGGTCCCCTACCTTTGCACAACGTGGGCAGAGGGTGGGAAGGAGGGACCAGCTTCCTGCATTCTCCCCACAGCCCCCCAGGCTGGCCCTGCCCCCGGAGGGCTCTGGTCTGAGAGACCCTGATTCCTGCTGTCCCCCCGTCCCTCCGTGTCTCCTGTCCATCTCTCCCTGAACTTCCCTCCCCCTTACAGCCCCAGCTGACCTCACCCTGGCACGTCCAGGCTGGGCCTGTGTACACGTGTGTCTCTGCACCTGTCCATGAATTTATATCTTTCACGTCCCTGTGTCCCCTCCCCGCATCCATGCTACATTGGTCTGAGAGCAGTGAGTGTCTGCGGATGCCCACAGCACACAGCCTATCTCACGGACGTCCACTCACCCTCGAGGGACCCCCAGCTGTACCATGGGACACAGGTGCACCAGAGTGCCACACTCCTGCTGGGGCATGACACACCACCCACCATGTGCTACCAAGGCAGACACACCGGATACGGAGCATCGCACACCCATCCCAACACACGCAACAGCACATCTCAGGCCCCTCAGCGCTGGGATCCACTAACAGCAGGACCCCAAAGGCCCAAATGAAACACCGTGGTGGAGACAGTGAGTGCAGCATCAAGACACGTGTGTCAACCTGACAGGCACACCCTGGGTGGCCCCATGACAGTAGAACAGCCTCCCAACCCCCAGCCCCACAGGCACCCAACTCTTAACACCCACAGCTCAGTGCTATACGTCTCACGCGCAGGTGGGCGTCCTGCGCCCCATGTCCAGACACCCAGATGCTCTTGCCCACCCCTAAACCTCACCTCCCATCCACAAGGCCCCAGGCCCTGGGTCCTGCTTCTCCTATGCCACATCCTCTGTCCCCTTCCCCCTCCTCAGAGACCCCAGAACCAGGCATGAAAACAGGAGGCATGATTAGCCTATAAGAAGCTGACAACCATGCGGGAAAGGGAAGGAGGCTGGGGAGGGAGGGGACTCCGAGCTGGCAGACCATCTGTGTCTACTTGCTGTGTGGTCCTGGGCAGTTCCTTGCCCTCTCTGGCTTATCAGAATTTCAGGAATGGGAGGCAAGGAGGAGCAGGGTCGCATCAAGGCTGCCTGGTATCTAAAAATGGGAAATACTGCCTCCCTGCCTGAGGCTGCAGAAGGCCAGGTAGTTTCCTCCCTGAAGGGAGAATTTTTCTCTCAACTCCATCTGGGGTCTTTCTCACCTAAGAAAACAGGGACACGCGGCCTCTGGCCCGTTCCACAGCCAGAACACATCCCGGGGGGAAGTGGCTGTATCACAGACACACCCACACGACCCCAAAGGTGACAACGCACAACTGGCCACACACGTAGACACAGCACAGCCCGGAACGCTACCTGCCCAACACACGTCCTGGGATGTGCTGTACATGCTGACACGCACACACAACAAGAGGGAGGACCTGCAACCTCGGCACACAGACACATACACGTCAAGACACACACACACATCAAGACACACAGCCCCCAATATCCAGCTACACTCAGTGACATACAGATGCAAGAACCACCTCCACACACCCCAAACACAGACACAGCCCCCAACGCAGAGGCCTGGGGAGCACCCAGCCCCGCAGCCCGAAATGCACCAAGATTAGCCGTCCACTCGGTTCGGAGTGCCACACACCGCGAACGCGGTCAGAGGCCCTTCAGCCACCGCGGCAGGAACACACATGGCGGCGAGATGGCGGACACCCCCAGCCCTGAGATGTAGCCACTCAAAGTCCCAAAGACACACAACACGCCCAGCCCAGAGACATTCGGGCAGCCTCGGAGGTACACAGACAAGCAGGCACACCGGCTCAACAAAGAGGCGAATGCACACTTTTCCAGGGTGACCCCTTCTTCCGGAAACACCGAAGGGTGACACAGAGACACACTCCAAGACCCCAAGTAACCAGGCGCCAAGTCTCGTCTCTTCCTCTCTCTCTCTCTCTCTCTCTCTCTCTTCTCTCTCTCTCTCTCTCTCTCTCTCTCTCTCTCCTCTCTCTCTCTCTGTCTCTCCCTCTCTGTCTCTCTCTGTCTCTCTCATTGTGGGGCGCGCCCACATCCCCGCTCTGGTGATCCACTTCCAAGCAAGCCGTCCTCTTTCCCAGGCTCCGGCTGGTTTGGCCACGTCTCCATGTCCCCCTGCCTGGGTCATCCAGTCTGTCCACTCGTCCACCAGCGCCTAGCCTAGTGCCCCCTCTCGTCCCCGTCCCTGCCCCATCCGTGCCCACCTCTCTCCAGTCTCCCTGCTTCTCTTTGACCGCAGGTCCTGGGTGGGAGCAGACTGCAGCCGGCTGAGACCCCAGGTCCTCAGGCCCCAGGTTCCTTGTCCCTCTCCAACCTCCACACCTCACCTGCCATCCAAAAGACGCTCGCGTCCCAGCAGGCAGGTGGCAGGGACATCTAGCTGTGAAGTTTTTAGCCAAGTTTTTCAGGAAGGGGTTGGATTCAGGCGACTCTGACTAAGACCCGGGGAGGTGGAAGGAAGACAGTGAGAGATGCAGAAAGGTGGGGCCGGCTTGCTAGGAAGGCCCGAGGGCTGGGGAAGGGGTGGGGGAGGTCCGGGCCAGTTACCAGGGGTCCAGAGAGCCGGCAGGGCGGGCGGGGCGAAGAGAAGGTCGGAGACGCAGCTACAGTCCATGGTGGAGCTGGCCCTGCAGAGAGGCCAGACAGACAGATGGATGAGGACGGGATGGAGCAGGCGGGAGAGACAGACGGGGGTCATGGGGGCTGGCACTGCCCCTCCACCCAGGTCCCAGCCAGCCTGGTGCCCGCGGCCCTTGCCCCCTACATCCCACCCCGCCTGCCTCCTCCAGCGGGCACCCTTCTGCCTGCTGGTCCCCCGGGCTCCCGGTCCCTCTCCCGGCCCTGTGCCCTGTCCTTCCCTCCCAGCCAGTCCTCCCGGCAGCCTCCCCTTCCTCTGCGCCCCATCACGAACCAGGGGCTCCCAGCCTCCCTCCTCGCTCCTCACTCACTCACTCACTCACAGTCGCTGGCTCCCGCCGCCCGCCCACCCCGCACCGTCTCTGCCGTGGTCTCTCCATCCCTCGCCTCTCGCCAGACCTCTCAGGGTCCGTCTCTGCGTCTCTGGGTCTCCCTCTGTCTCTGTGGCTGCCCCAAGTCTCTCCCACTGCCAACCTCCTGGCCCCACCCCGCCCCTCCCGGCTGACCCCCGGGCTGCCGCATCCAGCTCCCACGCTGCCCGGAGCTCTCATCTGTCGGCCCAGAGCCGGCCAGCACCGGGTGGGCGGCCGTCCCGACGACAGGCTGGGAGGGGGCAGGCCCAGCCCCTGCCCGCCCTGCCCTCCGCCTCACCACCCCGCAGAGCGGGCCCCCAGCGCCCGCATAAGTGCTCCCGCAGAGGCCCCTCCTTTGACCTGCTGCTCCCCTCAGACCCCCACCACTTGGGCCTGCTTCCCCGCAGGCAGGCAGCCCTCCTCAGACACCCCTTCCCCTTAGACCTGCCTCCCCCCAGACACCCCTTCCCCTTAGACCTGCCTCCCCCCCATACAGCCCCCCTCAGACACCCCTTGTATCTGGCTCCCCCCCCACCGCAACAGGTCCCCCCTTTGAGATCCCCACTCCCTCGGACACCCCTCTCCTCAGTTACCTAATTCCCCTGAGACACTCCATCCCCTGCCCATCCCTGTCTCTCAGACCCTTTCCCCTTTCTGTCAGCCCTCTGCCTCAGATACCCCACCACCCAGACCTCACCCTAGGTCACCCACACCCTCAGACATCTGCTCCTGTCAGAGGCCCATCCCAGACACCCCAACCCCCAGATCCTTCTGCCTCTCACCACTCCACCCCGCCAGACCCCACCTCTCAGAGGGCGCGCTGTCCTCAGCCTCCCTCCTTTAGACACAAGCCCCTCGATACCCCCGCACCCCTCCCCGTCACACACTCTTATACACACCATCCCTGTCACACGCCCGGCTGCTCAGAAGATCCCACACACACTGTTCCCGCGTAAGCCCCACCCCACCCCTTGGGCACCAGAGGGGACTTGGCAGCCCACTGGCCCTCACACTTGTCCGGTCTCCCACGGCCACCCTCACCCCAGCCCCCAGCCCCGCGTCTACGGAGGCTCCTTCCCCTCGCTCCCTCCAGCACTCAGACCCTCCTGGGGGCAGCCCCTCCGCCCTCGCTCCCACACCCCCATCTCACCCCAGCTCCCCAACTTTCTCTGTTTTTCTCCCTCCCTGTCTCTCTCTCCCTCTTTGTCTCTCTTTTCCCTTCTCTGTCTCCTCCCACTATCTCTTTTCCATTTTTCTGTCTCCTCCCTCCTTCCTTGTCTCCCTTCAACCTGGGGTGTCTCTCCCCACCTTTCTCCACTCAGCTCTCTCCCCCGTCTGTCTCTCTCTCTCTCCCTCCATCATTCAGTCTTTCCTTACTTCTCCGTCCTCCACAGTCTGCTCCCCCATCTCTTTCCAGGTCTGTCCCTCCCCGTCCCCCATCCCTTCTCTTGTCTCTTTCCCCCGGTCTCCCCAGGTCCTGCATCTCTCACTCTCTCTGCACCATCTGTCTCTTTTCCCCCCTCCTCTCCCCTCTCTAACTCTCTCCGTCTCTCTGCCCCCACCTCCCTCCCCATCTCCCTCTGTCCCCCGACTCCCCCGCACCTCGCCCTGTCCACCTCTCTCCCACCTCCCCAGCTCTCCCTGCCTCTCCGGGCCCCCCTCCCTCCTGCCTCCGCACCCCCCCCCACCCCCACCCCCTATTGGCCCCTCTCATTTCCGTGTTGGTTTTGATTTCTCTTCCCAACGCTTTCAACTCCCCGCCGCCTCCTCCGGACACGTTATAACGAGGAGCCGTGGGATCGGCGCTCCGGGGCCTGCTCCCACGCTCCCCCCTCATCTCTCTCCCGCTCGCATCTCTGCCATCTCGAGGTCTCTGCCTGCCTCTTCTCCCGTCTCTGTCCCCCTCCTGTGTCCTGTCAGGCCCACGGGGACCGGCCCCCACCCCCTCTGGCTCTGTCCCCTTCCCTGCATGTCTGCCCTGACTGTCCGGGGTGCAGCGCCGCATCTCTGGGTCCCCATGTCTCTCCGTCCCTGGGTCCTCACGTCTCTGCGTCTCCACACCACCCTGTTTTTATGTCTCTGGGTCCCCACATCTCTCCTCCCAACATCCCTGTCTCCATGTCTCTCTGTCTCTGTCTCCCCGTCTCCGAATCTCTGTTTCTGTCCCAGCATCCGTCTCTTGGGGCCCCTTTGATCTCGCCCTGCCCCTGGCGCCCCCCTGGCCCCATTGATCGCAGATCGACCGATGTGGGGGAGCAGGGCCTGCGGGGCTGGGGCTGCGGCCCTGGCAGGGGCCTGGCAGGACACCGGACACAAGGACGGACACACAGCCCCAGTGACTGCAGAGGGGGAGCTGCCTGCCGCAACCCCGACCCTCCCCGGCAGTCCGTGCGGGGCGGATGGGGGCTCCGGGCAAGCTTTAATTTTTAATTTTATTTTGCTTCCTCCACACCCCCCGCCCCCCATCTCCACCGCCCGCAGCCATGGCACCGAATATGTGTGTGTGCGCGTGTGCGTGTGCGCGCAGCAGTGTGGAGAGGGGCTGGGTGGGCGAGAGCGGCCCTTCCTCCTCTCCCTGCAAAGCAGCTACACAGACCCACACGCCGACCCAGGCACACGCACCACGCTGCCACAGCTCAACAAAGTGACACACGCCACACTGGCACACACAACACACAGCACAAAGATGTGTGAGGCACATGTCCACAAACTCATACACATCAAGACTGTCACAACTGACACACATCACATAGACCCACACAGCCACCCAGGCACACATACCACCATGTTTCACACAACAGACAGACACGCGTGTGAAAATAGTCACACACACACCATCCTGGTCATAGACATCAACCCAGAGACAGACACACAGTTATACACAGATATGCACTGACACACAGCCATTCAGTCCCCTACAGAAACAAAGACACAACCATATATCACAGACAGACACACACTAACAGAGGCACACTCTCCTACACCAAGGCTCACAATCAAATACAGACACAGAGACCTACCATCACACGCTGACACGGGGCCACACAGAAACAGAGACACACCCAGGCACGCACGGCAGCACAGACAAGCCAGTCACACACAAGTGACACGAGAGCACACGAGTCACACAGACAAGCACCAGAGGCCCTGCGTGCACACGTGCTCCGTCACGCAAGGAGACGGAGGTGCACACACCACGCCAGCACAGCCAGCCACCGCCAGGCCACAAACACACACACACACACACACAGAGCCACACTCAGACCCACAGCCCAACTGGGTGGGCTGGGCACTCAGAGATAACCCCACCCTGGGGTCCTGATGCTCCTGCCGTCATCTGTCCAGCTGTCTGTCCATCCACCCATCCATCTGTGGATGTCCCAAGCCAGCCCCTGCCCCTGCGTGTGCACGTGTGTGAGGCGCGCACTGGCCCAGGCCTGCCTCTGCTGCTGTCTCACTAGAGACAGATCCCAGCCTCTCTCAGGCCTGCTGGGTGTCAGTGTCTCTCCTCTCTCTGTCTCTCTCTCTCTCAGGGTCTTTGTGGCCCCATCTCTCTGTCTGCCTCTCTCTCCAAATATCTCCATCTCTGAGTGTCTCTGTTTCTTGTCTCTGTCTCTGGGTGTCTCTGTCTCTCCCTGTCTCTGTCCCTCTCTGTCTCTCCCCATCTCTCTTTGCCTCTGTCTCCTCAGGCCCCCATCACCCCGGCCCCCTGGGCTGGGGTTTAACCAGTTGTTTTGATTTCTCTAAGCTGCTCCGGCTGCCTCGGGAGCCGCCTCGGGCCTCACACCCTCACCCCAGCCCCTTCATCCCTCACCCAGCCCCCCCCACCGCCGCCTCCCCTTAACACGATCTGCACAAGTGGAATGAAAATTGATTTTTTTTTTAAATTTCATATCTTCTCTGGGGCTCTGTCTAAAGAGGAGAGAGATGCGGCCCAAGACCCTTCTCCCTTGGCCCCCTGCACGCACACGCGCACACACCCCGACAGGCACACACGTCACACCCGGACACACACACACACACACACACACACACACACACCCCAACACTCCATCTGCACCCACCCTGGGGACACACACCTCCCTACACCACACACCCGTGTAGCACACACCTGTGCACACAGTCGAGACACACAGCAGGCCCTGGTGCACGCACACACTCTCTCTGGACACACACCACTAGACGCACTTCACACACCACACACACAGTGTCCCATCTGGGTGCGCACAGCCGGATGCCTGCCATCCCACGCTATATTAGCACGTGTTCACCGCACACCTGTCCGTACAGATTATGCCACGTCCATGCCACGTCCGAACCTAGGCTCAAGGACCTCCCATCACTGGCACCAATGAGACCCCATGGCTGTCCCGGGGAGGACGGGGTCAGGAGGGTGACAGGGGCTCTCCTGCCCGGCCTTGCCCCACACTCCCCAGGTCACCCTCTCCTACCCGTGCCCACATCCACCCAATGCTCCGGCCTGACCCTGGGCAGGGGTGTCTCTGTGTGTACACACGTACACACACACACACACACACACACACACACACACACACACACCTCTCACTACTTCTCTCAAGGGCACACAGTGTCATCCCCACAACAGGCTGGCTCATTCAAGAGCTGCCTCATCCCCACACAAAACACAGGCACCCATGACACACACACAGCAGTACCATACACGGGCTGACGCTCACACGACATCAGAGCTCAGCCCCACACATCGCCGGGCACTGGTTCACACAGTAGTACACACATGTACCATCCGACAGTCACACGTGACTACACACCCACACACACAGCCTTCAACACCCTTCATGGCTGGTCACACACAGTATGTCACTTAATTGTCATGAACGCCTTATCCAGCTCGTTACATCCAGCCTTCCAAAACGACTACGCGTGCACACGCACATGCACACGCACACACACACCCCTTACATGTCTGATCCCAGACTCAGACACAAGCCCACAGGCCCAGACACACAACAGCACCCCCTTAACAACAAGGTATTGCCCCACACGCTCACACAGCCAATCTGCGATACAGAGATTTGCAGGGATTTCTGTGACCATGTCCACAGCTAGTCCTTTGCGTGTTCCTCACACGCACGCTCACCAGCCTGGCCCCTGGGGTCCCACCTGGGTGGCACTCTCGGTCCTTCCACCCCGTCTCCCTTGGGCTATTAAGCCTTCTCATCTCCTGGCCCTCAGAGATGTGGGCTGTCCTGTCCTGGTCACTCAGACACACCGTGTGGCCACCTGACTCGGAAACTCCGGACACGGCAACAGCCCTAAAGTTTTGGGGCTGTCACACACCAGACAGCTGAGCATCACACCCAAGTCACACACATGCTCACAAACATGACACGTGTGGCTTAATTCAATCCCAAGTTCTCACGCACGCACAGTCACTGTGCCCAGGAACACACACATCTCCACACGTCACATTTACACGTGCTGCAACACAAGTCCCACAGTCCCACAAAAGGACAGCCAAGCCCCCACCACCACACTGTCGCACACCACAGACACACACAGTCCAGATAGCTTGCACACATGCACAATGTGCACACGCACACACACACACACACACACACACGGGAACCTCTGCCCAGGCTGACTGTGCAAGACAGACAGAGGGGTAGTTTGTCAGACAGATGGGGCACCAGCTTCCAGCCTGGAGGTGTGTTTGTGGCACCGGGTATGGGGTGCTTGGAAGGCACGAAGCCAGGGAGGGATGGAGACCTCACACCCACTCTCACCCTGTCTCTCCCTCTAGCTGGCGTCTCTGTCTGGGGCGGTGTGTGTCTCTGTGGGTCTCTGTCTCTCTCCCTGAGCCCCAGCCTCTGCACGGATGTCCCTGGGGCTGTGGCCAGCGCGCGGAACGGTGTCATTAGGGGGGGCTGGCGAGGGAACGTCCCCGGGGAGGTGGGAGCCGCAGTGCCACGCACCCCGCCTACCAAACAGCGCTGGGGGAAGGGAGAGGGAGGGAGGCGCAGCAACCGCAGACGGACCCGGAGCCCAGGCTGCTCCCCCACGCCTGCCCCTCCCCTGGGAGACCCAGAGAGATGGAGGAAGCGCAGGGGTGGGGGGAGACAGAGAGGGAGAGACACCCACAGAGGGAGAGAGACAGAGACAGAGAGACAGCGTGATGGCGAGAGAGAGACAGAGAAGAGGGAAGCAGCACAGAGCAGGAAATAGATTGGAACAGAGATGAGAGAGACCCAGAGAAAAGATGGGAGGCCAGAGAGAGTCCCACAAAGACAGAGAGGGAGCGACAAGCAAAGAGAGAGACAGAGACACCGGGACAGGGCGGGAGATGGAGTTAGGGAAACCCAGGAAAGGGGAGTGAGTCAGAGAGGCTTCACAAAGTGAATTAGAGCTGGAGGTCACAGGGAGAGAGCTGCTGGGAGGAGAGACCCGGGTCAGGGAGGAAGCAGAGGAGGGGGCAGAGATGCGGAAAATTGAGGGATTAGGGCAGAGGCAAAGGAGAGGATGGGGGAGAGCTGCGGGGAGCTGCAGGGCAGAGGCCGGAGCCTCAGGAAAGTGAATCGGTCAGCTGGCCCAGGCAGATCCCAAGTGCGGGTTCACGGCCACCTTGACACCCACCCTGGCCCTTCTGCGGTCCTGGGGGGTGGTCAGTGTCCCCACCGGGACTGACCTAGCTCCTGGCTACCACCCCAACTCCAAAAGCCACCCCTCCCCCACCCCTCCTCACCTCCACCTGCCCCATTCCAAGCCCAGCTCCAACCCCTGCCTCGTCCTGAATCCCACCCTCTTCCCAACACCAAGCTGACCCTCAACTGCAGCTGTCTCCCTGTCCCATCCTCACACCCCAGGCCCTGCCCCACTGCCTGGGCTGGACCTTTCGGCCCCATGCCCTCTACCAGCGACGGTGACAGACGTGTAGGGGCAATGACCTCGGTTTGGCGGTGCTGGGGAGGCGGGTGGAGGGGCAGGGAACCGAAGGCAAGTGTGATCAGCCAGTCCCAGGAGCCAAGAGACCACGAGAGCCCTTCTGGACTGTACTGGCCAAGGGGCAGGGATGCTGCGTGTCCTGGTCATGGGGCTGGGCACCAAGTATGTGCTCAGGAAATACTATTAAAGTGGAACTCAGGCTAAAGGGAGTGAGGCAGGGGAACAGAGACAGAGAGATGGTGAGTCAAGGGACAGAAAGGCAGAGACCCAGGGGCTGAGATGGAGGTGGGGAGGCAAGACCTGGGGCAAGGGGGCAGAGAGGTTAGGGACGGAGGGCAGGACCCCCGTGCCTGGAGCCAGGTGTGGGGCCTGGGCTGGCTGGAACTGGGTGCCTGGGCTTCAGGGATCCCACAAGGGCCAGAGAAGGGCCAGGGTCCGGCTGGGCTGGGGGAGGCTCGGGGCTCCAGGGGCACCACGCGGTGCTAATTCAGCGCCATCGATCAGATGGGATGAGAGCAATAAATTATTGTGACAAGATGCAATCCTGGCCCGCGCACTGCCGCCGAGGCGGATCGATCTCTGTCCCCAGCCCCACACCGGGTCCCATGCCCAGGCCTCAGCCGGCCAGGACGCCTCTGCCCACATCTCTCTCCATTCCCCCCACCACACACGCTTCCACAGACAGCCGGGTGGGGCTGCAGCCCTGGGAAAGAGACAAGAACAGAGAGGGACCCACGGAGGGAAGATTGGCCCCTATCTGCCCCCAGTTCTCTCGCTTCCCTCCACATCCCATCCTTACCACAACCTGGGAGGTAGCAACTGCCACGATGCCCATTTCACAGATGTGGAAACTGAGGCTCCGACAGGGAAAGTAACTTGGCCAAAGTCCCACAGGGGTGAGTGGTGATGCCTGGACTCAAATGCGGGACAGTATAACTTCAAGCCCCCCAAGATTTCCACCGTCAGAGGGGAGGGCAAGGGACAGAGACAGAAGAGGAGGGAGGTGACAGAGAGAGAATGAGACAGAGAGTGCAGGACACAGAGAAACAGAGAGTCAGGGTGCTATAAAGAGATAGGGAGAGATACAGAGACACTGAGAGAGACAGAAATGTAGAAATACAGAGAACACAGGGAGGGAGAAAAAGAGGACAGAGAGATTCAGATTCAGGGATAGGCAGATGGGGGGAGATGGGCAGACGGAGCAGGGATGGAGTAGAGAGAGGGGATAAAAGACAAGTGGGCAGATAGGAAACAGGAGCTGGGAAAGAGGTGCGAGATGAGTAGTTCTGGAGACCAAGGTGTATCTGGGGAGACAGGTGTGTGTTGGCAGGAGGCTGCTGGTTCCATGCAGCTTGGGGGGCAGGTGGGAGCCAGGATGAGGATGACAAGCTCGGCCCAGGGGAGTCAGTGTCAGAGAGAGACAGGTGTGCCAGCAGGGAGGTGGGGCATGTCCAAGGGCAGGAGTGGAGGGACAATGTGAGGCTGGGGTGTAGCTGGCAGGTGATTGGGAAGCAAATGATGCCGGAGTGACAAGGTGGACAGTATCTATGGAAGAAGGCAGTCACCTGATAGGCAGGTGTGGGGGGCACGGACACCCGGATGCCTGGAGGCAAATCTCCAACATCTACCAGCTTCTGAGCCCAGAAATGACTCCATTTCTCTGGGTTCAGTTTCCTTCTCTGCAAAATGGGAATAAGGGTTAAGGGCCTGCCTCATAAGGGTCTTGCGAGGATGAAATGAGACAATGGATATGAAGAAGTGAGGACACCGCCTGTCACAGAGATGGGTTTAATAAGCAGTAGCGGGGACCTGTTAGGAGCAGGGGCTACTCGTGAGTGGTCCGTGACCCAGCCGCAGCAGCGGCCGTGGCAGCATCACCTGGAGCTTGTTAGAAATGCAGCGTTTCAGGGTCCTCATCAGACCTGCTGCACCAGGGTCTCTGTGGTGAGACCCAGGCCTCTGTGGTCCACAGGCGCTCCAGATCTTTCCAATGCCTGCTACAGTCTGAGAACCTCCGACTTAAGGGCTTCTGCACGCTGCAGCGGGCAGGTGTGTGGTCGGCTGGGAACAGGTATTACATGTGTTTAACAAATGCTACAGGTGTTACTTATGCTCACTGAGAAAGGTGTTCCCTGAGGAGGTAGATGGCTGGTGACAGGTTCTATGAAAAGGGACAGACAGGTTTTACTAGAGGGGAGCTGGCTGGAGACGGGTGTAGGGATCTGAAAGTTAGGCTCTAAAGGGGTGGGGGTGACAGGTTGTGTGGGCAGGGGGTTGAGAGGGGGGGGGTGGGTGCACAGCATCTGAAAAAGCTATGAAGGAATGAGGGCTACAAGGATGTGGGGGGAGGAGAAGGCTAGAGGGGGACCCAGTTTTGGGTGTCAGGTGCACGTCCGTGGGGCAGGAGTGGGGAGGCCAGGGGTATGGCAGAGACCCGGATGAAGAGAGAAAGCAGAGAGAGATTAAGGAGGTGGCATGTGGAGGGCTCAGTACTTGTTTGCTGAAGAAATGACTGAACGCGGTACCGGAGCAGGTGATGCCTGAGGTAGACAGGTGAGCAGCGGGCAGATGTGTGGAGATGTTGGTGTGACCTTGTGAGGCAAGGAAAAAGGAAATGAGAAACATGGGAAATTAGGTATGTGGGAAGAGAAGAGAGGTGGATAGGTAGTACCTGAAGGACAGGTATACAGGTAAAGCAGGTACCTGTGGCCAAGGACAGATTCTCTGCCCAAACATGCATAAGTGTGAAGCCGTACATTGGGAGACACAGAGAGACAGAGACAGAGAGACAGGGAGGAGTCGGACGCAAGGCCAGCAGCAAGTGTGCAGGTGGGGTTGGTGGGGCTTTCAGAGCACAAGGGCTTGTAGGAGACATCATGGCAGGGGAGGGACCGGAGGAAGAAGGATACCCATGATACCTGGGGGCTGTTGCATGTGTGAGCCATCAGGTACGAGGGCGGGGGGGGCGGGGGTGGTTAGGAGACACGTGGGGTTGGCGCATGTGTTGCTGTCTGGGATGTTACCTGAAATGACAGGTATGGGGGAAGCCTTTGGAAGTAGGTGTACTTATGTTAAATTATGGGAGATGGAGTGTGAGGGAGTTAGGTGCAGGCAGAGAGAGTGCCACGAAGCAGGTGTGTTCTCAAGTGACAGTGCGTGGGACGCTCTTCCGGAAGGACCGGTGTGATGGTAGACAAGGCCAGCATCGCAAGGGAGAGGTATGGGTGAGAGCCAGGAGGGTGGGAGGGAGAGTTACCTGAGGACAGAGAAGGAGGACGCACGCGTGAGTGCCTACAGGCAAAGGAAAGGGTGTGTGTGAGAGAGAGAGAGTGAACAGGTACTGCCTGAGGGGAGACAGAGATGAAGAAATATAGATGTGTGAGAAACAAGTGTGTTTAGAGCTTTGGGGGGGGGGGGCAGGTCGGGTGGTGCACGTGCAGGTAGGAAGGGGATAATGGGGTATGAAATGAGACAGATGCAGGCATTCAGGGGGAAAGGGCAAATTTTGGAGAACAGGTGTTACCTGGAGGTGCAGGTAAGCTATATCACGGGCATCTTTGAAGCAGGTTTCAAGGGACGAGTATTACCTGGGCAGGGGGGAGGGTGGGTGGGAGGGGGGGGGGCAGGTGAAAGGAAACAGGTGATACCTATAGGGGCAGATGAAGGGAACAGGTGTGGAGGAGAGGGGTTACCTACAGGGCACAGGTATAAGGAGACGAATGTTACCTAGAGGTCCAAAGGGGGAACATCGATGTGACAGGTGCGTTGATAGACAGGTGTGGGTGAAAGGTGTAACCTGAGGCCACAGGTGTGTGCAGCACGACTCTTTGGGGCGGTGTGCTGCCTCCGTTTCACTCATTACCCCCTCCACCCCTCCCCCAGGGCCAGCTGTGCTCTCCCACCCCGCCCAGGGCTCTGGCCCGCGGCAGGGCACGCAGTTAGCTCTGGGCTTGGCCTGCCGGGCAGCCGAGGCTCCTGAGGCTGCTTGGCGATGCGGAGCGCGTCTGGGCCTCGGCGGCTGGCCGGGCGGGGGGAGCGGGAGGGGGGGCCGTTTAGCCGTGATAGATCCGCGCGCTGCTTGTCTCTTAATCTCCGGAGCGACCGATCGATTCGCTATTTCCCTTTGTTGCCAGAAAATTCGATCCTGGGCCTGGAATTAGGTCCCCGGCTTAATCTGAGCGGAAACCAGTGAGGGGGAGACAGAGATAGAGACACTGGGAGAGACAGAGACAGAGAGATATTGAGAGACAGAGAGAGGCAGAGACAGAGAGACAGCAGAGAGATGCTGAGAAAGATAGGGGAAGGCAGAGATAGGCACAGAGATTCTGAGAGACAGTCTAAGGAGTTGGACCCAAAGAGGTAGAGACAGATGCTGCGAGAGACAGAGTCACAGAGACGGAGGGATAGATTCTGGGAGAGCTGGAGGTGGACACAGAGATCCTGGAAGAGACAGGGACAGAGAGTCAGTGAGGAGAGACCCAGCCAGGAAAGAGATGTCAGAGGTGGCCCGGCGTGGTCCTGGGACAGTTGTGAAGTGACTGGGACAGAAAAGGTGTGTGGCACTAGGCCACCTGTCCCCAGAAGGACACGCCCCCCCCAAAGGTCACGGCCAGGCCTGCACTCCCAGCCCAGAAGTGTGCAGACCCCAGAATTGGCCCAAATGGCCTTCCCACAGCCCCTGGGACCCCTCACCCCAAATATCTAGAGCCCAGTCTGCAGATCCTCAGCTCTGAACTCCAGCTCCAAATCCAGACCTCCCGGCCCCCCCAATCCAACCCCCCATGCTGAGCCCAGCCCCGAATATCCACAGCCCTAGTCCTGACCCCCAGCCCCAAACGGTCCGCCCTCAATCCCAAGTATCCAGTCTCTTGGCTCTGAGCCCCCAGGTCCCAAATTTCAAGCCCTCAGCCCTGCTCTCTAAACCCAAGACTCTCGCCCCAAAAGTCCAGACCCACCCTTAGGTCGGCCCGCCAGCCCGCGCTCTCACCGCCGCATCTCCCGCGCTCTCGACACACTCTCCAGCGCCCTGGTCCCGGACCCCTGCCCCGAGGGCGCACCTCCAGCCCTCTCTCCCTCCCTCCTCCCGGGAGTCGGACGCAGCCCCAACCGCCTCGCCGCCTCCGGCTCGGGGAGCCGAGCTCCGGAGGTCTCTGGGAAGCGCCTCCCGCGGCCCGGCCCCCGCCCCGGGAAGGAATCCCCGCCCCCCATCCCCGCCCCTGCGCCGGCCGCGGCGCTCACTCACTTTCCGGGGCTTGCGCATCCGCACCGGTCCGGGGAGAAGTGTTTAAAGTTCGGATCCCGCAGCCATGGCCCCCGCGGCGTCCTGGAGAGTGGGCACCGGGGCGAGGGACGGGGTGGGGGGAGATGCCCGGAGCCCCGGGGGGCACGGAGCCAGAGGGGGCGCGAGCAGGGAGCGAGAGTCACTGAGAGACCAGGACACCGAGAGACGGCCAGAGACACAGAGACGGGGGCGGAGCAGAGACAGAGAGATGGAGAGACCCCGAAACAGAGACGCGCAAAGAGAGAGAGAGACGCGGGAAGCTGGGGACGGAGCTCCGGGCGGGCGGCGGCGCCACGAGCGAGGCGCGGGGCAGCAGGGCCGGGGCGGGGGGCGCGGGGTCGACCGGCCTCCTGCGCCTCCTCCCGCTCTTCCGCCTCCTCCTCCCGCTGCTCCGCGGCGCGCGCCGCGCGCCTCCCGCCCTCGCGGCCGCCCGGCCCGGCTCCGCGCGCAGATATATGGAGGCTGCGGCGGCGGCGGCGGGCGGTGCGGGGGAGGGGGCGGGAGCGCGATCGATGGAATATAATTTTCCTCAAACTCGGAAAATAAAGTTCAGAGCTGATCAAATTTGAAAACAGATGTCGAATCGCGACTCTAAATAAGGTTCGATCCCGGGACTGAGGGAGTGGGGGCTGCGGGCGGGGGTGGGTGGAGAGGTGGAGACCCCCCTCCTCTCCCTTTCCCTGCCCTCCGCGTCCCGCCCCTCCCGAGGAGGACGCGCGGACAAACCGACGGGCACGAGGTGGAGGTGGCAACTACGTGACCCTGCTGGACACGCAGAACTGGATCTGGACACGACTCGCGCGCACACACACAGTCTGGGTAGCAGACACACAGACACGGACATAGGGACACACGAATACACTAACACAGACAGTGCAAACACACACACAGGACACAGCCTATGGGCACATGGATACACAGCCGTAGCAGACACACACACACACAAGCATATACACCAACAGATGGACACACAGCCTGCACACACAGACCTACCCTGACTCACAGCCATTCCCCGATCCGCGGACCCACAGGCTGGACACATGGACATACGCAGATCCATGGTGATACACAGCTACACTCCATCCCTGACACACAAACCCTCTTGACACACGAGCCCAGGGCATGTGGACAGACACACAGACAATCACAGACAGAACCGAGGGCAGGCACACTGACACTCCCCTTCACATGCCCACGCGGTCACAGGAGCACATACCCACAATTGCAGTGACAGGGAAGGGCCCCATCCCAGGATCCGCTCCCATTGAAATAACAAGGAAATAGCCACTGGCCTCACGACCCTGAGAGCAGCCCCCAGCCCAGAATTCAGCTCCCACTCAGATGCCCTAGCCTAGCCTGACCCAGGTCCTCACTAGACACTCTTCTTCATTTTTTTTTTTTTTTTTTTTTGCGGTACGTGGGCCTCTCACTGCTGTGGCCTCTCCCGTTGCGGAGCACGCGCAGGCTCAGCGGCCATGGCTCACGGGCCCAGCCGCTCCGCAGCACGTGGGATCTTCCCGGACCGGGGCACGAACCCGTGTCCCCTGCATCGGCAGGCGGACTCTCAACCACTGGGCCACCAGGGAAGCCCGCCACTCTTCTTTTCCCTCTCTCGCACCTACCTCACCCCTTCTCCTTCTCCCCCTTGCTGCTTCCCTCCCCCACTTTTCTCTCCCATCCCAAGGTCAGGCTCCACCCCCAAGCCTCAGTGCCACCTCCTCAGGGGATCGCCCCTGGAGTCACCTGCCTCCAGAGGGGAAAGTGTATGGGGCAAGAAATAGTGGCCAGCACAGCTCTGTGAGATCTCCCTAGCCCCACTGACCCCTGGGTGCCAATACCAAGGTGCTGAGGAGATGAAGAAGGCTTCAGACAGGCCCCAGCTCCAGCCCTATTCACCACTCCTCACCTGGGCAAGTCACTAAACATCCCCCAGTCTCAGTTTTCTCATCTGCAAAATGGGGCAATAATGTCAGTTACATGCTAGGGTTAAACAGGAACATGGGAGAGCACTTGGCACCATGCCAAGCTCCAAATAAACACCCCTGCTCTGAGCATTACTACTTCAAAATAATCATATTGAAAATACTAAACATTTGGCTGGAAAATGAGAACTCCTTCACTCGTCTCTACGTGGAACAACACTCTTTCAAGTAGGCAGCGGGAAGCCCCTGCCCTGCGTGTCTCTATCCCGTCATTAAGAGGAACTTGAGACACCCTCAGGAAAGTCAGCATCCTCTGGGTATCTAGAACAACCCGGACTGTACACAGCATCCTTGAAGATAGCTCACCAGCTGGACCTGTACCCCTGGGGTGTCTGTGACACCCACCAGACTGTGGAGAACATCTTCCCGGGACCTTCACAGTGGGTGGCTCTGAACGTTCTGGAACACCCTCTCTGGGGTAGGATGTCTCATCTGCATGTGGTGCCCTTTGGGAGAGAGACAACACCCTTCAGGAAAGCTAGAACACTGTCAGGGCATCAAAAACAACAACTGGAATGTATTTTGTGACCATTAAATGCGCGAAAGGGCACCTGAGAAAAGAGAAAGGACACCTTCCAGGCAGAAAGGATGCAACTGACTGTATGTTCCCCCCTTCAGGAAAACAGCACACCCTCTGGGAAGATGCCATGTATTATGGTGTACCCAGCACCCATCCTCGGAATGTTAGTGGCACCCAGAAGACAGCAGAAAACATCAGCTAAGATAGCTTTCACACCCTATCTTTAAGCCCCGCCTCCAGGAGAGACTAGGCATCTCAGGGTGTCAGAAACACCCCTAGAGTGTAGGTAATAACCATGAGCGGCTTCCAATGCCCAATCAGAGGGTATGGAGGACCCCAAGGAGAGCTCTGATGCCCTCAGTGGCCAGGACCAGATAGGCTGTACAACACCCATCTGACTGCTCAGAACCCCCTTCCAGAGAAGACG
Organism: Aethalodelphis obliquidens; assembly: GCF_003676395.1. Lineage (NCBI taxonomy): Eukaryota > Metazoa > Chordata > Mammalia > Artiodactyla > Delphinidae > Aethalodelphis > Aethalodelphis obliquidens. Next base: position 10,005,499 of record NW_020837987.1, on the reverse strand, counting down.
GCTTCCTGATTTCTGGGCTGTGCATCTTTGAATGATCTATGCTCCCTCTCTGAGCCCCAGGTGGTTGGGAGGATTCCTGAGATGGACATCAGTGTGCCCTGCCTTGTGAGCAAACAGTAGCTGCTCAATAAAAGCCAGAGTTCTTGTTGTAAGACATTTCCGAGGAGGGGTGTAACACCCACCAGGGCTGTGTATTCACTCATTAGCAGTATCACCTACACCTATTTGACTTGAAGGAAGCATCTCACAGGAGGGGGACCATTAAGCTGTAGTTAACAACCCCAGGGAGCCTGCAATAGCAGATGACTGTAGTTAACACCCCGCTGAGAGAGAACGCCCTCACGGTGTTTAATGCCCCCTGGAAATGAGAGAGAGAGAGAGAGAGAGAGAGAGAGAGAGAGGACACCCTCACCAGCCTGAAGCACCCAGTGGACTGAATTTATTACCCATGAAGGAGAGAGAACACCTCTGGTGTCTGTAACATCCATTAGACTCTTTTCAAACCCCTAGGGAGTACGAGGACCCACCCCCACCCCCACCCCGTGAGGGCTAATGCGTCCCTTTAGGTTGAGGGTAACACCCCTGAAAGGGTCTCCAGGTGCCTGAACACTACTAAAGGTGACTGAGGGTGAATCCAGGAAGGGTATACGCTGACCCGCCCCCCTCCTGCCACAAGAATCCATCCCCCTGACCCACTTCCAGGTGGGCAAGGTCCTCCCTGAACCACAGGAGCACAAGAGGCAAGGATGGCAGCTGGGGGCAGGGGGCAGAGGGCGGAACTGGGCTGAATAGGGTCTGTACACAGTTACAATAGCCATGACAATTGTCACTTCAATGGTATTTGCTCTGAGTAGGCACTGGCCCAAACTCTATACATAGATTAACTAATTCTCTCAACAACAGCCCTACGAGAGAAGTGCTGTTATTAGCGTCATTCCCATTTTACAGATGAGGAAGCTGAGGCACAGAAGTCACTTGCCCCCTGTTACACAGCTAGTTAGTGTTGGAAGTGGGAACTGAGCCAAGGCAGCTGGCCGGGTGGGGGGGTTGAGTGGGGGTGGCAGTCTATGCTCTCAAGCAGCAGGCTATACTACCCTGCTGTATACACTCCCACGTTAGACGCTGATCTTCAGCTCTGACACCCCTGCAAGCAGAGTCCACCGCACCCCCCAGGCTCTCTGCACGTCCTCTGGCAGTCTGACACCCCCCCCACACTCCGGCCTCACCCCCTACCCGGCCTGGCTCGAGGCTCCCCGAGGGCAGGGCCTGTGTCGGATTCATCTCTGGGTCCCCACGGAAGGCAGAGTCTGGCGCAGGGAGGGTCAGGAAGGGAGTGAGAGGAGGGAGGGGGAGGATGGTAAAGAGAGCAGGGAGGGGGGAGGCGGTAAAGAGGGGTTCAGGGAGGAGGGCGGGCAGCCCTGGGTTCCTAGGGAGGTGGCTGAAGGAGGGCCGGGGGAGCAGGGCTGCAGCGAGGCCAGGCCTGGCCGAGGGTGTGGGGAGCGCTGAGGAAATCCAGAGCCGGGGGAATCAAGTCTGCTGGGGGAGAGGGAGCAGACAGCATCCCCCCCCTCCCCAACCCCTCCCCCACCCCCACCGCCTGGAAGGTGGCGAAGGATGCAGGCAGGGGATGACACGGACGACAGACAGACAGCCACACGGGCCGTCGGGAAGCCGGGGAGAGGCAGCCAGCCAGGGAAAATGCGTGTGTGGGGGTGGGGTGGGAGTCAGACAGACGGACAAAGGCGGGGTGTTGAGAAGACTGGTGGACAGATGGGGGGAGAGGGCCCAGGAAAGGGACGGACAGGCTTAGGGCTTGGGGTTGGGGCGGAGAGGACAGACAGACAGCAGGGGATAGTGGCCCCGTGCGGGGGGGGAGGACAGACAGAGGACATGCAGGGAGTCGGCGGACAGATGGACGCGGTGCAGGCGCGGCCCGCGAGGCCGGGGCCAGGCCGAGGGCGCGCGCGGTGGCGGCCAGAGCGGGGAGGCGGAGGCCGGGCGAGCGGCGGTGTTTGTGGAGCTGTCGGCTGCGGTGGAATTATGAAAAATAGCAGGCATCGGAGCCGGCCTTCAGCTTCGATTAGGGGAGATGGGACATGACAGGTGCGATCAATACGCAGCCGTTCTATAAAGTGTCAAGTAATGAATCAATTTCGACTAAATTTTCCATTTTTCAGAGGCCGTTCTCCGAGAGGAGAATATCCTCTTTTGTAAAGATATTATTATCGATTTCGGCGGCAATTTGACATCAGGGGTAGTTAATTCCACTCAGAATAAAATTGAAAACACTTGAGAGAGAAAAGAGAGGCGAAGAGTGAGACAGAGAGGGAGAGAGGGGGAGGGAGGGAGGGGCTGGGAGAAGAGAGAGATGGATGGACAGAGAGACAGAGAGGGAGACAGTGAGAGAGAAGCCCAGAGAGATGGGCGGGGGGAGACAGAGATATGCAGAGACACGGAGACACAGAGAGAGAAACAGAGATGGCAAAGCCTGAAGTTATAGAGAGGAAGACAGAAACCAAGAGAGACTCAGAGATAGAGAGACGGGGTGGGGGGGCACTAAGAAATCGAGACAGTTTGAGAGACAAACTGAGAGAGTCTCAGAGAGAAACCCAGGTGTTAGAGACTTGCCACAGGGGTGCAAAGAAATGCACAAAGGCAGATTCAGAGAAAAAGATGGAGAAAGACGCAGGAGAAACTGACAGACAGACAGAGAGATGGAAGAGACACTAAAAGTGAGAGATGAGGAGAAACTTAAGGACCTGGGGAGAGAGACTGAGGGAGTGTTGAGCACAGAGAGGAGAGAAAACGGAAAGGAGAGAGAAGGGGTGGGGGGCAGAGGGGAGGAGAGGGGAGAGAGGCTGCTGAGAGGGAAGGGGAGGGGCGGGCAAGGTCACCCAGGAGGGGGCAGAGGCTGAGGGGTCCTGGGGGCTGAGGGTGCACACAGAGATGGGAGTCTGGGGAGAGCCTCCTGCCCTGCCTGTGTTGCACCCCAAAGTCACTCTGAATGGAGGGGAGAGTGTGTGTGTGTGTGTGTGTGTGTGTGTGTGTTCGCATGGCACAGTCCAAACTGCAGGGCTGGTTGAGGCGGAGTGTGAGTGTGTGTGTTGTGTGTCTGTGAGCTTCTCTGGGGGGCGAGGGGTCTGATCCAGGGCTCCCGGGTGTGACTGGGGTAGGGGGGCTGTGTGTGCCCTTGCATGTTATGACGGAATCCTATTACTTGTGTGTTTCCCGGAATCATCTGCGTGTGTCCCTGTTCCCGAGCCTGCACATGCTGTGGGGCCCTGGCCTTGCAGCCCCATGGGTTTCAGCAGCAGGCAGTGGTGACAACATTTCTGCTTAGTGCCTGTCAGTCCCCCAGCTGAAATCTCCGTTTAGCCCTGAGCAGGTCACAGCCTGCCTGGAAGGGAGGAAAGAGGGGGTGGGAGGAAGGACCCCTGGGTTCTGAGACAGAAGGTGACTGGGGACCCTAATGTTTGGGTCTGAGGGAGGAGGAGGCTGGGGGGCTGGGGTCCTAGGTCTGAGGGAGGAGGGCGTGGAGACCCAGACTTCTGGGTCTGAGGGAGGAGGGGGCCGGTTGGCCTGGACATTCCGGAACTGGGATGGTCTGCAGACAGGCAGTGGGACAGCTGGGAAGCTCCTCAGCCATTGGGTCAGCCTCCCCACCAGAAAAGCCTGTACCTGCTGCCCCCTAGTGGACATGGGGATTAGGCCAGCCGAGGGACAGGGAGCTGACAGGTCAAGGAACCCCAGGAAGGGAAGGCAGAGGGACAGACCCAAATGGGAGCAGAGACAGAGAGACAGAAACTGAGAGATGGGGACAAAGAAACAGGTGGACACAGGAACAGAGGTGAAGACAGGACAGAGAAGTAGGCAGATAAAGGGGCAAGGGTCAGGCAGATAGGATTGAGATCCTGGTCGAAAGAGAGAGGAGAGAGAGGACATGGCACAGGGGCCAAATTAGAGAGGGATAGGGGAAGATGGGGGACAGAGGGGGGTCTGCCCATAGACAGTGGGCACTGAGTAAGGGAGACAGAAAGACTGCTGTTGGACAGAGAGAGGCTGGGCTAGTGGGAAGACTCTGGTACCGATAGCACGAGAGACAGAGACAGAAGCCATGTGGACAGAAGGACAGTGTGACAGACGGATGGCGGGTCGATCTAAAGAAGGAAGAAGAAGGGAGATGTAAAGAAGAAGAGAAAACCCAGTAAGGAGGCAGAGAGAAATCAGATGGACAGAGAGAGATGAAGGAAGTACAGGCTGACATAGAGAAAAGGAAAGAGAAAGAGATGAGCAGACACTCATAGACAGACAAATTGACAGAAACTGGCAGGCACACCCAGAAAGACAAGAGGTGGACAGAGGAAGACAGGTGGACAGGGGGTTATGGAGAAGCCAGGGCCCCCAAAGCCAAGTGGACACCCCAGGATGGAGCAGAAAGTGGTACGAAGGGGTGAAGCTGGATCCAGGACTGGGGGAGAATTTGGCCTCGCAGGGGATCCAGGCTGAGGGGCTTCCCGAGGCACAGCTTTGGAGGGGAGCTGGGGACGGGGCTCCCCTGGTCGGGGTCTCTGCCCACCACCCCCTCCTAATCCCCACCCCCCCCACCCGGCGGGCTGCCCGGCGGAGGCGACAGATTGAGCGATGAGGCACATTACGCACTTAATCCGCCTGATTGAATGTTTTGCTTTCGCCCAAATTGAAACATTAAACAACACGGGACGAGAAGAGGCGGCCGCAAATCACTCATGAAAGATTCATCTTCTCCCCGGCAGCCGCCACCGCCGGCCTCCACCGCCGCCCGCCCCAGCCGGGAAGCCAGGGGCTGGTTGGGGGGGGGGCCGGGGCGGCGCCCCTGCCCACTCTGTGGGGTCCCCCCCAGCCATCATGGCCCAGGGAAGTTCTTCTCACTGTCTGGCCTCCATCCCACAGGTGGTCTCAGAGACCGAGCCCCCGGATCCCTGGATCAGCAGGGTCAACATGACCTTGGCCCTGCCCCTGTGGGAGGAGAAGCCCTTTTGCCCCTCTGGAGTCCACTTCTCTAGCTCCCTTCCCGGCGCAGCCCAGGACCCTGGGGCATGGAAGGCGCTGCTCAGTTGGTCTGGAGCAGGGGGATGAGGTCTGAGAGCCTGGATGCAGCACTGGGGGGTGGCACCTGGGGGTGAGTCGGGCGGGGGGGGGGTTATGTCAGAATGAGTGGAGATGGGAGGACAGGGAATGTGTGTGTGCTTCCTGTCATTCTGGAGTTCAGTCTGTCTGTCCGTCTGCCTTGCAGGGATGACAATACTTTGTCTCCCTGTCTCACTCTGCCTATGTTGTTGTAACTTGCTGTGTGACTGTGCCTGTCTTTGTGTGTCACTACCCCCATGCCTATGTGATCCTGTGTGTGTAGTTGTAACTCTGTGGGCCTGTGCATGTCTATCGGCCTGTGGGCGTCTGAGTGTAACTTTCTCCATCTGCATCTTGTGTGTAGTATCTTTGTGTGTCTGTGTCTATGTGACTTTCAGGGTGTGACTATATGTGACTTCCTGTGTGTTCCTCTGTGGGTGCCTGTGTGTCTGTCTGTCTTCCTGGGTTTGTGTCTATGCGCTGCTTGCTCTGGGTCTGTCTGAGGGTCTGCATTTAACTATTTCGTGTCTGGGTCTGTTTTGTGCCTCCCCGTGTCTCTGTGACAGTGTGTCTCTCAACCTCTCTCAGTCTCTGGGTGTTCCTTTCTCTGTCTCTGGCTGACAGAGCACCTGCTGGGGCCAGAGACAAGTCACCAGAACAAGTGGGGCCAAGGTGGGGAGAAGCAGGGGAGAGAGGAGGAAAGAAAGAGAAAGACAGGACAGCGGTGACGGTGACGTCTGAGAGCAGGGGAGCAGGGAGCAAGCGCGAGGGAGCTGGGGGGGCCGTAGTGGGCGCCACGGCTGGAGCGGGTGATCAATATTCGATTTAGGTTTTAATTCCGGGGCTTTCGGAGCCTGTCAGCCCTGATGTATGAGCTCACACCGGGGCTGCCCAGCCAGCCACCCAATGGATGCCCATGGCCTGGTGGCCTGTCCTGGCCCCAGCTCCCTTGCCCGGCTGGCTGCCTGCTGTGGATGAGGGGGAAGGGGAGAGTGGGGCTGGGGAGGAGGAGGCCCCGTCCAGGGTCCAGGGGCAGAGGGAGGGGCTGCACACCCACGTGTGCACAAGTTCACCTGAGTTCACGGTTGAGTTCACGCCTGGTCACTCACTTAGCCAGCGGACCTGCAGACCTGCTCCGGCCTGCCTGTGCTAGAGGGAGACAGGAAGGGGACCCTGGCTGTGTCCCTAGGGACTCCCAGAGGTCTCAGGGACACCGTGCCAGAGTCCCACAGCCCTCCTGTCAGCACTGGTCACACACATCTGGACACACACATGCACACACACACGCTGCTGCGCTCACGCATACCTGTGTGCATACAAGCCCTGACACACGTGTCCGCACACAAACCCCGACAGTCAGGTGTCCACACACTTGCCCCTGGACTCAAACACACATTCGCACACACTAACTCTGACACACATGTATCCTCTGACATACACACATGTCCACATACACATTCTGACACATGTATGTGTCTGCACACATAACCCCAAGACTCACACAGACACATGGATAAAGGCTCCCCATTAACGGGAAGTGGGAGCAATGTGGGGAGACAGCCTTCCAGTAAGAGATCATAAAGAGACAGAGAGACGCAGAAACTCAGACACAGAGACTGACATGGTGACAGGGATGGAAGGGACACAGGCAGGTAAAAGAAGTGACAGAGAAAACCAGGGGAGGCTGTGAGAAGAGCTAGGGAAGCAGCGAACAGGGATGTGGGATCAGTGTGGGAGGGGGATGGGGAACTCTCCCTTCCTCTCTGGATGCGGCCCCCCCAACCCTGTCTCTCTCTCAGGAAGATGGATCCTCCGCCCTCCCTGATGACAATGCTGTCTGCGCAAACTTTAATTAACACTTTGAGTTAATTAGTTCGAGATCATTTAGGAGTAAAATGTTTTTATTAGGGAGGCTGCGAGCCTGTTGATGGATGGGGCGCGATTCGCTCTTCCGCCCGCCGGGGACAGCCGGTAAACAGAAATCAATCAGGGGCCTCCCAACCCAGCGCCCCCCCGCCACTGCCAAGCTCCCAGCCCGGGGCCCAGGAGTCCGGGCTCCCGGCGCCCTCGGCCTCCCAGGTTCCCCGAGTTAGGGTCCCGAGTACACCACTCTCCCAGATCCAGGTTTCCGGAACCCTAGCTTTATCTTCCCCCTCGGGCCCCTGAAGGCCTTGACTCCTCCAGCCTCGGTGGGACCCTCCCCACCCCCACGCCCACTCCCTTCCCGGGCTCTTGGGCAGAGAATTAAGGACCGATTCGCTGTTGCGGAGCTTCCTGGGCTGCCGATCAGACCCTTCCCTCCCCTTCCCTCAACTCCCTCCCACGGTCCCTGACTCCCGCGTCCCCGGAACTTTCTCTTCGTCGTCTGGGCGGCTCTGTCTGGCTGTCTCGTTTGGTCTCTGCGAGGGCCGTCTCGGTCGGGCTCCCGCAGCCCCTCCCGCCCCGCGGACGGCTTCATCAGGTGGCCGGGCGGCGGGGGCGGGGGACGCCGGGCCGGGCGAAGGGGGAGGCCCGGGGCGGAGGGGGCGGAGGGGGCGGAGGGGGCGGGGGTTCCGGGGCCGATAAATCTTCATCAGGCGGCGGCGGGGGGGCCATTAGGCGCTAATGGGAAGATGGAGGGGCCTGTCGGCCGCGCGGGCCGGGCCTCATTTGTCCTGCTTCCCGCTCCATTGGCCGCCGCCCCCGCCCCGCCCCTCCCCCGCCGCCGCCGCGCGCCCCATTTCCGCTTCGAACCTTTGGAAGAGATGGGGGCGCAGAGAATCTGGGGGGTGGGATTGAAGAAGGAGGGAGTTGGATTGCGGGAACAGACTTAGAAAAGAAGGAGGGGGCGTCGGAGGCGGAGGGGAGGCAGTTAGGCAGTAGAGGCAGAGTTTAGAACGTGGGCGACTCAGATAGAAAGCAGGCGGGGGGAGGGGAAGATAACTGCGGGGGGGGGCGAGAACGTGGACGTAGTAAATAGAACTCCCTGGAGGAAGGAAGAGCTCGGCAGGGTCACGTAGAACGCAAGAGGGGACCTGGACCGCGGGAGGGGTGGGACGGGAACTCGGCGGGGAGCGGGAGGAGCGCGGGGTTGGAATTAGGGGAGGGGTAGGATCACTGGCCCCGGCCTCCAGGGCGGGGGCCCCGGGAAGGCGCGCGGGCGGCGTCCCTCGAGGCAGAGGCGCGGCCGCCGCCGCCCGCTCCCGGACTCGCGCCCCGCGCGCGTCCACTCTGATTTCTCGGCCCATTTTTCTTCCTCTCCTGTCACTCCGGCTCTCGCCCTCCCGCCGCCGGCTGCCCCGCCGCGCTCTGCTTCCCGCGGGAACCCCCGCCGCAGCCAGCCCCGGGGACCGCAGCCCGGCTCTGCGCCTCAAGGCTCCCACTCCCGCCCCGCCCGGGCCCCCTCAGTGCCCTCCAGAACTACGTAGGCCAGGCGTGTGACCCCCAAATCGGTCACCCCCGAAATGGATCACCCCTCCCAAAAGATCCACAGGAGGGGCCCGACCTTGGGGGCAGCAGTGGAGCTGGGGTCCCCAGACCTGGGGATGGGGTCTTTAGCACTTCCGGGCCCCAGCCTCAGAGTCCCCCAAAGGAGGCGGCTAGAAACCCAAGAACCAGGCACGTGAGTCCCCACCGGCTCTCAGAAACCCCCAGGCAGACTGGAGACCCCTAGGATCAGATCCATACCTCGAGCTGAGTCACCCCAGGCCATATAAAGTTACCCAGACTCAGAAACGTATTCTACGCACAGCCCAGCCCTAGACACCCCCAAACGAGGGTTCTGGGCCCCAGCCCCATTCACCCCAAACCTCCAGCCCAAGACACTGACAGGATAAGGGAGATGGGCCTTAGATCAGTCACCCCAAAATAAGTAACTCCATAAGTCACCCCTAAAGCAGACATTTATTCCCTCAGACTCGGTCATCCCAGAGTTAAGCATCAGAGGCCCTAAAGTTGGCACACCTAAACTAGACTTCCCTCATTGAACCCTAAACAAACATCAGGAGTTTGAGATAAGTCACCCATGAGCTAGACAAATGGGCCCCCAGCTGCTGTCACCCCACTCAGGGCATGAATGCTGTTCTCAACACAAACTGGGAAATGGGACTGAAATTCAGTCGCCCGTAAACTGAGTAACTCCAATCTTGACAACTGGAGCCCCAGACTCAATCAATCCAAACTTGGGATCTGGGTCCCACCCAGCTTAAGACTCCCCCAAACTAGACAGTTGGCTCCAGACTCAGTTTCCACAGAGACAAGGTCAGGAACCCCCCAGCAAATCACCTTGACACTAGTCATCTAGGTCTCTACCATCACCCCCAAAACGTGCATCTGGACCCAATCGTTGGTAACCTTAACCCAGGCATTTGAACAAGCCGCTTTACTAGCTCTCCAGCTTGCCATCTGGAACCCCGTCATCAGTTGCCCTTAAGATGCACATCTGAGCTCCCTCCACATCACCTCCCCTAAGAGTTAGGAACTTAATAAGTTAACCCACAAACTAGGCAGCTAGCCTCCCAACCTCAGACATCTCCAAAGACAGGACTCTGACACTGAAGCTTAGTGATCCCCGGACTATACCTCTGGCTCCAACCTTCAGTTACCCCTACGCTAACCATTAGTATCTCATAGGCTGTTACCCTAAAAGTAGGCAAATGAAGCCAAGCACCCCCTAGTCAGGCATTTGGAGCTGACCCTCAAGGTCAGTCACCCTAAAATAAACTCTGGGAACCCCATAATCAGCAAGATTCAAACTCAGAATTTAGGGCGCCTGCCTCAAACGCCCCTGTAGTGGGTTGTGATGGCCCCGCAAAAGATGTCCAAGTCCTAACCTGCTCATGTGGCATTATTTGGTAAAGAGTCTTTGAAGATGTCATTAAGTGACAGATCTCCAGATGAGGCCACCCTCCATTACCTGGGGTGGCCCTAAACCCAGGGACGACGGTGATGTCCTTCTAAGAGACCGAGACTGAAGAGAAGCCTCAGAGGAAAAGGCCATGTGAAGATGGAGCCAGGGAGAGGCAAGGAAGGCTCCTCCCCTAGAGCCTTTGCAGGGATGGCGGCCCTGCTGACACCTTCATTTTGGACTTCCGGCCTCCAGAACTGCGAGGGAATAAATTTCTCCTGTTTTAAGCCACTTCGTTTGTTACCAGCCACAGGAGACTAATTCAACCCCCCCAAAGCCAAGCCTCTGTATCCCTCCACTCAGTGACCCCCCAAACTAGGGATGGGAACCCCACAGTCAGGTGCCCCAAACTAGCCTCTATTCCCCAGATCAAACTTCTGGATCTCAGCCCAATTACCCACCATCGCGACACCAGGGACCCACAGTCACCCCCAAATTTGTTAACTAGGCCCCGAGGCTCATTCAGCCCAAAAACGTGTACATGGATTCATAGCCACTGTCACCATTAAAATAAGTAGCAGGAAACTCCATGGGCAGGAACCTCCGATCTCTTCACCGCCACAGTCTCAGAGACACCTGACTTTGACACACCTCAAAAATAGGCAGCTGGGCCCCTGGTCTCAGCACCTCCCAAATGAAATAAGCATTAGAGCCCCTCTAGTTGGCAAACCCTAAACTCAGCATCTGGGCCCTGAGGTTAGTTCACCCCGAACTAGGTATTGAGACCCACCCCCATTAAGCCACCCCTAAACCAGGCATCTAGGCCCTCCAAGCTCTAAGCCGCCGTGTCAGTCAACACTTAACTAGGTACCTGGGTGATTAGCCTCAGACACCCCCATACTAGGCAACTCCAAACTCCATCACCCCTAAACCAGGTACAAGGAAGCCCAGTGACAGTCGCCTCAAACCTTGGCAACTAGGCCTTGAGGCTCAGTGAACCCCAAATTGTATGTATTAGGAACTCTTAATAATCCCCAACTAGACAGCTAGTCCCCCCTCTTAAATGCCCCCCAAAACTAGGCTTCTTTTTTGTTTTTTTGGACCACGCCGAGTGGCATGCAGGATCCTAGCTCCCACCAGAAATCAAACCCACACCCCCTGCGGCAGAAGTGCAGAGCCTTAACCACTGGACTGCCAGGGAAGTCCAAGGATGACAGCCACCCCCAGCCCCCAGGGAGGCATCTGAAGACACAGTCAACTGCAGGTGACTGAGGGGGTCACTGCCAAACTTGACGCCTGGGCTCCAGCCGTCATCCCAAACTGGCATGAGGACTCCCCGTTGGTCATCTCAACCTCAGCATCTGGGCAGCCCATATGAGGCCCCCCCTAAACTAGACATCTGAGTAGCTTGCCTCAGCTATCCCCAGACTAGGGCTCTGGGTCCCCCAGCCCCAGAACCTCCCATCTGGACACCAGGGTAAGTCACCTCGAATTTAGCATTTAGGGCCCCAGCCTTAATCCTCAAATTAGAATGCAGACCACAGTCTCCCCCCTAAGTTTACCTTCAAGGCCCCGCAGTCGGTAAAGCCACAGCGAGTCTCTCTCAGAAGAGCATCTGAACCCCACGGCTAGTCACCCACAAGCTCGGCATCTAGCCTCCCAGTGTCAGATACCCCCAAACCACGGTGTGGGACACCCAGGCTCAGCGAGCCCCAAACTGCAGTCCGCTCTAAAGTCATCAACAGGACCCCAAAATGAGCATGTGGGCTGCCAAGTGTGGTCACCGCTAAACCCCAGACCAGTCGCTCTCAACTGCGCAGCTGAGTCTCCGGACTCAAACAGGCTTGACAGGGGAAGCACCCCAGGAGGCCCCTCCTGTGTCACCAGCTGGGCCCCCGCCGTCAGCACTGATGCAGGCCTCCGTGGCCCCCAGCCCCCCGTAAGTCTGCACTGTCGCAGATCTAGAGCCTGGCTTTAAGCACCCCAATCAGGAACGTGGGCTCACGAGCACCAGAACTCGGCAGGAGGGACTCCGGTCACCCCAAATTCAGTATCCCCCCAAGTAGGGACCTGGGTCCCCAGTTTTCATCACCTGCAACAACGCACTTGGCCACCATAACCATGTGTCCCAATTTAGACTTTGATCCTCAGGACCCTGTTGTGTTTGACTAAGACTAAGGCAGCTGAACCCCCCCGAGCCAGAAAGGCCCACAGCCCACTGTGCCCCAGCCTCAGAGACCCCACCCCCCCGCCTCAGACCTGCATTCGGGCCCTGTCCTCCCCACGCTGGGTGTCTCTGTCCCAGTGTCCATCACCTCCACGCCCACGTGTTGAGATATCCCAGCCTTGAAAGCCCTTGGCCCTTTGTGACACAGATGTCCCCAAACCCAATCAAGCACCCCTCAAGTGGATCCTGGGCCCTGGGGTCCTGACCTCTCAGGTTCCAGATGCCCAGACTCCCAGCTTCTGTAACCCCCAAACGGAGCTCCACACCCAGGCCACGCTTACTCAGAAATCCACACTGGTCCAGGGACCCCACGCCTGGGCACAGGAGACCCCTGACTCAGTCACCCCAGGAACGCTCAGGTGCCAGCACACTGAGACTCAGCATTTGGAAGGCACCGCGTCCCCAGGCTCTCTGCACCCCAAACTAGAGGACTGGAATGACAAACTGGTGATCTTCCGTCTTACCAAAGGGCACAACCACAACCCCAGTCTCTGTGCCCCAAGCTACACAGCTGGCCCCCGTGTTGCCACCCTCTACACAGATTCCTGGCCTAATGCCCCAGACTAGGCCCTGGACCCTAATCTCTGACATGTGAAACCAGGTCCCCACACCCCTGGGCACACCACCCCAAACAGAGCACCAGACCCTTAGTATGAAAATATAACCAATCTCCACAATGCCGTGTGTCATCTCAAATTGGGCCACTGGATCCCCAGTTTGTATCTCCCCAGACTAGACAACTGAGTCCCCATCTGTCATCCCAAAGTAGACTAGCAGAACTCTAGTCTCTGACACCCCAACAAGGTACTCTTGGTCTCTGTCATCCAAAGGAGGCAAGCTAGTGCCCCATCTCAATTCCTTCCAATAGGGGGACTTCCCTGGTGGCCCAGAGGTTAAGACTTCACCTTCCAATGCAGTGGGTGCGGGTTCAATCCCTGGTCGGGGAGCTAAGATCCCACATGCCTCAGGGCCAAAAAACTAAAACAGAAGCAACATTGTAACAAACTCGGTAAAGACTTAAAAAAAATTCTTTCCAACTATTCACCAACACCCCCAATCTCGGTTACCCCATCCCATCACCCCCAAATAGATTGTGAAACCCCAACTCTATCATCCCAAAGTAGATGACTGGCCTCACACAGTTTCTGTCACCCTAAACTGAACCATTGTTCACATGAATTGGCTCCAGACCCAGGGACAGGTAGTCTCTGTCACCTGGAACTGAGAGATGGTATCCCCCCAGCCATGTCACCTTGGACACCTGCTCTTATCACCTCAAGCTAGACAACTGATCCCAGTACCTGTCTCCCCCAAATGGACAACTGAACCCCAATTAATGTCAACCCAAACTGGACAAAAGACTCCAGTCCTTATCACCCCAAATTAGAAAACAAGACCAACAGTTTCTGTCACCCCATCTGGGCAACTAGACCTATAGTCTCTGTCACCCCAAACACGACAATGGATGAATAAAGTCTGCAACATCAGGGACTTGCCTGGTTGTCCAGTGGTTAAGACTCTGCGCTCCCAGTGCAGGGGGCACGGGTTCGATCCCCGGTCGGGGGGCTAAGATCCCACATGCCACAGCTAAACCCATGCACTGCAACTACTGAGCCCACGCGCTCCAGAGCCCACGCACCGCAACGAGGAGCCCTCGTGCTGCAACAAAGACCCGGTGCAGCCAAAACAATTTAATTAATTTTTTAAAAAAAGTTTGCAACATCAAACTAGACAACCAGCACTCAAACTCTCTCCACCAGTTAACAAGCTGAGCACCCAATCCCCCACCCGGACCATACCACCAACCTCTGGTCTTAACCAGCCTGTCACCCCCAAAACATCCTGGGATGTCAGTCTCTCAGTCCTACAAAATAGACGACCACGTAGCCGGCTTTGTCATCCCAAATGCTCCCTGGGACCTCAGTCTCTGTCACACGAAATTAGAACCAGACCCCAAGCTCTGTCACCCCAGGCATGCTCTGGGACCTGCGTCCTTGTTCCACAAAACCAGACAGACTTCAGTCTCTGCCACCCCAAATCCTCTCTGAGATCCCAGTCAATATCCGAGCAAACCTGACAACCAGACCCCGGTCTCTGTCTCCCCAAACATACTCTGGGACCTCAGTCTCTGATCTCCAGAACTAGACCACCAGACCCCCATTCTGTGACCCCCAGTACACCCTGGGACCATGGCCTCTGTCCTCTGAAAACCAGACAACCATGTCCCTAGTCTGTCACTCCAAATACACCCAGAACCCTAGTCTCTGTCCCACAAAACTAGGCAACCAGACCTCCAGAGTGTGTCAACTGAATGTCCCTGGGACCCAGTGTTTTCCCCACAAAGGGATACAACCAAACCCGCAGTCTCTGACACCCCAAGTATGCCCTGGGACCCAGTCTTTGCCCCTCCCCCCCGAAACAAGACAACGGTACCTCTAGGCTCTGTCACTCCACTTTGGGCACCTGGGTACATAAATGTCACTTCAAACTAGAGACCTGACCCCACAGCCTGTGTAGCCTTCACCTTGTCAATCAAACTCCGGTCTGTCATCCTAAACTGGACCACCAGACCCCTGGTCCCGCTCATGCCACACTAGACGAGCAAACTCCCATTCTACGTCACCCTAAATGAGACCCCAGAGCTCTAGTCGTTTCATCCCAAACTGGACAACCGATCGCTAATCTCTGTCAGCACAAACTAGACAACTAACCTCTTGTCTCTGTCACCCCAAGCCGGGCCCTGAATCCCAGAACCTCTGGTCTCTGCCACTTCAATCTAGACACATGAACCCTCACTTCTGATGTCCCAGACTAGACACCTGGACCCCCAGGCTCTGGCCCTGCACACTAAACAAAGACACCGCACGGTCCTCTGAAATCTCATGACAGCGGCATCCCTGGTCTCTGCTTCCCAGGCCAAACAGGAGCCCAGTCAGTCTGTCACCTGAACTAGGCAACCAGACCTGTACTGTCTGCTTCTTCAAACTCGCCAAATGGTCACCCCAATGTCTTTCAGCCCAGACCAGCACCCCAACCCCAGTGTCATCACCCTAAACTAGATAACCAGTCCCTTGGTCTCTATAACCCCAAGCTAGACAGTCGGCCTTGTGTTCCTGGCACCCCAAAGGGAATAACCAGACCACAGGTCTCAGACACCCCAGTGGAGTTCACCAGACCCCCGATTTCTGTTGCTCCAAACTAGAAACTGAAACTTCAATCTGATATCCCAAACCTCAGGATTTTGATATCTCAACCTAACAACTAGACTATCATTCTGTCACCCCCAAAAGGATTCGACGCCAAATCTGATACCCCTAAGGAAACTCCAGGACCCAGTCTTGGTCACCGAAAACCAGACAATAAGACCCCCGGTCTGTCACCCCAGACTAGACGAGTCACCATCACCCCAACCTTGACAAGAACCCCAGCATCTGACACCTCCAACTCCGGTCTCTGTCACTCCCAACCAGACAAAAGAGTCCTAAATCTGTCACTTAAAATTTGAGAACTAGACCCAGTGTTTTCAGCCTCAAACAGGACAAGCAGACATTCTCCAAACTAAAAAAAAAATGATCTCCTAGGGAGTTCCCTGGCGGTCTAGCGGTTAGGATTTGGTGCTATCACTGCCTTGGCCCAGGAGTTCAATCCCTGGCTGGGGAACTGAGATCCCACAAGCCGCATGGCACAGCCAAAAAAGAAAAGCAAATGTTGTCCAAAAAAAAAAATCTCCTAGTTGCTGTCACTTCACGCTGGGCAGAGAACCCCCCAATCTCTGGTGTCCCAAATTACACAACAGGGTGCCCAGGCTCTGTCACCACCAACCAGACAGTGTTGCCTGTCTCTGCCACCTCAAGAAACAATCAGACCCCGATCAGGTTGCTTCCAGCCCAGGGGACACCCTACCTTGTCATCCCAAACTAGGGCCCTGGACTCCCAGTGTCCTCAGGAATCCCAGTCTGTCACCCCAAGCTAGATAAATGACCTCAAAGTTGATAAAAGATCCCCAATTTCTATTACCCCAAACCAGAGACTGGACTCTAAGCTGTCACCCCAAACAAGACAATCAGATGGCCAGTCTGACACCCCGAATGAGGTGCAGGCACTCCCTGACTCTGTCACTCTACACTGGACAAGTAGATCCCTTGTCCCTGTCACCCCAAACCTGGGCCCACGGGCTCTTTAATCATGAAGTTGACAACCAGAGCCCCAATCTGTCACTCCAACCAGCTAACTGGACCCCCAGCCTCTATCACCAAGATAGACAACCAGACTTTTGGTCCCCTGATGAGACACCAAGCCCCCAGTTTCTCTTTCCCCAAACCAAAACTCTCCACCCCAAGGTCATTCAGGAAGGGATCGAGGGGGAAGTGGCCCCCCCCGTTCTGCCCACCCCCATGGAAGCTTCTGGTCTCAACATCAGTTAGGGACCTGGAGTTAGTCACCTCCAGATTAGGCCTCTGGCCTGAGTCTCAGCCTCCCACCACCAACCCCCAGACCCAGGCTGCTGACCCCTTGCCCCAGGGATCTCAGTCCCAGGTCCTTGGGCCGCCGGCCTCTGTCACCTCCAAACAAGTCAGCCTGACCACATTGACTCCAGGCCCTGCAGTGGAAACTGGATGGAGTGACCACTCACCCCGAAGGGCAGTCTCCCCTGGGAATACTGGCAGCTGGATTAACAAACTAAATGCCCTCTGCCACCCCCAAGTTGGGATTGGGACCCTGGCCTTGCACCCCAGGTCTCCTCGGCCAGGACAAGTCCATCCCTGGCTCCCTCCCTGGAGAAGGTCTGGAGGAAGCCCTTTTCTGCCCTCTGGTGGCAGCCAGTGGAAGTGCGCCCCTGGTGACTGGGAACAGAGTGGTCCCCGACACCCAAGCCCCCTAATGTTCCCATTTTGCCGGAAGTGCGGGGGTCACCCTTGCCTGCTCTCTCCCACTCAGCTCCGACGCAGGTCAGTCGCCAAGCGCCCACCCTCATCTTCCTGAATCTGCCTTCCCGTCCGTCCTTTCCGTTCCACGTCCCTGCCTCATCTTCCCCAACCTGGCTCATCCTCCCTGGTCTCACTCCTTCCAGCCCATACCCCACATGACACCGAACGGATTTTCGTTTTCTTCTTCTTTTTTTTTTAGCCCGTGCTGCACTGCTTGCAGGATCTTAGTTCCCCCATGAGGGATTGAACCTGTGCCTCCTGCCGTGGAAGTGTGGAGTCCCAATCACTGGACCGCCAGGGAAGTCCCTCAGAGAGATACTTCCAACGTCCACACCTGACCCTGTCCCTCCCCTGCTCAAAAGCCAGCCTTCCACAGTTCCACATTACCTTAAGCTAAAATCCAAAGCCCTCCCGTGGCTTGCAGGTCCTGCCTCATCTGGTCTTCGACACCCTCCCCACCGTCATCTCCTATGTCACTCCCTTCACCCCAGCCACAGTGTTGCCTTGTCACTGGGCAGGTCCTACCTCAGGGCCTTTGCACTTGCAGTTCCCTCTGGCTGGAATACTCTTCCCCCAGACCTCTGAGGGGCAATCTCCTGCTCATTGCTCAGCAAGGCCCTGCCCCTCCACTCTAAGCGAGTCCCTCCTTCCCCAGCTACCCTCCAGCCTCACCTGTTTCATTGGCTTTGCTGAGAGCTTCCTGCTGGTTGTTGCTTGGCTCATGAATGTGGGCCTATGTCTGTTTGTGGCACTGCTGGTTCCCCAGCATCTAAGCCAGTGTGTCCAGTAGAAACAGGATATGAGCTACAGATGTAATGTTGTATTTTCTTTCTTTTTTTTTTTTTCTGGCCGTGCCGCGCGGCATGCGGGATCTTAGTTCCCTGACCAGGGATCAAACCTGCGGCCCCTGCCGTGGAAGCGCAGAGTCCTAACCACTGGACTGCCAGGGAAGTCCCCTGTGTTTTCTACCGAATTACGTTTTAAAAGGTAAAAGAAAAAGGTGAACGTAATAATTTACTCTGGCATATCCAACAGATTATCCTTCCAACACATAACCAATATACACAATTATTAACGAGATATTTTACACCCTTTTCCTACTAAGTCTTTGAAATCTGGTGGGTATCTTACCCTCACAGCACGTCTCAATCTGGCCCAGCCATGTTTCAAGTACTCAGTAGCGACATGTGGCTGGTGGCCACCGTATGTGACAGGATTCCAGGACAATGTTGAGCACTCAGCGGGCCCCCGATAAACACTTGCTGAATGAACGATAAACCGGTGAGTTTTGGTGATGGAGACACGAAGTTGGGGAGGCCAGGGGAAGGCACTGCCAGGCCTGGGCACTGGCTGTACCTCTGCTTAGGCCACTCGGCCCACAGCTCTTCCTGTGGCTGGCTCCGCCTCCCTCAGAGCTCACTGAAATGCCACCTCCTTGGAGAGCGCTCCCAGACCAGCCCCATCTGAAGTAGCTTTTCAGACCCTATCTGTCACCTCACTTTGCTGTCACACCTGCCAAGTGCTTTCCCTACCACGTGCATTTCTCTTTTGTCAGCAGTCCCACACAGCAGCCTTCACGTTACAATGAAAAGCAAACTGTGTCACTCTCACCTCACTCAGGAAAACCAAAGCCCCTCCCCCCCCATCTGCTCCAGCCATACCGGCCTCCTCGCTGTTCCTCAAACCTCCGGGCACAGTGCTGTCTCTGGGCCTTTGCATCTGCTGCTTCCTCTGTCCAGAACATTCTTCCTCCAAAAGATCTGCGGCGGCTCCCTCACTCAATTTAAGTCTTCATTCAACGTCATCTCAGGGAGGTCTTCTTTAAACTATAACTCATCTCCAGAACTTTCTCTGTGAGGAAGAGTTAACAGAGTTGGCCCAAGACTGCTGTCCTTAGAGAGGCCTGCTTGCGTAGTGGCCCTTGGCTGGTATCTGGGAACCTGGGTTTCAGCACGGTTCTCACTACTCCCTGAAAGAGTGGCTCTCGTGTCTAAACTGTCTGTGCAAACGATGTTGTTTATTCTGAACAACTGCTTTCCTTCTGGGTACTAAGTCTCTGATGAGCTTCCCCAAAGACAACATTTCACTGCTGGGGGCATTACACTCAATCCAGGTGACTCCACTGGGAGAGGACTCTGGGCGGCTTGTGCCTGGTTTCCTCTGGATTTCGCCCCATGTGCCTTTTTCCTTTGCTGATTTTGCTTCATAGTCTTTCATGATAATAAATCACATCTGGGGACTTCCCTGGTGGTGCAGTGATTAAGAATCTGTCTGCCAATGCAGGGGACAGGGGTTCGATCCCCGGTCCGAGAAGATCCCACATGCTGCAGAGCAACTAAGCCCATGAGCCACAACTACTGAGCCCGCGTGCCACAACTACTGAAGCCCACGTGCCTAGAGCCCGTGCTCCACAATAAGAGAAGCCACCGCAATGAGAAGCCCGTGCACCGCAACAAAGAGTAGCCCCCGCTCACCGCAACTAGAGAAAGCCCGCGCGCAGCAACGAAGACTCAACGTGGCCAAAAATAAATAAATTAAAAATAAAATAAAATAAAGCCCCAGTAAGTGGCAATTCATTAGCTTAAAAAAAAAAAATCACATCTGTGAGTACAACTTAGATACTGAGTCCTGAGTCCTCCTAGCAAATCACCGAATATGGGGGTCGTCTCGGGGGCCCCTGCATACTCTTCTCCTCCTTAGAACTTGACATCACTGGCCGTCCTATCATATCTGTTATCCATCTTGTTTATTATCCACCACCCTCCTCCCATCATGCCCATGGCCCACTCGCTCCCCACCTTCTTGGCCTCTGCAGGATCCCAGCATCACCCGGCACAGACCCCCAGAAGACCCTGGGAGAATATTAGCTGAACAACTGTTAACAGTTTTATTTCCAAAGCTGGAGTCCCTCCCCGGGCTTGTAATGGGAAAGGGGCCTTTGGCCAGACCTGCACAGCCGAGCAGGACGGGGGTGAACGGGGACAGGGCAGCTGGCCCGGGAGGCTGGCAGGTCCTTGAAGCCGCCTCACACAGGTTCCATCTGCAGCTCCACGCCGTCCACGGCCTCCACCTGATGGAAGGCGGCGTGGGAGCCGATGACCACGAGGGTGGCTCCTGCAGGAAGACGGGCAGTTCAGGGCCTGGCTGCCTCACCTGGCCCCCACGGCCCACAGCGCCACCCAGACCCTGTACTCACCCAGGACCCAGAAGACGGCGGAGCCTGCGCCGGCCAGCCAGAAGAAGGGAAAGGAGACGGTCCCAGCCAGAGCATACTGATGGGCTGGGCTCACCTCTCGGCCTGGGGGCAGACGGCATTGGGGCAGCTGTTCTGATACTCGTGCCCTCTCCCAGAGTAACCCCTGATACCCGCCCCCCCCCACCACCACCAATCTGGTGTCACAAGACACCAGATTGTCCGGGAGCCTCAGGATCTAAACTCCTAGTGCCAAGGCCCTCCAAGTCCACGGGCCCCACCCATGTCTCCAATGTCCCCACCCACTGTCCGTGGGAATACAAGGGGCCTTCCTCAGCCCCCTCGCCACCCTCCAACCCCACTCCTACTAGGAAGCTCCCAGCCTCCCTTTCCCGAGACTACAGCTCTCCTGCTCCAACTTGCACTCCCGTAGACCTAGAGTCTCCAACTGGTGGCCCAAGGGCCAAGTCTGACCCGTGGATGTATTTTTTTTTTTTTTGTGGTACGCGGGCCTCTCACTGTTGTGGCCTCTCCCGTTGCGGAGCACAGGCTCCGGACGCGCAGGCTCAGCGGCCATGGCTCACAGGGCCAGCCGCTCCGCGGCATGTGGGATCTTCCTGGACCGGGGCACGAACCCGTGTCCCCTGCGTCGGCAGGTGGACTCTCAACCGCTGCGCCACCAGGGAATCCCCGGCCGTGAATGTATCTTTTGAGTCTGCATATTATTCCACAAGAATTTGATTTGATTTGTGGCTGACCGAGAAACTGGATGATTTTTCTTTCTTTTGTTTTTTTTTGTGGGGGGCCGTGTTGTGCGGCATGCGGGATCTTAGTTCCCTGACGAGGGATGGAACCTGGGCCCCCTGCATTGGAAGCTTGGAGTCTTAACTACTGGACCGCCAGGGAAGTCCCTGGATGATTTCACAGAACAATACAGTCAGTCCTCTGTATCCTCGGATGGAAACCCGTGGATCATTGTTCTTCGTCATTTTTTACAAGGGATGGCAGCAGTGGCTGAAGCCACGTCACGTCTATGCCCCAGGCGCTCCCTCCATGCCCTGGGCTTGCCCGACATGCCCCTCCACCCAGCCCACCTTTGTCATGTACAAAACTGGCAGGCTTCTGAAGGATTCTGTCTTAGCTCTACCTGTTTGTCTGATCCCAATTCCCCCTTATACCCCCTCCAAACCTTGAGCTTCCCCTACTTGGGAACTCAGGCCCCTCTTTCTTCTCAGTGGTGCTTGGTGCCAGTCTGGGACCACATGAGCCACAGGCCTCAGCTTCCCTCTCTGAGAAGTCCCAAGATTTTTCCACTTCCACCCCAGGAAGCAGGAAAGGGGAGCCCAGCTCTAGGCCAGTGTAAGGTCGCCACCTGGTGTCCAATGTGGGTACCTGCAGCTGATGCCTTTGGCAGGAGGTAAGGGAGGAGGGAGAGGAAAGGAGGAGGTTTAAGGGACAGGAGCAGGTGGAGGTGGGTTCTGGGATATCTTCTGGGCTTGGGGAATAGCAACTTGGGGGGCTGAGAGTGGGTGGAAGCATCCGGTGTGTCTGAGACTTTAAGGGATTGAGTTTGGGGGATCTAGTGTAGATCTACGCTTGGGCAGACTTGGGTTCACAAGGACTTAGGTTTGGAGTCAAAGGCTTGCATTCCAAGAGACCAGGATTTGAGGAGGGCAGGGGATTTCTCACCCATCAGCACAAACTTGGACTGCAACGTGCGCAGATAGAGGATGTAACAGGCGCCAAAGAAGACAGCCAGAGCCACCAGCAGCATGGGGGATGTCGCCCTGGAAGAGGGCAGGGAGGCATGCGTCAGGCAGCTGGGACTGGGCCCGACACGGAGGCCCTGACCTTCTACACTGGCGGATGACAGGCTACGTCCTTGGGGCCGGGGAAGTCTAGGTCACATTTGGTCACACTGAACCCTGGCCAAGCTGATGCGGGAGTAGGGACCTGGCCCTTCGGTCAAAAGGTCCGGCAGAACTACCCCATGGGGACGGGGCCTGGTCAGTGAGAGGAGGGGCCGAATGCTGAGGGCGGGGCCGGCCAGTGCGGGCCGGACAGCATGGTGGGCGCGGGGCTGGGCCGGAGAGGCACTCACACACAGTACAGGATGAGGCCCAGGAACACGAACACATAGTTGCTCTGATAGTACTCCACGTTGCGTACGAGGCGCTGGCACAGCTCGCCCACGTTGCGGGGCCGCGAGAAGCGCCGCTGGTCCACGAAGGAGCCCCAGGGCCGGATGGTAGCACGGCGCCGCTCCAGCCACTCACGGCCCGCGCCGGACGGAATCAGTTTCGGCAGCAGGGTCCTGGTGGGTGCGGGGCCAGGTCAGCGATAGACCGGGATGGAACCCGGACCCTCGAGCAAGAAGAAGACCGAGGGGGGCCGGACTCCGCGGTTCTGGGGAAGATATGGTCACAGACTCCTGGATCCCCGGGGAGAAAGGGGCTGAGGACCCAGACTCCAGAGTCCTCGAAGAGGACACCTGGGGCCCAGACTCATGTGTCTGGAGGCCGGGATTCCTAGGACCCCAGGGAGGAAGGGGCGGGGGACCAGGACTCCCGGGTCTCGGTCAGGGGGGTTAGATCCAGCTTGCTCACGTGGCGCTCAGCCCTTCCACCTCGGCATCCTTCTGCTGGTCCTTCTCGGCCGCCATGTCTGTGCTATGAGGGAAAGAACCGGTATAACGAACCCAGGGCCCTGCACACTCCGCGGGACCCGCCCGAGCCTGGCCTCACCCAGCGGAGCGGGAGCGGACGTGGCGCCGGTCTCGGGGCGGTAGTTTTGCCGCCGAGCATTGTGGGAGTTGTAGTCCCGATGATGTCGGAGAGAGTGGGCGCCATGATGGTGGTATGGCTCGCGAAACACCTTGGGAGATGTAGTCGCGTAAAGTGACGCCTCTGGGCATTGTGGGAGTTGTAGTTTCAGAAGCAGGACGCGTGGAGTCGGAAAAGGTGGGTTGTCAGGAGTCAGGGCGGTATGCGAGCTCGAAAGTCAGAAGCCGGAGCTCTAAAGGCAGAAAACGTTGTGTACTCCCCCGTGCAGGGTACGATGGAGGCCGTGTAGAGCTGTCATTCTGACTCTAGAAGGTATAAAAGAAAACACTTGCTAAAACACGCAGATGTTCTGACTCAGCAGATCTAGGGTGAGACCATTCATTTGCATTTCTAACAAGTTTCTAGGTGATGTTGATGCTTCTGGTCCATGGCCCACATTTTGAATAGCGAGACTGTAGAGAATTTGTGGAAATCTATTTCTTCCTTCTTCAACAGGCTAGTGATGGGGCCATGGTTGCTGGAGGGGGGTGCATCTAAGGTAGGGGGCAAAGCTCCCCCCACAACCCTTGGGCTCCCAAGGATGAATGGGTTAGGGTTAGGGACCTAGGGATGCCCCTGCTTTGGATAGGACGGAGGGAAGTGGGGGAAAGGAAAGGGTTGAGTTTTTTTTCATTTTATCATTTTATTTTGTTCTAGTTTTATTGAAGGGGTGAGAATTTTTAAAAGACGGAGTTGCTATAACGAAAAGAGCTGGGATTCTGGGGTCAGAGGTCAAAATTCAGGCTGTGTTGACCTCATCACCTCCCTGAACCTCGGTGTCCTCAACTGGACAGTGAAGATCCTGGTGGTACTGTTACCAAGTCCAAGCTCGCTCTGCTCGCCGCAGGACAGGCCAATAAATCAGGAGATGAGGTGTTGAGGCAAGGAATAGCGACTTTATTTGGAAAGCCTGCAGACTGAGAAGATGGCGGACTAGTGTCTCAAAAAGACCATCTGACTGGGGTCTGGATGCCAGTTTCTTTTATAGAACAGAGAAGGGGAGGAGGTGAAGAAGTGAAGTAAAAAGGCCTTAAGTCTTGCAGATATCTCCTGGAATGGACAGCCTCAGGGAGGGGATGTGTTAATTTCTTCTTTCTTGCAGCCATTCACAGGTGGACAGGGTCAGGATGTTTCCCTGAACAAAGGCACTTTGGTTTAACATTCAAGCAGAGGGGCAGGGTTCCCTATAGACAGTATCCTTTTAGTGAACAAAAGCAAATGAGAAGCAAAGGTTAAAGTAAAAGAAACAGATCCAACCTGTAGTCCGATTTTGTTCGTCCCTGTAATTGTACCACACTCATGGGGTTGAGATGGGGTTGAATGGTCCATGTAAAGTG
Source organism: Aethalodelphis obliquidens (assembly GCF_003676395.1). Classification (NCBI taxonomy): domain Eukaryota; kingdom Metazoa; phylum Chordata; class Mammalia; order Artiodactyla; family Delphinidae; genus Aethalodelphis; species Aethalodelphis obliquidens. The sequence continues at coordinate 9,981,061 of NW_020837987.1, read as the reverse complement.
CTTGAAAGAGTCTTGATATTTTATAACTGCTCAATAAATGGTAGTCCATGTTATTGCCACTACATTATCATGACTGTTATGATTATGTCTAGAGTTCAGTCTTCTCAAACTTAGCAGTAACTTACTAGGGGCTGCTGGCCCCTTGGATGTCCCAAAGAGTGGCTGGCATCTGAGACATGGACCTTTCTTTCCCCTAGCTCTCACAGCCATAGTTCTCTCAGTCTTTGCCCCTGCCCCTGAGTGAGTTGTGGGAAAGAAGGGAGCACCAGCATGCCTCAAGAAATGTGTGTGGAAGTATTGGGAAGCCTGGGCTCCCTTACACAGACTGAGGACCTCATTTTCCAAGGTTGGGTGGAGCTGAAGGAGAATACTCACCTGGGAGATCCAGGTGACTCTTAACTCCAACTCTTGTCTTCCAAGGATCACATTCCTTTTGGCTTTGGGCTTTGAGGCCTGCTGGAGGGCATCCCCACAAGGTGGGGAAGATGACCCTCTCGAAGGGGCTGGTGTAGCAATAGGAGGGAGGCCACCTGTGCGCGCGTGGCAGGGGGGTCCCAAGCTGAAACCGAATGAGCCATACTTTGAAGATCAGGTTGGCTCGTTACCGTTCACTTCCTCTTTGTCAGCCCCAGGCTTTTAGTAGAAGCTTGTTCAGGCTTCCCACTTGGGTCGAGCTGGGCTTCAGGAAATCAAGGGGCGGGGGGGCTGTGAGTCCACAGTTAGCCCAGAGCATTAATGGGGTAGCAGCGCCTGAGTTCAAAGTGATGGGAGCAGCAGGGGTAACCAGAAGAGCCCCCAAGAGGAAGATGAATCTTGGGGAGCAGAGAGTTGGAAGCAGAGGTCCAGCTGCCTTCTTCCAGGGCCGACCTGGGGAAATTGGGGTTTGACTTTTGTTATGAGGGCTTTGGGGTTTCCTCATAGGAACACGAATAAAAGTGATTTCACTCATAACCCGCCAGTACGTGCTCTGAGCAGAAGACATAACAGGCAAAGTCCTGGAGGTGTCAAAAGGCATGGGCCATGGGTGGTGGAGTCCAGAGGCAAGGACACTGTTGGACAGGAACCCTCTGAGTGGGGCAGGACGGGAACTTTGAATCAGGGGATTCTGAGGGGCCTTGGCGTAGGGGCAATGTGGGGGAGGAGCCCCTTGAAACAGAGATTGTGGGAGAAGGGGCCCTAAGATGGAGATACTGTGAGAGATGGGAAGATCCGTGAGACAGCGGGATGAGGGGAGACTGGGGGAGAAGGGACCTATGGCAAGTGGGCCCTGAATTAGGGGGATGGTGGGAGATAAGGGGGTGCCTGAAAAGATTATGAGAGATGGGCCCTGGCCCTGTGGTCCCTCCACTGAGGCCTCCTTCCTGCCTCTTGGACCCCTGGAGGAAGTGGAGCTGGGAGGGTAGGAGGACATTAGCACAGACAATCAGAAACCTGGTTTATTTTTCTGCTGTGTGACCTTAAGGAAGTTCCTGCCCTCTCTGGGCCTCAGATTGCCCACCTGTCTATGGGAGTGTTTCTTACCCTGTACCTGATGAATAGTTTCTCTGGCCTCCCCAGGAGAGGTCCAGGCTCACGTAACCCTTACCGGACTGGGCTCTGCCCTGGGCATCACAGGCGTTTCTGGCACACATGGCCGCTGCCTTCTGACTGCCTTGCCCCTCAGATTCAGGCACTCCTCCTCAGCATTGTCCTGTGCAGTGGGCACGTGCACACACTCACACTCATGTGGACTCTCAGCCTCCCTACCACCCAGACACCTGTGCTGGGAGGCAGGCAGGCCCGGGACCAGCCCCAGGCCTTCCTCTCACTCCAGTCTCTGGGCTGTGTTAGCAAGGCTGCCTTGAGGGAAGTGGTAGAGCTGCCCAACCAGAAGGGCTCAAATTCAAAAGACTGACAAGCAAGTGTTGACGTGGATGTGGAGCAACTGTAACTTTGATACACTGTTGGAATGCAGATGACGCAAGAGCTTTGGAAAGGGCATGGCTATTTCTATTAAAGATAAACACTGTCTATCCCCCAATCAGCAATTCCACTCCTAGGCATGTACCCAACAGAGATGCACACATGTGTCATCAGAGGATATCACTAGAACGTTCCTCTTCCTAGAGGCTTCCAAAGTGTAAACAGCAAATGTCCATCAACAAGAAAATGGATCAACAAATCGTGTAATAGTCACACAGTGGAAAACTCCGCAGCAACGAAAAAGAGCAGCTACTGACACATGGAACACTGTGGATGACTCTCATAGACATGGTGTGGAGGACAGGAAGCCAGACATGCATGCTGTAAGAGACAGCATGAGACAGCATGCGGTAAGACTGCATTTCTACAAAGTCCAAGAATTGGTACAACTAAACGATGGTGACAGAAAGCAGTTCAGCAGTTACCTCTGGAGGGGGCTGACTGGAAAAGGGGCACGAGAGAACTTTATGGCTAGTGGCTACATGGAAGTAATTTTTTAAATCATTGAGCTGTGCCCTTGAGACTTGTGCATGTCACTGTATGAAAGTTTATCTCAGCAAAAAGAGAGAGAAGAGCATAGTGACTTAGAGCTTGGACAGCCTAGGTTCAAATCCCAGATTTGTCACCTCTCAGCTGTGTGACCTTGGGCAGGTCACTTTCCCTCTCTGTGCCTTGTGAGGATTGAGTGAGCTAATACACGTAGAGTGCTTAGGAGAGGACAGCACAGGGTGGGAGTTCCATGAACCATTAGCATCATCGCCTCCCCCGGTGCCTCTCCAATATGAGAGGATCCAGAGTCTGATTCCCTTCCTCTCCCCTGTTCTGATCCCATGATCCCACCTCCTGGCGAATTCAAGGTGCCCTCACTCTAACCCTTGTGGGGCTACAACTCCATGATTTGATGACTTTGAGATTCCATGACTCCCAAGCTCATGCCAGGCTAAATTCCTGGGGTTCTGTGAATCACCCAGCCACGGGTGCCAGCACAGGGAACACCGTCCTGCCCACACCCCGGATCCACAAAGCAAGCAAGACACACACACGCGGCTTCTCTGTCCCCACGGATATATTTGATAATTGTCCAGAACCAGAGACGGCGTCAGCCAGGGGGTGAGGGGGAGTAAAAAAGAGCCCAGGGAGGGTGCTGGGTGGCAGGGATGAGGAGAGGGAGAGGAACAGACACACAAAAGAGAGAGAGGAGAGAGGCAGGGGGCGGGGCGGGGCGGGGCGGGGGCGGGGAGAGAAGCCAGCCAGAGGGGGAAGAGGGGGAGGGAGGCGGGAGATAACTTGAGGGGGCGGGGCCAATGGGCGAGAGGGCCCCTCCCCCCAGAATACAAAATGAGGGGGACCGGAGTGGGCTGTCCTGGGCTTGAGGGGCAGGGTAGAGACGGGTGATGTGGTGGGGTTGAGGTCAGTAGTAGGTTTCCTTCTCCACCCAACCTGGAGAGACAAAGGAGGAAAGAAACAGAGATGAGAGGGAGACGGGCATGGAGAGAAGCACAAGCAGAGACAGACAGACAGCGGCACAGAAAGAAACCAAAAGGGGCAGAGACACAGGGAAAGACACAGAAAGGAGGAGGCCCAGAGAGCCAGGAAGAGAGAAGAGTTGCAAAGAGGGTGGAAAGACGACGCAGGAGGGAGGGGTTGGGGGGAAACAGAGAGTGAGGTTAGTATCAGTCACACAGCGCTCTCTCGCCTCCCCTTCCAGCTGCCCCGTCCCGTCCCCCCAGCCTCCCCGCTGTACCCAGTTAGCCCCTCACCCCCGGGGTTCCTGCGCAGGATGAGTTTGCGGATTTCGTCATAGACGAAGATGAGAAAACTGTAGGGGAAGGCACAGAACCACCAGCTGGGCCTGCGGAGACGAAAGAGCAGGAGGGCGTCAGTGTGGGGCGGAGACGGGGCGGGGGGCGGGGCGGACACACACAGGCAGGGTCCCAGAGGACAGACGGGGCCGCACTGGGAAGATGCTCCCCTGGTCCTTCGTGCCCAAGGTGAGGGGTGCCCGGGCCATGGCTGTGGGCTGGGGTCTGCACAGCACCCCCCTGTGAGGGCGTCCCGCGGGGAAGGCTACCCGGAGGATCCCGGAGCAGGTGGTACAGGGCAGGGGAGGGGGCACTCACTTGAGAGGGTACATGCGAAGGGCCACGTCCATGCCGGGGCAGTAGGACAGGAAGGCAGCCAGGGCTGTCTCCTCAAACAACCCGAAGATCAGGATCTTGTTCCTGGAGGCACAGGCAGGGCTGGACCCAGAGAACTCGAGCAGGCACCCCCATCCCACCGAGACAGAGGCTCTACCAAGGGCAGATGCACAGAGACAGACACGGAGACACACAGAGATGGAGACCGAAAGAGGCAGAGAGGCACAGATGGGTCCAGGGAGACGGTGACACTGAAGTATAATGACAGAGACAGTGACACACAGGCAGGGGTATGAAAAGATACAGCAGGGAATTCCCTGGCGGTCCAGTGGTTAGCACTCTGCGCTTCCACTGCAGGGTTCATCTCTGGTGGGGGAACTAAGATCCCACAAGCCGTGCGGCCAAAGAAAAAGATAAAGCAGATCTGGAGAGGGACCAGGGACACCCCAGCAGTGTGCACACACACATATGGAGAGAGAGAGACAGAGACTCCAAGATAGATGTGACCACTGGAGAGAAAATCAACTCAGAGGCAAAACTGAAACAGACAGACAGACACGGGGCGGGACGGAGAGCAAGCCCGGCGCCCGCGGCCCTCACTTCATGCCCTGCTGGAAGACGGAGTTCCTCCTGGTCTTGCAGATGATCAGGTCAGCCCACTGCACGACCACTATGCTCACAAAGAAGGCCGTGTGGCACGTGAACTCCACCACTTTCCTCTGCTCGTAGGTCTGCAAGGGCGATGACGCGGGTGCCGGTCGGCGGTCAGTGTGGCCGCAGCCCCAGGCCCCACCCTGGGCCCACGTGCTCCTTGTCTGCGCCCCTGCGTAGGGCCCCAGGGCAAAGCGGGGACTCTGTCCAGATGGGATCCCCTAAGGGGCGTGCCTTCCCTCTGTAGTTCAGAGCCCCACGGGAAGAGTCAGGAAATGTACAAGGAATTAGAGAGGATAATGGTGACCTCGGTTGTGGACCAGAGATCCTGGGGGCCTCCTGAGGGGCCTCCAGCTGGGCTTTGAAGGCAGACAGAGATGGGGAATTGGGCAGCAAAGGCGTCTCGCCTGGTGGGGCAGAGAGCATGGTCGGCGGCCAGGACCGTGATGGGCTGGGCCAAGAGCGCCAGGAGGCCCCTTGTGTCCAGCGAGGATCTTGATGCCGCCCCTGGGGCAGAGGGACCATCATAGGAAGCTGCCCCTGCATGGTTGGGACGGCTCGCCCCAGCCCAGGATGCTGTGGGCAGGGACCCCGCCTGGGAGGTCCCAGGCCATGCTGTGGGACCCAGCCCTACGCACCCACTGCTGCCCGTAACTGTCCTCCAGGTCGTTGACGGTGCGGTCATCCCAGTTCAGCCGGATGCCCACCAGGTTGCCAGGCAAGAAGCCATTTTCTGCCAGGATCACAAAGTAGGAGAAAAAGCCACCAAGAGCCTGGATCATTCCTGGGGGAGGAGAGAAGGGAGATGAGAAGAGGCTCAGGTGGGGCAGGCAGCCAGCCCAGGGCACCTCTGAGGCCCCTTGAGACCCACACTGTGAGGATGGTGAGGTACCCGGTCCTCTTGCCTGACATCATCCGGGGCTGAGCTCCCAGAGGGCCATCTGAGGGTGCCACCTGGTGGCAGGAACCTTGGAGACGGGGCTCTCCTGAGGGGAGAACCTGGAGGCTCCCTCCCACCTGCGCCAGGCCACCTGGACATCAGGAAACCCCTGAGGACCCCCTAGGCAGGAATGACCTCCCTAGGCCTCTGACCACCGCCACCAAGCCTCTGCTTCCTGGGACACTCCCAGCAACAGGGCGCTCAGCACCTGTAAGACTGCACACCTCACCCCCAGCAAAGATGGAGAAGGCAGGAGGGCGTGGGGCTCACTCCTGCCCTCAGAGAGCTCACAGGCTGACTGGTCCTTCCCATCATGGTGGCGGGTGGAGCAGGGGAGTGGCCATCCTGGGGCCAGCCCTGATCTGCCACTCAGTATCCCACGTGCTCCCCGGGTGCAGCCCCGGGCCTTTCCTCCACCTGTGCCAGCCCCACCTTGGTGACCACTGCCCATCTGTAAGTCACTCCTTCCAAACCTCCAGCACCAGGTCCTACTTTTCACTCCACTCATTCGGCACAAGGTTTCTGAGCACCCACGGTGGGCCAGGCACCAGGCACCCAGCCATAAGCGAGGCAGGGCCCCCAGGTCCTCACCGATCTGTCCGTAGGCCATGCTGATGAGCCTCTCATTGACCAACTTGTCAGTGCGTGGGTTCCTGGGCTGTCTCTTCATGATGTCACTCTCAGCGGCCTCGTACGCCAGCGAGATGGCAGGGACCTGGGCAGGAGAGGCCGGTAAGTCGGGGATCGGGGGGACCCTACCCTCCCGGAGCCTGGGGGTGGCCGGGGCCTCACCATGTCAGTGCCCAGGTCGATGCAGAGGATGGTGATGGTGCCCAGAGGCAGTGGGATGTTGGCCATGATGAACAGCAGGAAGGGCGTGATCTCGGGGATGTTGCTGGTCAGGGTGTAGGCGATGGACTTCTTCAGGTTGTCGAAGATCAGGCGGCCTGTTGGCAGGGGCAGGCTCAGACCTCGGCACCCACACCTAGTCCCTCTGCCCCTTCCCTGCCCAGTCCATGCATCCTTTCTAATCCATTCCCCCCACCGCCTGCCTTTCCATACAGATGCCCAACCATGTTGCCCCTGTTCAAACATTCTCAAAATACAACCACTTCGGAAGACTGCTTGGTAGTTTCTTTTCTTTTTTTGGCCGCACGGTGTGGCTAGCGGAATCTTAGTTCCCCAACCAGGGATCAAATCAGCGCCCTTGGCAGCGAAAGCATGGAGTCCTAACCACTGGACCACCAGGGAATTCCCAGTAGTTTCTGTTAAAAGTTAAACATCCCTGCCTTATTGACCCAGCAATCCTCACCTTATGTTTATATGCAAGAGAAATGAGTGTTTATGTCCACCAAAAAGCAAGTACAAGAATGTTCACCATGGCATTAGTTATAATAGCCCCAAACCAGAACTGACCCGCTGGCCATCAGTAGGTGAGTGGATAAGTAAACTGTGGTCCGTCCATACAAAGGAATACCACCCGGCGAGAAAAAGGAACGAGCTACTGACACCCCCAACTCCATGGATGAATCTCACTGATGTTATGTTGAGTGAAAAAAAGCCAGACACAGAAGCATTCTTATCACATGATTCCATTTGGAAGAGGTTGGAAACGAATCCATGGTGCTGAAAGTCAGGATGGTGGTTATTTCTGGGAGGGGGGATATAGACCGAGGGGACCTGGTAGAACCCTAACGGGAGGCTGGAAACGTTCTCTATCTTGATGGGGGTCCGGTGGTTGTGTGGGTGCGTGCGTGCATAAAAAGTCACGGAGCTGCCTGACTTTGTGTGAAAGCCATATCCCAATAAAGATTCAATCAGTATAGTGCGTATAAAGTAAAAAGAAACTAAAGATGAACCCAGCCAGCCCCTCCCTCCACCTTCCCCCGTGTGCTGATGAGCAACAAGGTGTGTCATTAAGAAGGCACAGAAGGGCTTCCCTGGTGGCGCGGTGTTTGAGAGTCCGCCTGCCAATGCAGGGGACACGGGTTCGTGCCCCGGTCCGGGAAGATTCCCACATGCCACGGAGCGGCTGGGCCCGTGAGCCGTGGCCGCTGAGCCTGCGCGTCCGGAGCCTGTGCTCCGCAACGGGAGAGGCCACAACAGTGAGAGGCCTGCGTACCGCAAAAAAAAAAAAAAAAAAAAAAAAAAAAAACAAGGCACAGAGGACTTCCCTGGAGGTCCAGTGGTTAAGACTCCACACTTCCACTGCAGGGGGCGCAGGTTCGATCCCTGGTCAGGGAACTCAGATCCCGCAAACTGCGCGGGGCGGCCAAAAAATAAATAAATAGGTAGGACCCCATCTATCCTAGCACCCTGCTGGTTTTCTTCTTAGCACTTGTCACAATATGTAATTATGTTTGTTATGTTACAACTTGTTCGTTAACTTGCAGAAGGCTGTCTCTCCCAGCTCCTTGAGGGCAAGGACCCATGTCTGCTCTGCTCACAGCTGTATCTCCAGCCCCTGGCACCAGACACAAGGTAAGGAGTCCAATAAATGTCTGGGCGGCGTGAACGCCTCCGTGAGTGTGTGCTCTGCAGGTGCGTGGAGGATGTCTTGGGGATGAGAAAGGGTTAACCATGTGTCCTCTGGGCCACAGGAGACAAGGGATAAGGGCGTTGAACCTGACACTGTAGGCTCAGCTGTTACCGTCTGAATTCTCTCTTATCAGGAGTTATTTTTTACACTGGGGACATTTCAAGTAGGACAGAGAGACTGGAAGAAAATGCATGAACAGTGATTATTTCTGGATGGTAAGATTATGGGTGATTCCAATTTGCTTCTTAATGCTTTTCTACATTTTCTATAATGATCATGAATTACTCTGATAATTAGAATAAAACGGAATGGGAACAAGCCCCATCTGTGGCCGCATCCAGGCCCGTCAGGAGGTGATGCCCGGCGGCCCCACCTGAGACCTCGAGGCCTTGCCTCTGTCTGCAACTCCCTTCGCTGACACTTCTCTACGTGAAGATTCCCACATGGCCCTAGAGACTTGGCACAGGCGATCCCTGTCCCCTTGGGGAGGCTTCCTTGGCCCCTGACTCCAGGCTGGGTGAGGGGCCTCTTCAGGGCTCCCTCAGGACCCTCTGCTTCCCTGAGGTTGTCCTTATGAGTATTTTTTTTTAAAGACTTTTTTGATGTGGACCATTTTTCAAGTCTTTATTGAATTTGTTACAATATTGCTTCAGTTTTCTGTTTTGGTTTTTTGGCCCTGAGGCATGTGGGGGTCCCAGCCCCCCAACCAGGGATCGAACCCGCACCCCCTGCATTGGAAGGCGAAGTCTTAACCACTGGACTGCCAGGGAAATCCCTATGAGTATTGTTTTTTAATGCTTCCGAATGTGCCTTGCCCACCAGACTGGGCCTGTGCTGGGCGACACTGCGACCCAGAAGTGCGTTGGCTGAGTCCTGCCCCCAGGGAGCCCCCAACTCCTCAGGGGGAGAAAACCGAAAAGGACAAGCGCAGGCTCTGCCGGGGGCCTGGTGGGATTCTGTGGTCTCCTGCCGTGCATCTGCTGCAGCCCTGGCCTGTTCCCCTCCCCCTTCTCGGGCTTCACGCAGCGACCCCAGTCTCCAGGGCCACCTGGGCCAACTCACTCACCCTCCTCCACACCCGTGACGATGGAGGCAAAGTTGTCATCCAGCAGAATCATGTCTGCTGCCTGTTTGGAGACGTCAGAGCCGGCAATGCCCATGGCCACCCCGATGTCAGCCTTCTTCAGGGCGGGGGAGTCGTTCACGCCGTCCCCAGTCACAGCCACGATGGCTCCCTGGAGGGAGAGAGGGTGAGGATGACGCCCAGAGGCCTGGCCCCAAACCCTCTTCTCATCAAGGACCCCGGAGTCCAGACCCCCGGCCCCCTCCTCCGAGGGACCCCAGCCCGAGCCCACCTGTCTCTGACAGCCCTCCACAATGATGAGCTTCTGCTGGGGGGAAGTGCGGGCGAAGACGATCTCAGTGTGGTTCTGCAGGATCTCGTCGATTTGCTCAGAGGTGAAGTCCTTGAGGTCGGTGCCATGGATCACACAGGCCTTGGCATCCCTGGGAAGAGCAGAGAGTGTTCAGGACTTGTGGGGCAGTGACACCTGTTGGACAGACTCACAGACAGGAGAGACAGAGGACCAGGCTCCGATAGAGGGACAAGGGCTCTGGGGGTCAGAGATGAAGGGAAACAGGGGAGGAGGGGGCTGCAGTAGGAAGGATAGAGGGCAGACCTCAGGAAGAACCTTGGGACACTGGACTTAGAGGAACAGAGATATGCAGGCAACTAGGAAATAGAGACAGACGCAGAGAGACATGAGCGTGGGAAAGCTAAGTACGTCAGAACAGAGATGAGAGACACAGAGAGAGACAAAGACATGAAAGAGAGATGGGAAGAGAGAATGCCAGACACAGAAATAAGGGGTCTCACAGAATCCTCTCAGATGTGAATTACTAGCAGCCCATTTTAGAGAGGAGGAAACTGAGGCACAGAGAGGCTAAGTGACTTGCCCAAGGTCACACAGCTCATGTGTGGCAAAGCTGGGATGCGAACCTACCCCTTGCTAACCCCATGCAGCTGTAACACCAGGCTGCCCATCCTCACGATGGTAGAGGAACAGGACCCAGATGCTGAGTCAACAGAGGAGGCCCAGGAGGAGGGGGACCCGCAGTCCCAGAGGGACCTGAGCTGGGCAGGGCGGGGCTCACCGGGGGTTGACCTGGCTGACGGGAATGTTGAGCCGGGCGGCGATGTCCTCCACAGTCTCGTTGCCCTCGGAGATGATGCCCACACCCTTGGCAATGGCCTTTGCCGTGATGGGGTGATCGCCGGTGACCATGATGACCTGTGGGCATCATATGCAAACGGTCCAGCCTCACCGCTGGCCGCTGGGGCCCTGGCCCTGCCTCCCCTGCTGCCCCGGGCCATACCTTGATGCCCGCGCTGCGGCACTTGCCCACCGCGTCAGGGACGGCTGCCCGGGGAGGGTCGATCATGGACATGAGGCCCACGAAGCAGAGGTTGTCGGTGGTGAAGTTCACATCGTCACAGTCGAAGGCAAAGCCCTTAGGGAACTGCTCCTCGGGCAGGTAGTAATGGCAGAAACCTGGCGCAGGGAGAGGGGCACAGGGGCTCCAGCCTCGGTCCTCCCTGCCTCCTGCCCGCAGCTCCCGGTGCCAGCAGTCAGGCTCCCTAGTTGGCCAGACAGTCAGTCAACACCCATTTCTGACAGACGCCTTCCTGTCTCATTCATTCATTCATTCATGGTGCATTCTGGGAGGCCCTATTCTGAGCCAGGCTCTGGGCAGCCTCACATCCCTCCTTACCCTCAAGGGGCCCCCAGAGCTGGCCCAGCCCCTGCCCCAACTTGGCTCCACCCTTGGTGCGCACCAAGCACGCGCTCGCCCAGGCCCCCGAGCTCGAGGTAGGCGTTCTGGAAAGCCTCCTTCATCTCCTCGTCCAGCGGCTGCTCCTTGCCCTGCAGCAGGATGGTGGCGCACCGGTCCAGGATGCGTTCAGGGGCGCCCTTCATCACCAGCAGGTACCGGTTGTCATTGGGGTCCTCGGTCTCGTGGATGGAGAGCTGTGGACAGAGCAGAAGGCGGCCGTGCCTGAGCCTCACAGGGAGGGACCCGGAGGCTGCCCTGCACCCAGCTGGGGAAGAGGACCCCCCCTGCCGCCCTATCCAGAGCCACGGATGCCAGGACAGACCACCGCCAGGCTCCCCCAGAGGGCACTGCCCAAATCTCTCTACCCGAGAGATGTTCATCTGTTTCTCAGGCTCTCTCACAGAGACCTCTGCTCATCCCTGCCCGTTTCTGTCTCTCGGTCTTGCAGATATTTCTTCCCCTCTGTGTCTCTCTCACAGAAATCTCAGGGGTCCTTAGGATACGTGCTTCTCTCTCTGGCTTGCCCGACAACCTCTCATCCCGCATCTGACCCATCACCGAATCTGGTCAGCTCACCTCTGAAGTACCCGGATTCTGACCTCTTCTCACCTCCCCTGCCCTCCCATCCAGCCACCACCGTCTCTCATGAAATATCACAGCAGCCTCCACACTGAGTCCCTGTTTCTGCCCTCCCCTCCCCATAATATTTCCTCCCCATGGCAGCCAGAAGAAGCCTTTAAAATATGAGAGTCACAGGACTTCACTGGTGGCCCGGCGGCTAAGACTCCGCGCTCCCAATGCAGGGGGCCTGGGTTCGATCCCTGGTCAGGGAACTAGATCCCACATGCTGCAACTAAGAGTTCGCATGCCGCAACTAAAGATCCCTCACGAGGCAACGAAGATCCCGCACGCCGCAACTAAGACCCGGCACAGCCAAAATAAATGAATAAGTAAATAAATATTTTTTAAAAACCTGACTGGGCAGATGACAGCACGTATCGGTGAATATACTAAAACTACTGAATTATGCACATTAAGTGGGTGAGCTATGGTGTGTGAACTGTATCTCTCAATAAAGCAGTTTTTAAAAATGTGAGCCAGGTCCCATCTTGCCTCTGCTCGGTGGCTCATGTCCCCCTGAGGGTCACACCCAAGTCCTGTCCACAAGGCCCTACGGGACCTGACCCAGCACCCACCGCCCTCCCCTCCCACCACGTTTCCTGGCTCAACGTTCCCTGGCTATTCGGTACATCAACACACTCCTTCGTCAAGACCTTTGCACACGCTGTGCCCGCTGCCCCCAGCCGCCTGCAGGGCTCCCTCGCTCAGCATGGTGACTGGCGGACGTATTCCAAATTTCCTAATGTCCTCATGCCTTTGTCATTGTCTGTCTCCTGGCACTAGAGCATAAGTTCCGTGAGAGGAGGGACTTCACTGCCGTCTGAGTCCGCAGCACCTAACACAAGTGCCTCTGACACGTAGTTGCTGCTCAAAAACGTATTTGTTGAATGGATGAATGAGATCTCTGGCTGGTTCCCACTCTGCTGCAGGAAGATCTTTACTCCCCTGCTGCCCACTCCAACAGAGACATTGCTCTCACTCCCGGGTCTGTGTTCCTCTCCCCACTGGGTGGATACTCTTGGACTTATTTTACAGATGGGGAAACCAAGGCTCTGGGAAAGTTAATAACTTGCCCAAAGCAGGAGGACAGCGGGGCAGAGCTGACTGCTTTTCGGGCGTCATAGAGAAAGTGAGATCCAGGCCGACTCTCCTGGAGAGCCTAGGGTACCTGGTATTTGTTGGTGGAGTTGAAGGGGATCTCAGCCACTTTCTTATTACGTTCGCGCATCAGCTTCACGGAGCCGGAGGACAACTCGATGCACTTGAGCAGGGCAGACTCGGAGGCATCCCCGGCCACATCCCTCTGTGGGGAGAGAGGGCTGTCAGAGCAGAGTAGCGCAGGGTGGGCAGGGGCCAAGCTGAGGCGAGCGGGAGGCCAGATCCACCTTGAGCACAGGGATGTTGTCCTGACCCCCCTTGAAGACGGCACGGTTGCAGAGTCCAGCAATGTGAGACAGGGCCACCCAGGTGTGCGAGCTCTTGTCAAATGAAGTCCCTGAAAAAGGTACGAGTCAGGGCTGGGGGGTGTCCGGGCGCCAGGCCCCCTCGGGCTTGCCTGGGCCCCACCCTCACCTGACTGGTCCTCAGTGGTGTCGGCCTCGTGGATCTGGTTGTCGAACCACATGTGGGCGACCGTCATGCGGTTCTGGGTGAGGGTCCCTGTCTTGTCCGAGCAGATGGTGGATGTGGAGCCCAGGGTCTCTACAGCCTCTAGGTTTTTCACAAGGCAGTTCTTCCGAGCCATGCGCTTGGCGGTCAGGGTCAGACACACCTGGAGTGTATGCAAGGGCAGGGGAGTTACAGGTAGAGTCAGGCGGTGCAGTTGGGCCAGCAACACAACTGCCAACAACCCAACTGCCCAGCCCAGAGAGAATCCTGGGCAAAGGATGGGGTGTCACCCAGCCACTCCACCCAAGGTATAGACCCACAAAAATGGGCTCAGATGCACCCCAAAGAACTATACTAGAATGTTCATAGCAGCAACATAATAGTCCCAAACTGAAAACAACCCAAATGTCCACTAACAGCAGTAGGGACAAATAAATTGGGGAATAAAAGGTGGGAATACTATACAGCGGTGAAAAAGAACAAGGAACCACTGCCTACAACCGCATGGGTGAAATTCAAAAACATAGTGTTCAGCGAAAAATGAGCCAGAAACAAGAGTTCCTGCTGAATGATCCCACTGATGTGAAGTACAAAAGCTACACTGTTTGAAGCCAGTCTATCCTAGGGGTAACCCTGGGGTTGGAGGGGAGGGGCTGAACAGGTCTTGAGGGGGGCTTCTGGGGAACTAGATCTGGGTGCAGCTGACCTGGGGTGTGTTCAGTTGCCTCCAGCTCATCAGGCAGTACCTTCATATGTGCAACTCTTGTTTGCATAGTGTAGGTCAATGAAAGGCCTTTGACTTAGAGTAGCTTGGAATATGCTAATATGGATGACTTTGCAGGATCTATTAAGTAAAAGCATCAAGGAACAGAATAGTATTCCTAGGATGGTCCCTTCTGTGTACCCTGAAAACAATGACTACATACGTGGCAATACGCCCACCGTTGCCGGGAACAGGGCAGAGAGCCTGCTTCTGGAGGGGGGCTGACGGCTGGGCAGTGGGTCGGGACTGTTATTTTATTTTTTAACTATTTTAATGTATGCTTTAGACTTTTTACCGTGGGGTTGTGCTTCTTAATTTTGTAAGTTAACTTCAAAAATGATAGGGCTGTTAGCCCTTTCTGACTGGCAGTGTTTCTCAAGATTCTTTGTTAGTTGTTTTTTTTTTTTCGGGGCGGGGGCCATGCTTCTCAGCTTGTGGGATCTTAGTTCTCCACCAGGTATTGAACATGGGGGCCCTCAGCAGTGAAAGCGCGGAGTCCTAACCACTGGACCGCCAGGGGATTCCCTGTTGGTTTGTTTTGTCAATGAGGCCCTCTGAGCCCCAGGACCCTCCTCATTCCACATCTGGCAGGCTTGGCCCTTGATGTCCAAGTTGCAATGAAGATTGTTGCCATCGGGCCCCAGCCCCCTCCTCCCTCAGACCCAAGGGTCCGGGCCTTACAGTAACAGTGGCCAGCAGGCCCTCTGGGACATTGGCCACGATGATGCCGATGAGGAAGATGACAGCCTCGAGCCAGGTGTATCCGAGAATGAGGGAGAGGATGAAGAAGGAGACACCCAGGAAGACAGCCACGCCAGTGATGAGCTGGATAAAGTGCTCGATCTCAATGGCGATGGGCGTCTTGCCCACCTCCAGCCCGGAAGCCAGAGTGGCGATGCGGCCCATGACAGTGCGGTCACCCGTGGCCACCACCACACCCCGAGCTGTGCCTGTGGGGTCAGAGGGGACTGGGCTGAGGTTCAGCGAGCTTCAGAGGGACCCCGAGCTCCTGAGGCACGTCCATCTATCTGGACGAGCCCGGCCCCACCTGGGTGCCCGAACCGCCCCTCCCCGCTGCCTCACCTTCCACACAGTTGGTGGAAAAGAAGGTGATGTTCCGAGTCTCCAAGGGGTTGTCGTGAGTGCAGTCGGGGGAGCGGGTCTGGGGCTCTGATTCACCCGTGAGGGAAGAGTTATCCACCTGGGAACACAGGAGACAGGTGTCAACCCCGGGCCTGGGGTCAAGGGGCATTTGTCCAGAGGAGATTTCAAGATTTTTGTTTGTTCGTTTGTTTTGTTAACGAGGCTGAAGGCTGTGTCCCTGGAAGTCACAGCTAGAAGTCTGGGTGCCTGTGTCTGGGAGGACAGAGGTTGGGCTCTTGAAGCTGGGGAGGGTACACGGCTTCTTGCCAAGGCCAAAGGTACCTGGAGGTCAGAGGTACTGGATCTGAGGGAGGAGGGGGCCTGGACTGCAGGGTCCTGGGGGAGGAGGGGCCGGGGGCCTGGACTCCTGGGTCCTGGGGGAGGAAGGGCTGGGGGCCTGGACTCCTGGGCCACTCCAGGAAGGGCAGAGCTGGGCCCCAGGCCCCTGGCTCACCTTGCAGCCGTGGGCTGAGATGATGCGCAGGTCGGCTGGGACTCGGTCTCCGCCCTTGATCTCCACCAGATCCCCGACCACCACCTCCTCAGCATTTACCTGCATCTTCTCACCTTCCCGGATCACCAGGGCTTGCTGGGGGGAGAATGGAGAAGAGTCACCTCCCTGACTCCCTCTACCTGGGGTCACTGGGCATAGCCTTGCCCGCCTGTTCACCTCCATCTGGCCCCTTCCTGGGTACCCCTCACCTGGGGAACCATGTTCTTGAAGGATTCCATGATCTTGGAGCTCTTGGCTTCCTGGTAGTAGGAGAAGCAGCCGGTGATGATGACCACGGCCGCCAGCACGATGCCCAGGTACAGCTGTGGGGAGATGCAGGGTCACAGCCCGCCCTGGAGCAACTCCCCACCACCCCCATCCCGAGGTCTGTGGAACCTGGGAAGAGAGCTTTGAGTCATTGGGGGTCTGTATTTGTATGTCTGACCTCAGGTTGTGTCCATTTGAGGGTCTGTGTCTCTGTCTGCCTGTCCACGTTTGAGTCCCTCTTTCTTTCTTTCTTTTTTTTTAAATGTTTGTTGTTTATATATTTATTTATCTATTTATTTGTTTATTTATTGGCTGTTCCCCGACCAGGGATCGAACCCAGGCCTTCGGCAGTGAAAGCACGGAGTCCTAACCACTGGACCACCAGGGAAGTCCCATACTTCACCTTTCTGAGTCCCAGTTTTCCTCATAGCTTCTCTGGTTCTCTCACTGGGTGACTGTGAGAGTTAGATGAGAAGAAGTTGGAGGCTGGGCTTTGAAAAGTCTAAAGGGAGAAGTGGGGTGTGCATACGTGTCCCTACATGTATGAGCCCTTGGGCACAGCAGGGTGGAGGGCACTCACGTTGTCGCCAGAAGGATCATCCTCGGTGCCTGCCTGGATGCCGTAGGCCAGGAAGCAGAGGATGGCCCCGATCCACAGCAGGATTGAGAAGCCCCCAAATAGCTGGCGGCAGAACTTGACCCACTCTGGGGTGGTGGGCGGCGGCGTGAGCGCGTTAGGCCCATCGCGGGCCAGGATCTCCTGGGCTTTGCTGTGGGTCAGACCCTAGGGGACACAGGACTCACACAGAACCCTCCCGGAGCAACCCTGGCGCCCCCAACACTTCCCGAGTGCCCCCAGGCACCCAAGGGTCACGGCTTCCCATCCCCTCCCCCCCCCCCGGACCCTTCTCCCTCCGGTCTGGCCCCACCTGCACACAGTCGGTGTTGTATTTCCGGCAGACCTCTTCCACTGACATCTTGTGCTCTGTCTGAGGAACAGGAGTTTGGGGGGATCGGGTGAGTGAGGAGGCCGGGCAGTGGCGGGTGGGGCCTGCTCTGGGTGGGTGCAGAGGGTGGGACTTACCATAGCCACCTCCTTTTTGAGGTCATCCAGGTCCCGGCGGTCTTTGGTGCCCTTGCTCTTCTTGGGCGAGCCCTTGTCATCTTTCTTGTCCTGCGAGGTGGCGACACGATAGCTGTCAGAGCCACCAGACTGCGGGCGAGAAGGGGTTACAAGGGGACACCAGCCCTGCGTCTGCGCAGCTGCGTCTCTGGGCAGGGGCTGGCTCTGGGGGCTCAGTCTGTCTCTGCCCTGCGGCTCTGGGTATCTCTCAGAACCCCTGAGTCTCATCTCTTCCTACTGGCCTCTCCGTCTCTGGCTCCATGTACCTCTGGGTCTCTGTCCCTGAGAGTCTCCATCTGGGTCTGTCTGTGCCTCTCTCTCTCTCTCTGTAGGTCTCTCCCCTTCAGTCTCCATGTGTCTTTTTATCTCTCTGTGTCTTCTTCTCCCTCTCCCTGGGCACTTAGTCTGTCTCTTGCTAGTCTGTCTGTCTCTCGCTACGTCTGTCTCTCTCTCTTGATCTATCTCTCCAGGTCTCTGTTTGCGCCTCTCTGTCTTATTCTGTTTTGTCTCTGTCTCCTTGTACCTCTTTATCTATCCTTCTCTTCATGTGTGTGTATCTCTGTCTCTCTGTGGCTGCTTCTCTGATCTCTCTCTCCCTCATCACTTCATATTGTCCGTCTCTCTCTCTGTCTCTGTCTCTGAGTCTCTGTGTGTGTCTCTCTCTGATCTCTGGCTCTTTATGTTTTCCATCTCATACAATATCTGTTTCTATCTCTTGAACTCTCTCTCCCTGAGTCTGGCTGAGTCTGTCTCTCTGGGTTCCTATCTCTTTCCCAGTTGGTGTGCAGGGATCTCAGACTGTCTCTGAGTGTCCGTATTTTCTGTCTGTATCTTTCTCCATCCTTATCTCTGCTTCTCTCTGATTTCATCTCTCAAGGTACCTCCTTTTCTGTAATGCTTGGTGTGTCTCTCCGTAACTATCTCTACTGTTTCAACCACCTTGTCTATCTCTCACGATCTCACTCTGCCATCTTCCTCTCTATCCCTGCATCTCTCCTTCTCCGAGTCCATCTCGGCATCTCTGTCCTTCCAGTTGAAGGTCTCCCCATATATCACTCTCCCTGTCTTTTCTGCCTGACTCTTTTTCTGGGCCTCTCTCCCCAACCCCATGGATGTCTCTGTCTCTCAAAGGACCCAGCAAATCTTGGGAGACCCCACAGGCCTAGCAGGAAGGGGGAGGAAAGGGCACTCCAGGTGTTAGTCACAGCTGGGACCAACGCCTGGGAGGCAGCCTACTGTGCACAGGGATGGTGGCCTGGCTGGACATGCAGCCAGTCCTGAGGGCCTTGACTGACAAGCTGTGGGCCTAGACTCTTTCCTGGGGGCTGGTGGGAGCCATGGATAGGTTTGGACAAGGGGTTGGCATGGTTAGGCCTCTGGAGGACAGACTAGGAGCTGGCTGGGATTTGGGGTGCAGAACAGCAAGAGGCAAAAGCCCCCGGGCTTGACTTGAACTGGATGTAGCGTGAGGGGGAGTGACTGAAGTTCCAGTTTGGGGACCTGGGCTGATGGGGAAGGAAGTGTCCTTGGAGGCTGGCAGGAGGGGTGGGGTGAGGCCAGGTGCTGGTAGAGGAGCGCTGACAGATCCTAAGGGTCCAGGGCCAAGCTGGGATCCCAGGCTCAGTGCAGCTCAGCGCTAATCCCCTCGTGACCTTGTAGAGAGTTGAGCTGCCTGCCGTCTGCCCCCAGGCTGGGAGGCTGAGCCTGGGAGGCTACTGCAGCCCGGAGGCCTGGGAGCCTGGGTTTCAGGGGTGGGAAAGAGGCTTGGCCCTGGGCCAGCCCTGCAGCAGCACTGCGTCTGACATGGAACATGGAGGCTTGGGGGACAGGGAGGACACTCCTCCACCCCCAGCTTCAGGAGGGGTCTCAGACTCCACAGAGGGGTAGACCCAAGGATGGAGAGAGTGGAGATATGAGGTCATGGGCACAAGTTAGAGAAATAAAAGGAAGGCAGGAGAGGAGAGAGATGGCGGCCTGGAAGGCAGGAGAGGAGAAGTTGGGAAGAAAACCAGCTGCCCACCCCTGAAACCTCAGGGAAGGCTGGGGAGCTGATGCTTGGCCCCTATGAGGCCTAGGGGTGGCTTCCTGGACTCCTGGGTCTGAGGGAGGAGGGGCCGGGGGCCTGGATCCTGGGTCTGAGGGAGGAGGGGCCGGGGGCCTGGATCCTGGGGCTGAGGGGGGAGGGACTGGGATACCCCAGTCCCTGGCAGACAAGCCTTGGCTCCTCCTTGCCCTTGCCATGACCAGACTCCCTTGGGGGCGGGCTTCCATCTGTTAGAGGGGGAGCCGAGGCTTTCCCAGTCAAGGCAGGAGGCCCAGATGGGCGCACTGCAGGGCGGGAGCACCTCTGAGGGTGGGGGACACGCCTGCCTCGCTGCAGCCCGCCTCTGCGGCTCCTCGCCATTTTCCATGCTGTCTGCCTCCCCTGACACCTGCCCAGCTCACGCAGCCTCTGCCCCTCAGCCTGCCTCTCCCTCCCCCTTTCAAGGTGTCTGAGGCCTCATCTCTGCATCTCTCCCTCGACCTCCCCTTTTGCCCTCTGTCCCCTCTTCCTATCATTCAGGCTGCCTCTGGTTGTCTCTGGATAGGAAATGTCTGTCCTTGGGTCTCCTCATCTCAGCCTCAGTTTTTCTCTTTGTCTCTCCTTGTCTATGTCCCACTCATGTCTCTCTTCATCTTTCCATGTCTCTCTGCCTGTGTCCGTCTTTTTGTCTCTATGTCTCTTTTTCTCTTTCTCTTTCAGAGCATCTCTCTCAGTCTCTGCCCATTTCTCTCTGCTTTCCATGTCTCTGCCCCCATGTCTAAAGAGCCTCACTTCTCCTGTTCTCACGTCTTTTCCTAAGACCCTCCCGCTCCTTTTTTCTCTAAGGCACTTAGCCCCAGTCCTCTCCTCCAATCTGCCCTTGGCTTCCCCTCCATTTCCACTTACCTGGAAGCCATCACTGACTCCCACCTCCCCCTTCTCTCTCCCAGTCTCCTCCCCACCCAGTTCTTCTCTCCTTCTCCCCTCGCCCACCCCAAGCCACAGATCTGCAGCCCCATTCCCCAGCTCCATCCCTGGGCCCATCAGCCTTCATCCGCCATCTTTCTCTTCATCCTTCATACTCCCTCTCCATTAGCCTCTCCCATCCCGACCCTCTCTCTCTCTCCATCCCATCCATCCCAGCCCACCCGCCTCCTAGCCCCCCATGGCCCCGCCCGACACGCAGGGAGAAATCCAGGGCTGCAGCGGGGGTCAGGTGGTCAGCCAGGGGAGGAGGCAGCATCTGCTGGAGAGACTCACAGACAAGGACACATGGACACGGAGGAAAGGGCATAGCCAGGCATGCACAACCCCTCCCCCCATACACACACGTACGCATTTGCATACATACACCCTCAGCCAGGCTCTCAGTCTCCCCGCCATGACTCTCCTGCTCCCCCCAGCCCCTGTGTCTGCTCCCCCAGATTAGGAGCTAGACACACACTGCAGCCCCAGGCCACTCCGCATTGCGGAGCACCCCCATCCAGGCCTGGAAGGAGAAAGAGAGGTCATCTGGTGTTCATCCCATAGTCTGGACCTGTCCCCGCCTGGCCAAGGAAGCAGACGGGCTTCAACGCCCCCAGACACAAACACCAGCTTTCAGACACACCCAGACACGGTTACAGACATTCAGACACAAACCCGGGCCACACAATCGCAGGCAGACGGTGCTGCAGGGCCTGACAGAGCCAGGAGCACACACACGCACACATGCACACGCACACATACGGTTGAGCAGGCAACCGCACCAGGTCAGGCAGAGGTGCTGAGGGCGGGTCCGTGCCCCGCGGGCCCCGCACACAAAGGACACACCAACATGCGCCACAGACCCCAGCCAAGCCAGGCGGCCCCGCGCACACACTCAACCAGAGACACAACCACACGGACGGGCTGAGTCAGCCGGCTCACAGGTTCCTGAACCCGGGTCCCGGAGAGCAGGGGTCCCAGAGTCCCCGGCCCCCGCAGACACCCAATCTCACAGGACCCACAATGTCACACAAACACACACACACACACACACACGCATCGCCCGGCCGGCCCGAGCACCTACCCCCATCTTGGCGGCTCCGGGGGACAGGGGCAGGCGAGCGGGGCAGGGGCCGGGGCAGCGGCCTCAGGGTGGGCTCAGGCGCGGGCTCGCGCTGGGGGCCTCTGCAGCGCCCGCGCCTCGGTCCACGCGTCCGTCCGGCGGTCAGCCCCACTGCACACAGTCTGCGGCGACCGCCGCCTCCGCCTCCTCATATGCCCGCGCCCGCCGGGGGGCCGGCGCTGGCCAATCAGGGGCGCCGCCGTTCTGATGGACGGCCCGCGGCCCCGCCCCCGGTACTGCAGCTGTCCTCCCCGCCCCCCACCCACTGCAAAGCGGCGGCGAGGCGGCGAAGGGGGAGCGCTGCGGGAGGCGGAGACCCCCGAAATGAGGGACCTGGAAACCCCCGCAGTGTGGGGTGTCGGCTCCGAGGAAGGGGCGCCAAGGGTGGGAGAGCCCCAGAATCCCCCTCATTGTGTGCCACCAGAGGGAGGAGTGCGCTGTGGAAGGTGGACACCCACCACTGGGTGGGGGGAAAGCCCCGTAAATCACCGCAATAAGGCAGGAGGGCCAGAGCACCTTCTTCTGCAGTGAGGCAGGGGGGAACCCTGGGGACTGTGGGGTGCTGTTCAGGAGGGGGAGATGGAGGGGGCACAAGGGGCAAGGAAGACCCCACAGTAAGTGGGGAAGCTGCAGAGGGGGTAGGAGCCCTGAGGCTCCCCTCACTGTGTGACCTCCCCCCAACACACACACTATGGTATGGCAGTTATCCAACGAGACACAGCTGCACAGGTACACAAGAGACACATCACAGCCAGAGGATTCCACCAAGCATCATACTCACACATGACCATCACCCAGACAGCACAGATGCTGTGGACACACACGGACACCACCCCACCACTCACCACCAGTTTCACAATCACATTCCATCACACACCAGCTAATACCCTCCCACACACCCTACACTACCCCATCAAACAACCCCAGGGACTCACAAACATGCAGAAATGAAACACACATAGCACACACACCTTGCACACCCCATCACACCATAGAATCAGAGTCATAAAATGCCATGTAGATTAACACACACCCTCAAAACACAACCTCACAGATATGCACATCACGCACTCCATCAGAGCTGGCCTTAAACCACCTCACATAGAGAGCCATAACCACAAAATCCATGGACCCACAAACCAGTACACATCTACACTCAGCACCATAGCACAGGCCTCACACTGCCCCAGACACCACTTGAGGCTTTGTGAACACTGTTTCACGCAACATCACACACACTCCTCCCCAATATATCCGGGCATAAGCAAAGGCCCACAGTGCAAAATTGCCAAAGTGTTGCTAATTGTGAATGACAGACAAAAGGTGCACACAGACTCACACACAGCACAATAATTCACCGACACAGATCACACAACACCATCCCACACACCTCACACACTACACACATCATGTATCACAGTGCTATCTCATACACCTCTGTTGTAGCTCCAAACACACCCCCCATGCCCACACCCACACACCACACATCCCATCTTCGTATATATCTACACACACAGATGCACAGCCAGCACCCACACCCCAGGCCTGTCACATACACACAACACCCCGTCAGCCACCCACTGGAGCCTGAGGAGTTACAGCCTCCTACCCCCACCTCTCTGCTCTATGAGGAACACTCCCAGACTCTCCCTGAGAAGGGCAGAAGGGGCAGAGAGCAGGCAAGAGCCTGTCTCTGTAGCTTTCTCAGAATGTGGGTATCCTCCCCACCTATGGGAGTGGGGATGTGGGGGACAGGCAAGGGGCACAGAGTAAGCCTGGAGTATAGCAGGTGAGAGGGGAAGGTTAAGGACCTGGTCACCGAAATGTGTGAAAGGGTGAAGGCCAGAGGGAGACACACAAACTGAGAAAGACAAGAGTCAGAGATTCAAAGCCACAGAAAGATGGGCATGGACAGGGAAACTGGGCCAGAGAGTAAAAGGGGGCAGGGAGGTGGGTTCCTTGGCTTTCCCCGGCACCCAGAGCCTCAGCCCAATCCTGTACTCTGACCCATCCCCATCCCTCCCCGCTGTCCCTTGTTGCCATGGTAATAGGGAGGCCGCATTTGCAGCAAAGGAGGCTGGGCTTGCAGACCTGGCTTGTCTCCATGGAGACTGGGGAAGGGGGGAAGCCACATCTTCTAGCCCTGGTAGTTGCCCCCCTACAACTCTGTCCCCTTCCAGAGGGAGGGAGGGAAGGAGGGAGAACCTGTCAACATATTATCTTTTCCCCCTCCACCTTGTCCTACAGGGATGGGCTTGGACCATGGGAGGGAGATTGGGGTGACAGAGAAGCCTGGGGATGTCAGGATCCCAGGAGATTCTCAGCTTTCTCTCCTCCTGCTTTCCAGCTGGACTGGGGGAGACCCCGGTCCCCCACACCACATCCCAGACACAGGCTCATGTCCCGCCCTCATGCACTCCTCAGCCTGGTGAGACTGATGACTGTGCACCGTGTTCCCAGCGCGAGGCTTTGCGGAAGTTGGGTGAGGGGGGGAGGGAAGATTTACGAAGGTCACAGGGATGGATGGGGACAAGAGAACTCGGCAAGAGAGATGGAGGGAGAGACTAAGAGAAGAAATGGATGCACAGAGTTCAGAACCAGAGAGAGGCAAATAGGAACAATAAAACAGAAACACCAACAAAGACAGAGAGATGGGCAAAGACAGAAATGAGAAAACAGGCGTAAGAGGCAGATAAACAGAATTACTTAGTGAAGATGACAGAGACACGCAGGGACATAGAAAGCCAGGCAGACACGTTGGGCACACTGGGGAGACAGAGATAAAGACTGGGGAGACAGAGCAGAAATGGGGGTGGGGGAGACTCAGAAATGGGGAAAGACCCCAGAGGAGATCTGCTTGGTACTGGAACAGAGAGGGAGACAGACCAGAAATGTCTGCAATCATATTCTAATCACCTTGACAGACTGACAGTCCCGCCCAAGGGCAGAGACATTGATTAGTCTGTGAGAGATGTGGAAACGAGAGACCTTGAGACACAAGCTCATCCCCACACCTGTCTGGGCACACACACGGCAAGGGTCTGAGACACAGAAGAGGCCAGATGGAGACTGGGGGCGCTGTGTGCCAGGCGGGGTCCCCCGAAGTGTGGCCTGCCCAAACACTGAGAAGGCAGGCAGGTCCTGCAAGGGAGACAGGGCAATGCTGCGCTCCAGGACCGCCAAGCCCAGCAGGCCGGTGCTGAACGGACAGCTCCCGAGCTCTGGGCCCCCTGCCCGAGGGGCGGGGCCCAGCCTCGCTCCTTTCCCTCGCTTGCTCCCTCTCTCGGTCTAGTGTTCCTCACTGCTCGGGCCCCCTACTGTCCTCATCTAGTTTTCTACAGCTTCTTGTCTCACCTGTCTCTGTTCCACCTCAGTCTCTGCTTCTCTCAGCCCCAACTCCCCGGGTCTCTTATTAATATCCCTGTTTTCTCTGTCTCCACCTCGTCCCCTTCTCCATTCTGTCTCACCCTTCTCCCACCTCATCATGGTATGTCTCCCTGTGTCTCCCCCTTTGCCCTATTTCTCCATCTCTCTCTGAGCCCCCCCATAGTCTCTCCCCATCTCTACCCCATCTCTGTCTCTTCCCTTTCTGTCTCTCCGCCGTCCTCTCCCCATCTCTTTCTTTCTCTCCACCTCTCCATCTCTCCCCCTTCCACTTGGCCTCGTTTTGGTTCTGGCTGTGTGACCTTCACTTGTCCTTTCTCAGCTGCAGTTTCCACAGAAACCTCCAGTGGGGCGGGGGAGGGCGTGGACAGAAAGCAGACCCACCCTTCTCCCCGCTCAACCAGCCGTCAGCCTACCCCGCCCCACCTCCTCCCTCCCCCCGACTGGGATTTCTCACTTCCTCTCTTGGGGGCTGGGGAGGTACGTTCTCAGCAGAAACACAGGGTCACAGTCACACAGCTGAAGGTGGGTTCACGGATGTACACATATACACACATGCACATGACTACAAAGTCATGACAAATTACCCTGGCCCAGGCACACACTTGCCACCATACGGGCCACCCAGGCACCACCACACTGAACTGTTCACTCACCCTCCCCTCCCCCAGCCCCATCTGGTTGCTGTCTATGTCTCCTTTTCCTGGTGTCTCCGCCTCTCCAGATCCCTGTATCTCTCTCCATCTGTCTCAGGGTCTCTGTCGCAGCCTCCTTCTGTCCTGAGAGAAGGTCAGTGGAGAAGGGCCAGCTGCCCGGACCTGGGCTGACCTGCTGTCTGTGGGCAGGGCGGAGAATCGAGAGAGTGCAGGAGTGACTATCCAGTCTGTGGTTCTCAGCAGACTCCCTGGAGGGGGGAGCCCAAGCCTTCAGTGCCCTCGCACCCCTAGGAAATGAGACCCGGGTATCCCCAGTTTTGGGGTTTTGTTCTTTTTTTATTCCAACGGGGACTGGGGTGTGGCAGGGGGAGGGATGGGGGCCCAACTGACCCCCTCCCTGTGGGGGTCTCATAGAAATTCCGAGGTTTCTCCCCAAAAAAAAGAGAGAAAGAGAAGAGTCGAGGGGCACCAGGGGACACCCATCTGCCCAGAGGCTTCCCACTTCTCCAGGAGTGGGGAGGGCTGCGTTAAGTCTTGGGGAGCCCGAGCAGTCCCAGGATGGGGTTCTCCCCGCGAACTGCTTTCCGCTTCCGGGAACAGCCCCTGCAGTCCTCGGCCCCTGGAGTCCTCGGTTCCTGCGCGCCTCTTGTTCGCAGTGGGGGACGGAGTGCGGGCGTCCGCGGCACCCTCTGGCGAGTCCACTAGGGGGCGCAGGCAGGTTCCGGAGCCGAGCCTCAGACTTCATCGGGAACCAAAGGCAAAATCGTGGCGTCCGGCGCGCGGGGGCACAAGTCCCGTCCCTCGCCCACCAGGGAAGCGAGGGCGGCCGGGGCCTGGGGCGAGCCCAGTCCCTGCGGTCAGTCCGGGTGCCCGCCCGGCCCCGCCCATGATCACTCGTGCTCGGCCAGCTCGCGGGGGCCGGCGGGGCCGGTCCGGGACCGGGGCGGGCTGGTGGCTTCAGCGGGGGCGCCCAGGCCACGCGGGGGCGCGCCGGCTCCGGAGGCCCGCAGCGCCTGGATGCGCCTGCACTCCTGACAGACACGCACGTGGGTGCAAGGGGTGGGGGCGGGGGGCCGGGCCCCGCCGGGCGGTCCCGGATCGTCCAGGAGGCGCTGGGGGCCCCCGTGCGCGCTGCCAGCATCCCCGCCCGCGCCGGCGGAGTAGAGCTTGCCGTTGCTGAGGCGCATCTCGCGGACGGCGCGTAGCGACAGCAGGGCCCGGCTTGGGCCTCCCGGGCGCCGGCGCCGGCGAGAACGCGACGTCTTGCGGCAGGACACCGCGTGCCGCAGCTCCTGCAGCATCTCCTGGCACACCGACACCTGGGGGCGGCGCGGGGCGCGGTGGTCACTGCCTGCGACCTCCTTGCCGCCGCCCCTCGCCGCTCCTTTCCCCTCTGGTCCTCTCGGAAACCTCCACACCCTCTTGCTCTCCCCGCCCCACCTCTGTGTTCACCTCTCTTTCTCTTTCCTGCAAGCCCTTTCACCTCCTCTCTTCCACCCTTTCCTCATTTCCCATTCTCTTCCCTCACAGTTCCCTTATTTCCCCGTGCTCTTCCTGTCTCGTCTCTCCACCTCTCAACTCCTGTCTCTCCTCCACTTCTCGCTCCCGTCTCCATTCTTCTTTGGATTTGTTCTTAAATCTGCCCTTCACCTCCAGTCCACGCTCCTCTCTTCCTACTCCTTCCTCTTGCCTTTTCACTCGAAAGTTTATAACTGCTTCTAGTCCTTCCCTCGTACTCGTTCTCCATCCTCGGCCACTGATTCATGCACGCACTATTGCCAGACGTATTTGCTGACCGCCTACTGTGTTCCAGGCACTGTTTCAGGCACTGGAGATACAGCAGAGAACAAAACAGACAGAAGTCCCTGCCCTCATGGAGGTTATATTGTGCAGAGACAAAACATAAATATGTAAATATAAGTTGTATGTTAGATGGTGATGAGTGCTTTGGAGAAAAATTAAATTGGGAAAATAGGTGGGGTGGGGAGTGATGCTGAATTTTGAGATGGGTCCTTAGGGGAGACTCATTGAGAAGAGGAACTGCAAGTAGACAAACGCAGTGCAGGATGAGCTGCGTGGGGCCTGGCAGGAGGGAAGGCAGACCGTTCAGCTGGTTACAGGTGTGAGGTGCTGGAGGAATGTGGAGCAGGTCAGGGTGGCCAAGGTGCGGTGGGCAAAGGGGAGAGGGAGGAGGTGAGGTCAGGGGAGCAACGGGGGCCGGCTTGTGTAAGGCCCAGAGGCCACGGTAAGGGTTTGGCTTTTACTCTGAGCCAGACGGGAGCCACTGGAGAGTTTTAAGCATAGGACTGCTGTGCTTTCACAGGATCACTCTGCAGCTGTGCAGAGAACAGACTGTAGGGAGGCCAAGGGCAAGAGCAGGGGGCCCACTAGGAAGCTGCTACGGTCACCAGAGATCAGATAGAGGGCGTGAGAAAGAGGGAGGAGTGAAGGGTGACTCCACATATTTTGGCCTGAGCAACTGGAATGATGGCATTGCCTGACGGGTGGGCAGGAGCTCTGTGTTGGCCACATGACGTCACACACTACCTGGTGGACATCCACGTGGAGATGTCAAGTGTGGAGCTGAATTTACAAACCGTGGGCTCAGGGAGAGGTCCCTGTAAGGGATACACATTTGAGGGTTATGGTAGGCAGCCTCCAAGATCCTGCCCCTGGGGTGTTCACACCCTTGTGTAGTCCCCTTTGCCTTTGTATGAGGTTCACTCTGTGACCAACAGAATAAGGCTAGGTCAGCTGACATTTTGGCTTCTTCCCGACTCTCTCTTGCATCACTCGCTCTGGGGAAACTCAGCTGCCACGGCGTGAGGACACTCAAGCGGCCCTATGGAGAAGTCCCTGTGTGAGGAACCGAGGCCTCCTGCCAACTGCTATGTGAATGAGTGTATTTTTATTCTCTCTATCTTAGGATGTTTTGACATCTGAAACATCTTGCTAGCCAGGGAGAGACTGCCCTCCCAGAGCTAGCCAATTGTTAGGGATAGCAAAGGGCTGGGAACCTGCCTTTCACATGAAAACCAACCAATCCTGAGTCTATACACCCCCTTTATCTGACTCTCACACAACAAGCCAGTATTTCCCCTGCCCTAAATCAACCCAGGGCCGGGTACCAGACAATTAGAGACCACCCCTCTAGTCCAGAGCCTGCTGACAGTACGCACACTGCCCGGTCCTAAGCCGTTTCCTTAGCTGCCTTGCCCTTCTCATGGAAACCCCAATAAAGGCTCTGCCCTAGGTTTCTCTCTCCCCTCTTCTGCCTCCTGACCAAATCTGGTGCTTTCCTCGTGGCCCTGTGTGGCGTGGTAGGCCCCCTCCTGTCAGGCAATGTAAGTAATAAATTCTTCTTTCACTGGCATTGGCCTCTTCTGCTCAGTCACTTCCATAAATTAAAACCCCACAGGTACATTTTGAGACAGTGAGCCATCCTGGAAGTGGATCCTCCAGCCCCAGTCGAGCCTCCAGACAACAGCAGCCCCAGCCAACATCATGACCATGACCTTACCAGAGACACTGGGCAGCCAGAACCACCCAGCTAAGCTGCTCCCAGATTCCTGACCTATGGACACTGTGAACTGATAGAAGTTTGCTGTTTTAAGTTGCTAAATTGGGGGATAATTTGCTACATGGCAAAAGATAAATAATACAGGAGTCATCAGCATACAGATGGTCTTACAAACCATTTGGCTGGATGGGATCACCAAGAGAAGGGAGAAAGAGAAGAGAAGAAGTCCAAGGATCGAGCCCTAGGGCGCCCCAACAGAACAGTGCCCGAGAGGTAGGAGGAAAATGAGGCAGGAGCAGGGAAGCGAGCGTTGTGAGGAGAGAGTGATCGGCTGTGCTGAAGCCCATGGCTGCCTCACGATGATGAGGCCAGAGGCTCAGGCGCTGGATTTCAGATGCGGAGGTCGCTGGTGGCAAGATTGGCTTCAGAAGAGAGGTGGGGACAGGAGCTGGATGGGAGTGTGTCCAAGAAGGAATGGGAGGACAGAAACTGGAAACAGCAGAGGGACACACCCTGTCAAGGCTACAACAGAAGGGGAGAAATGGGGTGGTGACTAGGAGGGGAAACGGGGTCCAGAGAGGGTTCCTTGAAGATGGGAGAAATGACAGCACATCTGTATGCTGCCGGGCTTGATCCAGTAGAAGGAGAAAAGCTGATGATGCCGGAGGGAAGGAGAGAACAGCTGAGGAATGTCCTTGGGAAGGCGAGAGAGGAGGAGACAGGGCGCATGCGGAGAAGCCTTAGCGAGGAGCGTGGATGTTCATCTAGAGTCACTAACGGGGCGAGTGGAGAAAGCATGAGGGTAGGTGGATGTAGAGGTGGGGCTTGGCACGCTTTCCGACTCCTCTGCTTTTCTCAGGCCAGGAGAAGCAAGGTCATGGGCTCAAAGCAAGGAGGAGAGGGGGTTGGCTGGAGGCTGGCAGAGAGAGGGAAAGGTTGGAATCGCGGAGGAGCACGGGGGCCCGCGGGGTTAGCACTGGAGTATGGCTGGGGACCACCATGCCCGCGTGTGGGCTGAGACCGGCCAGCAAGTCTGCCTTCCTGCTGCCGCATTCAGCTGCATCCTCCTTGCCCCTGTCTCTCCTCCTATTTCTTCTTGCTTTACCACCTCATTCTTTCCCCATATCCTTCTCTCTCTGCCCCTCCACACTCCTTCCCCTGCATCCTCATCTCTGCCTGCGCCCTCTTCCCCCTCTGTCCTTCCTCATGTCCGTGGACCCTCTCTACCGCCTTCCGTCTGCTCTCACCTCTTTTTTTTTTTTTTCTGGCCGCACCGCGGCTTGTGGGATCTTAGTTTCTTCCCCCATCAGCGATCGAACCTGGGCCCTCTGCAGTGACAGCGCAGAGTCCTAACCGCTGGACCGTCAGGGAGTTCCCTGCTCTCACCTCTTCATGGACCTCCTGGACCCCTGGAGTCGCTCCGATCCTCTCACGTCCCCAGCTCCCAGCCCCCCAACCCTCGCATTCTTCCAGTAACGGCTCCCAATGCCATAGTGTTCACACCCCCTGCCCCTGGGGTCCCACTTCTTCCCACACACCCTTTGCCAGCCCCCTCACCTCTTCTGACTCTGCCGACCTCCGCGTGGACCATATGAATTCCATGACTGCCACGAAGACAGCAATGATGAGGCCACAGATGAGCACGACAAAAATGCCGCCGATGTTCTCCATGCCCAAGCCTGGGGGTGGAGGGGGAGAGCCAGGGGTCGGGCTGCGTGGGCCAGGGGTGGCAAGGGGCCTTTGGGAAGGGCACGGCGTGCAGGGGTGGCTGACCTTTAGCTCGATGGTCCTCTTCCTTGGGGCACCGGCTCCCCTCCCACCACTTGCGCTTCAGGATCTCCAGCCGGTTGTTCTCCTGAAGCTGCAGAATGGCCAGTGTGATCTCATCCCGGAACGGGGAGCCTGGACCGGGCACACGGAGGGTGGACGGTCATCGGGACCCTGGAGCCCTGCCGGCCCAAGCCCCAGATGTTCCCTCCCCTCTGCAGCTGCTCTCCTCCCACCTCTGCAGCATCCCCAGCATCTTCCCTGTCCACCTTCAAATCTGACTACTGCTCGTCACCTCCCCTGCAACCACCCCTGGGCCAAGCCCCAACTTGTCACATTTGTCACCGGTCCCCTCTCCCTGTGCCCCCCCCCACTCTCTCCCCGCCAGGCTCTTCTCAACACAGCAGCCAGAGGGACAGTTTCAGAAACACAGCCAGAGATCACGCCTCTCTGGTGCTTAAAACTCTCCAACGGCTCTGTCTGCAGCTAGAAAAAAAAATCTTCAAATGTTCAACAACATTCTGCATTCACTGGTCCCACCACCTGGGGCTCCCTTAGGACCTTTGCCTCTGCCTGGAATGTTCCTTCCCTCACTTCCTCAGGACTCTGCTCACAGGGTGCCTCAGGGGTTCTTCTCTAACTCTATTTAAAATGACAGCACGCACCCCACTCCCTGTCCATCTCTTCCCCTTATTTACTTCAGAGCAGTTGACACTGCTTGACATCACATTATAAAGCTATGTGTTTACTGTCTGTCTGCACCCCTAGTAGATGGCTGGAGGTGAGGGCTGAGCAGCTAGCTCCCCGCTGTGGCATCCCAGCAGCCAGGGCAGTCCCGGCACACAGTAGGACATCAGATCTGCCAAGTGAACGAATCCTCTGCGTGGCCCCAACCCTGGACCACCTCCCTCCTCTCTACCCTCAGATCCTCCCCTTAAACCATCCTTGGGCCCCACACACCCCACCCATATCCTACCCTCTACTCATTTCTTCATTTACTACTATAATTCTTGAGCATCTACCAGGCGCCAGGAACTAGGGATGCAGGCAAGTGGGGTGATTGGTATTTATCAGGCACCTACTATGTGCCAGACTTTGGTCCACAGAAGCGTACTTAAGTCTCACAATAATCCTGTGAGGCACGTGTTACCACCCTCATTATCTGCATGAAGCAGGTGACACTCTTGCCTGAGTCAGGGAGGAAGCTGGGATTTGAATCCAGGTTGTTGGGACTCCAGAGCCTGTCCCTCAAAGCACCAGGCTATACTGCTTCCCTGATACAGCACCGACCCTACCACAAAGCTGCTAAGATTTGGGGTAATTTGTTATGTAGTCATAGCTAAGAAATGCAGTGGTCATCAGAATATAGGTGGGTTTAAAAGCCGAAATGCCAAAATTTGGTGGCAAAATTGGTGGTGAGTTTCCAGCACCAAGCCCTGGAAAAGCATGTCCAAGTCTCCCTAGCAGATCCATCCATCATTCTTCCTCCCTCCCTCCTTCCCTCTCTCCCTCCCTTCCACCCATCCAGCAACATCCATTATGTTGCTGGACCACCTGCTCTGAGCCAGGCTGTGGGTTTGGTGCAGAGAATATGAAGTAAATAAACCCAGGTCCTCACCCTCGAGGGGCCCTCGGACCAATGGGGCAGGGCAGCAAGCCTCATGGCTCACGCGCACTGACTTGTGCACAGTATCACCGGGTTCTCCCAACAGCCCTCCAGGGCTGGAGCTGATCGTTCCTAGGCCTGTTCATATGCAGGTGGAGGGTGCAGAGGCTCAGGAAGGTGGCATCACCTTCCCAAGGCCACACAGCTAGGAGGCCACACACAGCACACCCAGCCTGCTCGGGAAGGGCCTGGCCTACTCCCTGGCCTGCTCACACAGCTTGGTTTCAGCTGCCTGGGGACCCACGGCCTCCCACCCCACCCCACTGCCGCCATACCCAGCGGCATGCCGATGCCGTAGCCCTTGGTGTCGAGGAGACCCCCGATCTGGGTGAGGTTGCAGTTGAGGCGCCGGTGGTACTCATTCATGGTGGACTCGAGCAGGAAGGCATAGCGGGAGTTGAGGACGCGTGCGATGCCCTCCTCTGTGCTCTTGACAAACACACTGGGCTGCTTCGACTGCATGTAGTTCCACATACGCTGGTACGTCTGGTACCGTGAATTCTGGGCAGAGGGCGCATGAGGGGAAGACGGGTGAGGGTCTTTCCACTCCTGCCTTTCCCCTGAGCCCTGTCCCCTGCCCTCTAGAAAGTCTCCCTCAACCCGAGAGAGCGGGGAGACCAGAGGAAGACAGGAAGAGCCGACGACAGAGGAGACGCACAAGACAGACAGACTGCTCAGGGCCAGACCCAAGCCAACCCCCCACCCACCAGCCCAGCGAGGATCCTGAGGACCGAAGGCTTGGGAAGACGCAGCCACAGCCTGTTCTTCAACCTTTTTCTCTCTTCCACCCCTGGGCCTCGGCTCGGCTTGACACCCAGCCCTGTCTTCCCAGTGTTCCCAGGCCTTATTCAGAGAAGCTGGGAGCAGATGCTCAACCATATACGCCCAGGGCCCAGCCTGCTTCAGAGAGACCTGTGTCCAAGCCAAACAGGAGAGCTTACTTCCTACGGCCCCGCGGGAACCTTCTGAGGAATGCACTGCCCTACCCTGCGCTGCTGTGCACAGCGGGGATCCCGAAACCAAGCCTGGGTGGCTCCGGGGGCCCCACCTGAAAGAAGGTCATGGTGGAACCAGCGTGGATGGTACCATACTCAATGTTGGTCTGGTCCGCCAGGTCGTCGGCCGACTCCACAGGCACCTCCATGCGCTGCACGGTGAGGAAGGCAGCCAGGTTGGCCGTGTAGGAGGAGATGATGATCAAGGTGAAGGCCCACCTGGGGGGGGGGAGGGGTGAGCTACAGGCTGGAGCCGCCACTGCCCCCCTGCCCCTGTGGCCATGCGCCCCACTGGTGGTGCCCCCTCAGTGACCCCAGCATCTAGAAGGATGACTGCTGACTAGTGGAGGGGCTGGGAGCATGGAATCTGGAGCCAGATTCCTTGGGTTTAAAATTGCTTTCAGAGGGCTTCCCTGGTGGCTCAGTGGTTAAGAATCCACCTGCCAATGCAGGGGACACGGGTTTGAGCCCTGGCCCGGGAAGATTCCACATGCCACGGAGCAACTAATTCCCGTGCGCCACAACTACTGAGTCTGTGCTCTAGACCCTGCGAGCCACAACTCCTGAGCCCGCGTGCCACAACTACTGAAGCCCGCACGCCTAGAGCCCGTGCTCTGCAACAAGAGAAGCCACCGCGATGAGAAGCCCGTGCACCGCAACGAAGAGTAGCCCCTGCTCACCGCAACTAGGGAAAGCCCGCGCGCAGCAACGAAGACCCAACACAGCCAAAAATAAATTAATTAATTAATTAAAAGAAAAGAAACGTTGATTTCCAAGGCAGAGCTGTCCTGAACCATGGCGAGCCCTTGGGTGTGGCAGCAGGAGGCTATGGCCCGTGTGCACATGAGATGAGGGGCCCAGGAGGGGAGTTCTGGCCGAGCTGCTGCTATTCAGGGGGCGGCCAAGTCCCTAGAGCACTGGCACCCACCCCCACCGCCCTACCACCAGCCCTGGCTTGCTGAATCACCAGGCCGAGGTCACATCTGGAGATTAAGAAACATCTGTTGAATGACTGAATGTGGGGGAAGACTCGGGGTGGAGACAAGAGTGAGCCTGAGGTCAAAGGGGTCAAAGGTGAGAGAGGGGACATGACTGTGGGCTTCCTGGGTGACAGCAATGGGAAGGGGCAGAGAACGCTCAGCTGGGGAAGAGGGTCCCTGACTGAGGAGCAGAAGGGATGGGCTGTAGAGAGCTGGTCACTGGTCCCCCACCTGACTGGGGGACTCGGCCAGATTTGTCACAGCGGGTCCCTTCACACCCTCTCAGCCACCTCCTCACACATGCCTCCCTCTCGTGCCCGGCTGGAATGCGCCTCCCTCTCTTTGGCAGGCATGCCTCTGTTTGCACCTTCAGATGAAACAGCCTAGATGGTACCTCCTCAGAGGGGCCCTTCCCGAGCACCCTCATTCTCTACTGTTCTCTTTCACTGCACCCTGTTTGGTTCTTCAATAGCGCAGTTTACATACATCTGATACATCATTATATTAAAAATGTTAATAAAGTTTAGTCGGGGTGTGTGGTAGGCAGAAGAAAGGCTTGCCCCCCAAAGATGTCTACATGCTCATCCCTGGAACTTGTGAATATGTTCCCTCACAGGGTAAAAGGGTCTTTGCAGATATGATTAAGTTAAGAGTCTTGAGATGGGGAGATTAGCCTGGATTATCCTGTTGGGCCCATGGAATCACAAGGGCCCTTATGCGGAAGAAGGAGGTCAGAGTCAGAGAGAGAGATTTGAAGACGTTATGTTGTTGGCTTTGAAGATGGAGGAAGGGGTCACAAGCCCAGGAACGCAGGCGGCTTCTAAAAGCTGGAAAAGGCAAGGAAATGGATTCTCCCCCAAAGCCTCCAGAAGAACTGGCCCTGCCAACAGCCTGATTTTAGCACAGTCGTATCTGTTTTGCACCTCTGACCTCCAGAATCATAAGAGAATAAATTTATGTTGTTTTTAAGCCACGAAGTTTGTGGTAATTTGTTGCAGCAGCAACAGGAAATGAATACAGGGTATAACTCCTGACATGATGCCAATTTCAAAATGTTAAAAAAAAAAAATCATCAAGATTCAAAAGTTTAGGGATCTCCCTGGCGGCCCAGTGGTTAGGACTCCGAGCTTCTACTGCAGGGGGCACGGTTTCGATCCCTGGTCGGGGAACTAAGATCCTACATGCCATGCGGCACATCCGGAAAAATTTAAAAATTAAAGAAAAAAAAACGTAGGGGCTTCCCTGGTGGCACAGTGGTTGAGAGTCCGCCTGCCGATGCAGGGGACGCGGGTTCGTGCCCCGGTCCAGGAGGATCCCACGTGCCGCAGAGCAGCTGGTTCCATGAGCCATGGCCGCTGAGGCTGCGCGTCTGGAGTCTGTGCTCCGCAACGGGAGAGGCCACGACAGTAAGAGGCCCACATACCACCAAAAAAAAAAAAAGAAAAGAAAAAGAACGTTTCAAAGCCCCGCTGCAACTAAGGAGCCCACGTGCTGCAACTTAGGAGCCCACATGCTGCAACTAAGGAGCTCTGGAGCCGCAACTAAGGAGTCCGCCGGGTACATCTAAGACCTGGTGCAACCAAAACAAACAAACAAAAAGTTTCAAAGCCAATGGACCAAGCAAATTGCAAACAACTGCCAGATGGTAGTTAGCCTCGCTTAGCTGGGAAAGAGAAAAACCTGCCACCGTTATGGTTAGTCCTGAACAAACAAGTTTTGAATCAAACAATATCTTCGGGACATATTCTTGGCATAAAATATGATGTCCTTGTGTTTATTTATCTGTTTATTCTCAGTTCCTTTGCCTCTTGAGGACTGATTTTCCACCTGCCTGAGTGCCTGGCACATGGAAGGGCCTGAGAAGCACCTCTTGCTGAATGACTACTGAGCATAGATCCTGACTGATGGGGAGGAGGCCCCATGCCTCAGTTTGCCCTGGAGAGGCACCCAGGGCCTACGGGGTGGGTGGCACTGGGGCGGGAGGCTGGCTCAGCCCAGCCCTGCCTCTAGCCAAATGCATGCTCTTTAGCAAACCACTTCCTCTCTCTGGGTCTCGATCTTCTAATCCATAAAACCAGAGAATATTCCTTATCCTAAGCATGCTCCTCGGCTTTCTGTGGTTCTAATGAGGAAAAGGAGCTGAGAAGAGTTATATGAACTGCAACCAAGCCCAGATGCTATTTCAAAGATAGGGTGGCAAATGTGAGTGCTTATGGAAGCCAGGCCAGAAAGTGACTGAAGGAGGACTTTCCTGGTGGCGCAGTGGTTAAGAATCTGCCTGCCAATGCAGGGGACACGGGTTCGAGCCCCGGTCGGGGAAGATCCCACAGGCCACGGAGCAACTAAGCCCATGTGTCACAACTACTGAGCCTGCACTCTAGAGCCCTCGAGCCACAACTACTGAGTCCGTGCACCACAACTACTGAAGCCTGCGCGCCTAGAGCCTGTGCTCCGCAACAAGAGAAGCCACCGCGATGAGAAGCCCGCGCACCGCAGTGAAGAGTAGCCCCCGCTCGCTGCAACTAGAGAAAGCCCACATGCAGCAACAAAGACCCAATGCAGTCAAAAAAATAAAAATAAAAAAAAAAAAGTGACTGAAGGAGGGAGAGAGGACTGAGGCCAGTGGAACAGGCATCGACGCCAGGTGGGAACGCCAGCCGAGCACTACCAGATCTCCCAAATCTTTGAGAAAAGTGAGAAATCTGAATTTGGGGAGTTTCCTGGTGGCCTAGTGGTTAGGATTCCGGGCTTTCACTGCTGTGCCCCGGAACAAAGATCCCACAAGCCGCGCAGCGTGGCCAAAACAAAACAAAAAGAGGAATCTGAATTTGTAAGTGAATTTACCCAATTTTTAAATGCCAACTAATTCAAAATCTTTTAAACTATGGGCCAGACACCACCAGTTGTCAGTGTCTGCTCTCTGACACATAGGTTCTTGGAGCTTGTCTTGGGGGCAAAATAAGTTCCGTTCAAAATAAGTTACTGGGTCTGGGTAATTCCCTGGCAGTCCAGTGGTTGGGACTTGGTGCGTTCACTGCTGAGGGTCCGAGTTCAATCCCTGGTCAAGGAACTAACATCCCACAAGCCATGCGAGGTGTGGCCAAAAACAAAAGTTACGGGATCCACGTGGGACTTTGAGGGAGCAGGTATCCCTGTCCAGGGCCTCAGCCTCAACGTCTGGACAGTGAAGGCTGTCCTGGCTCAAGGATTCCAGTGTCTCTGTGATTGCCCGGGCAATGTCCGAGACAGCAGTAACAATGCCAATACTGTCCTGATTATAACCCCTCCGGTCAGCAGAAGCACTTTCCCATCCCTTAGCCACACCGAATCCTTACAACCTGAGACATGGGCATTTTTATCCCCATTTATCAGATGAGGAGACTGAGGCATGGAGACCCAAGGTCACACAGCCAGTGAGTGGCAGAGGTGGGGCTCAGCTGCCCCCACCCCATTCCCTGTCACACAGCTTGTGTGGGACACAGGAATGGGCCCAGGCCTCAGAACCCCCCCGCCCTCCTCCCCACCTCCGTCAGCCCCGGCTGGGGCAGACAGGCAGCCTCTCACCAGACTCCGCTGACGCAGCGTGTGGACAGCGCCCGGGGCATGATCTCCGAGCCCTGCTGCATGAAGCCCCCCCACGGGGAACCAGAGGCTGTTGCCCAGCGTGTACTGATTCTCCAGGATGTGGGGACGTGCCCGCAGGCACGGGTGCGGGTTATACCACTCGTAGGGGCTCAGCCTGTGGAGAGACACGGGGAATGGGGAGAAAAAGGAGAGGAACAGAGGAAAGAGAGAGCCACCGTGATCAGAAGAGATGGGGGGACAAAAACGGAGGGGAAGATAGACAGAGATGGACAGAGAGAGACACACACACACACACAGAGAAACAGAGACAGTGCAGGCAAAAGGGGAGGGGGACAGAAAGAATGGGAAGGGGAGAGACCCAGAGAGAACCACGGAGCAAAAGTCAGAACCACAAGAAGGAAATACAGAGACAGGGCCAGAAAGGGAGAAGGGAGGGTGCAGGGAATCCAAGGCCCCAAGTGGAGGCCGAGGATGGTCCAGACAGACAACAGAAAGGTCAGGCATGGAGACCCCAGCTCGTGCTTCCTCCCCGCCCTCTCCTTCCCAGGCAGCAGGTAGTGGACTCACCTGGCGGCCAGGAACAGGACGCAGCTGACAGCCAGGTAGGCCAGAAGCATGAAGAGCCACACAGCAGGGGAGAAGGGGTCCAGGAAGGAAAAGTAGCCAGGCTTGCGGCCCTGGTGGGAGACGGAATGAGAGCCGGAGCCACACAGACCTG
Organism: Aethalodelphis obliquidens; assembly: GCF_003676395.1. NCBI lineage: Eukaryota > Metazoa > Chordata > Mammalia > Artiodactyla > Delphinidae > Aethalodelphis > Aethalodelphis obliquidens. The sequence continues at coordinate 9,942,595 of NW_020837987.1, read as the reverse complement.
AGCCCCTCCCCCAGCCCCGGGGCCCATGAGCCCCACCGGCCCATCCGAGGTCCAGCCCACAGCCTCTGCCTCCCTTGGGTGTCCGGCCCCAGCACCAGCCCCCACCCCCACCTCCAGGGGAACTGTACCATGTGCACACGGTAGAGGATGCTGATTCCCAGGGTCATGAAGGGTTTGGAAAAGTCGATGACCTTCTCCCGCTCAGCTGTGATGGTGAACGCAGCCACAGCCAGGTCTGCCTTCTGCTGGAGGGGAAGCGGGGCGGGGGTAGATGGGCGGGCCAGGGAGACAGATGGGCAGTTAGAGAGAACGCACTGAGGGAGCGACTTAGAATATCAGAAGGTGAGAGAGAGGCAAAGAGAGAGGACAGCAGAAGGAGCCAGGGGACTGGCTCCAAGAGTGCACCTAGGGCCTCCAGCTGGACCCTTGTCATCTCACATCTGCTGTAAGCGGCTCCTGTGGCCTCCTTCCTGCCTGGCTGCCCTGCCTCATCCAATCTCTCCCACTCCCCAGTCAAGTTCATCATTAAGACCCTGCTTTATAAAACCTACCGCTGACCCCCACCACTCCCACCATGCCGGGGTCCTGAAGAGAGAGCCTGAGATTGGAGCTGAGATGCCTGGACGCTGACCCCTCAGGACCCTCTTGGAGCTTTGGTTTCTCTTCTGTATGAACAATTAACAGGGAATATTTATCAAGCGCTTACTGTGTGCCAGGCTCCATGCTAGATGTCACTTTATATAGATTATCTTGTATAATCCTCTTAACAGCTCCCTGAGGGCCACTACTAGGCCCATTTTATAGAAGGGGAAACTGAGGCTCAGAGAGGCAAAGGCACTAGGGAGGAAAGGCAGGGGCTGGGGACCATAAAGCAGAGACATGACCTCCACTCTCCTGCCCCTGGCAGACACCAGGGACCTAGATGTGTGCATGAAGCCACCCCTGACACACAGGACCACGCCCGGCTCAGTTGAGGTAACGATCTCAGGAGAAGCTGCACGTGGTCTTGAGTCGGGGAGGGGTGGCTGGGGTCCAGGTCTGAAGTGGTGAAGGGTGGGCAGTGGGTGGGGTATGGCGGAGAAAAGGGTGTGTGTTGGGGTCTCGCTGACACACCGGAATGCCTGATCCAAAGAGGCCATCTTGCTCTTGGCCAAGTGCACATCAGCCAGTCGTTAGCTGTGGGCAGGACACAGGCTGGGAAAAAACCTGGCACTTCTCACACACACACACACACACACACTGCACACGTGAGCACTGTACCCGGTCAGGTCTACACCACCATGTGCACACCGTGCCATATCCACACATGCGTGCCCAGACACAGGCTGACCCAGTGACATACTGTCCACGTGGACTCAGGCAGACAAACCCGTGCCCTGCACGCGAGTGTAGGGAGGAGTGATGACATCGTGGGGGGCATTCCCTAGAGGCACAGTGCACACACCCAAACACGTGGGCTCACGTGTGCACATACATGACAGAGGGGGCAGGGTGCTGGGAAGAGCCGCGGGTGGGAGTAGAGAGCCCTGGCTCTGCCCCAAGCTCACTGGGTGACCAGGGGCAGGCGCTTGCTTCCATGTCTCTGGGCCTCAGTTTGGTCCTCTGTAAAACTGGGCGGGAGGGGAGCGAGTTGTCTCCTGGATTTGGAACCCGGCTCCCAGGACGCTCCTTCCAGGCATACTGATTCCATCGCCCAGGGCTCAACTGGGCCCCAGCACTGACTCCAAATTCAAGTAGAGTCCTCCCCCTGGGGCTGAAATAAGAGTCAAGGTCCTGGATCACTGGCCTGGGAGGAGGGACACACTCACCCCCCAAGGGGCTGAGACTGAGACCACATGGTAATACAGACTAGGACAGAACTGGGGTGGGGAGAGAGGGCACAGGCCCCAAAGATACTGCAAAGAGACATGGCACAGGCTGAAAAGAAAACCAAGGTCAGGGAGAGATCACGTGGACCCAAAATGAAATCCAGGGTCTAGGAGAGAAGAGATCTGAAAGGCAATTCGATGTCAGGGAAAGAGGACAGACCCAGAAGATTAACCAAGAGTAGAGAGAGACAGCATAGATGAAGCAACTATGGCAGGGTGAGAGAGAGATGGCACGTCCCCAAGGCAGAATCCAGAGGCGGCCATGTGTGGCAGGGGCCCAGAACGCACTGGATTCAGAGCATACCCCTGGGAATTCCTGGGTGTTGAGAGTAAGGAGTGGTTCCCCCCCCCTTTTTTTTGGCCACACCCCACGGCTTGTGGGATCTTAGTTCCCCAACCAGGGATCGAACCCGCGCCCTCGGCAGTGAAAGAGCAGAGTCCCAACCACTGGACCACCAGGGAATTCCCGGTTTTCTCCTTTCTTGTGCACTTGCCACTCTCGTGACTAATATGTGAATCGTTGTGAACAATGTTAGCTAATACAGGAATCTTTATTTTTATGCACCCACAGGAGGTCTGTCCTGGCAAAGGCCCCCCACGATAACCCATCAGCCTCCTCACTGGACCCCTGCCTCTGCTCATAACACGCCCCCCATCCAAAATGATAGTCACCTGTTTAAAAACCCTTGGGTGGCTTTTCCACTGCACCTAAGACAGTGTCCAGGGTGGCTGGAGCAGAAAGGGGGGGTGGGGTGGGAAATGCAGCAGAGTGGGGACCAGAGCCCTGCAGGGCCTTGCAGGCCAGGAGAAGGGGGCCGGATTCTACCCCAAGGGCAACAGAGGACATCACATCAGAGGGTGTGTGCAGCGGAGGGTAACATGATCTGGCCACCCTGAGAACAGACCACAGGGGCAAGAGTGGAAGCTGACTAAAGATGCCCACAGAGGTGCTGGGGGTGGGGCTAAGTAGAGGTGGAGAGGAGGTGGTCCGATTTGAGATGAATTCCGAATGGAGGACAGACAGATCCTTAAATGCTGCAAGTTCTTCTAGACCCCTCTCAGAGTCTTGGGAACCCCTGCCCCCTTTCCACCTCCTCCTCTTCCTCCTTCATTTCCCAAAAGGGACACCTGTTCCTTAGAGAAGACTTCCCTCCCCAAGGGAACCCTGACAGTTTAATCTCTGGGATGAAATCAGGAAGAATCCAAATGATAAGCCACCTGTAGAAATGACAGGGGGATTGTCTAAATGCCTAAAAACCAACCAAAGCACTTGTGACTGTCCCTCTGCCCCAGCCCGCCCTATACACCAGCTCTGTGCAAACCATCTGTGCTGTGCCGTCAGCTCCCTGACAGGCTCTGCCAATAGGGGGCACTAGAGGAAGGCTGCAAGGCTGGAGGAAGGACAGTTACCTGCTCCTTCTGGTCTACTCTCGGGTCCCCAGCCTTTCTGCGCCAAAGGCAGCAGCATTTCTTCCACAGGGCGGCAGACAAGTTCAGCCTGCAGCTTCCCAGCACTTGCAGAACCAGCCTAGCCCAGCCTTTCTTGGGGCACCAGCACCAGCTGGCGAGTGCCCCCTCCTCGGGGTCTGAGTTTCCGCCCCACAGAGCCCTTCCTCTAAGTTTCTGAGTTTCAGCTCTTCTCTGTTCCTTCAGAACTTGAGACAGAGCCACTTCCTGCCTTGCTACCTCCTTGATGCCTGAGAGAGAGCAAGGGTGTGTAAACTATGGCCCTCAGGCCAAGTCCCAACTGCCCGATTTTGAAAAATAAAGTTTTATTGGAACACAGCCAGGCGCACTTGTTTAGGTATTGTCTACAACTGCTTTCCATACAATGGAAGAATTGAGTAGTGACAGAATGACCTGGAAGCCAGAAATATTTACATGTGGCCCCTTGCAGAAAAACTGCTGATTCCTGCCTTGGACTTCAACTTTTACCCTCTCAGTTAACTAGTTAGCAACTTTATTCCTAGTAAATAATTCTCTTCATTCAAATATCTGGGGACTTCCCTGGTGGCCCAGTGGTTAAGAATCTGCCTTCCAATGCAGGGGATGCGGGTTTGATCCCTGGTCAGGGAACTCAGATCCTACGTGCCACGGGGCAACTAAGCCCATGTGCCACAACTACTGAGGCTGTGTGCCACACCTAGAGAGAAGCCCACGGGCCGCAACGAGGAGCCTGCACGCTGCAGCGGAGATCCTGCGCGCCGCAACAAAGATCCCGCATGCTGCAACTAAGACCCGATGCAGCCAAAAATTAAATAAATTAATAAATATTTTTAAAAACCCCACAAATATCTGGAGTGATTAGTTTCCCCGTAGACCCCTGACTGATGCCAAAATGACAATACCCAGGTGACATGAGCGCTCAGGTCACGGGGTCACTCACTGTCCATGGGCAGGTGTTCAGTGTCTAGCAGGTAATGAGCAGTTTCTCAAAAGGAGAATAGTATCTGCAGAAAACAGCATGATTTGCTTCAAAACCCTAGAGGTCTGCATGCGAGTCACCTCTTGGTGCCTGCTTCCCTATTTGCCACCAGCACTCTACACTTCCCGGGGTCTGCCGGGTCATCAGGCCCAGGTGGCAGATCAGCTTGCATGAAGCCAGGACCTGCTGCAGAGCTTTTGCACGCTCTGGGCCTCCCTCAACATGGAAAGCCTTGCAGGTTGTTTGGTAAAGGGATTAAAGCAGCACACACAAGTTATACCCAGGTATAAGTTGTTGCTCAAATCCAAAAACCCCACCAGATATCCGCAATACCAGACAAACAGCAAAGGTCTGAGTTTCAGCTCTATGGGGACCCTCGTCTGAGTTTCTAAGGTTTAATCTTTCCAACTTCTTCCCCTTTCCCCTTAGCCCTCGGGGTGATGGCTGCTTCCTCCAGCTGCTACCTTCAGGATCCATTAGATTTCTTTTTACTCTTTCAGTTAGTGGGTTAACAACTTTACATCTAGTTAACAATTTTTTTTTTTTTTTTTTTTGGCTGCACTGTGTGGCTTGCAGAATCTTAGTTCCCTGATCAGGGGCTGAACCTGGGACCTCAGCAGTGAAAGCATGGAGTCCTAACCACTGGACCGCCAGGGAACCCCTAGTTAACATTTCTTTGTATTAAATTCTCTCTGTTCAAATAGCTGATAAGAGGGGAATTCCCTGGCGGTCCAGTGGTTAAGACTCCGAACTTCCACTGCAGGGGGCACGGGTCCGATCTCTGGTCAGGGAACTAAGATCCCACATGCCTCGAGGTGCAGCCAAAAAAAAAAACAACAACAAAACAAAGAAACAAACAAATATAGCTGATATGATTCTGTTCAAGTAACTGGCGCTGTTTTGTCTCCAGACTGGACACTGACTGACTGGTATCAGCCGTGGGTGTATTGCCAACCTCCTCACTAAATGTTATTTCAGACTCATAAGATCTGATCAGCAAAATGTTGCCAATGTGATGGACCAGCGTCAAGAGACCAAGTTCTCGGTGTTCTATATCGGGGTCCCCAACCCCTGGACCGTGGACCGGCACCGGTCCGCAGCCTGTTAGGAACCAGGCCGCACAGCAGGAGGTGAGCAGCGGGCGAGTGAAGCTTCATCTGTCGCTGCCCATGGCTCCCCATCGCTCGCATTATCGCCTGAACCATCCCCCCGCCAGTCTGTGGAAAAATTGTCTTCCACGAAACCAGTCCCTGGTGCCAAAAAGGTTGGGAACTGCTGGTCTATATGATGGCAGAAAGCAAGAGAGTTGATGTCAGCCTGAGGCAAGACTGAAGGTTTATACTCCTGGCTTCTGGTGGTCCTTGGAAAGTGGTATGGAGGAAAAAGCATTTGCTAGGTCAGTAGCTCACACCAGCTGCCAACGGCTGTGTTGACTTGCTCCAGTAAAGATACTTCATTTGGGCCAGCATCTGCGATTGGAGTCACCACCTGATTGCATTTACAAGAATCCACAGTCATTCTCCAAGATCCAGCTGCCTTCTGCACAGACCAAACAGGCTAGTTGAACAGGGATGAGATCACTACCCCTGCTTCTTTCAAGCCGTTAATGGCGGCACTAACCTCTGCAATTCCTCCGAAGGATGTAGAATTGCTTTTGGATTACTATCCTGGGAAACAGGGGGAGTTCTAGGGGCTTCCACTGGCTCTTTCTACCGTAATGACCCTGACTCCACAGGTCAGAAAGCGTATTCCAGTTATACAACCAGGACCTGGAAAAACACAGAGTGAGTCCAAGGGCCTATCAGGCCCACTCTGAGTGGAACTTGGGCTCAGACTCCATTTATCACTTGGCCACATAAACCCTACTGTGGTCCACCAGACAAAGCAGGAAAAATCAAAATGACTTGCCATCTATGAAAATGACAGGAGGTTGTCTGAATATCTAAAAATCCATCAAAAGCCTCAGTGCCAAGAAGGAGCCTGTATAGAAACTGGTGTTAAAAAAGAAAAAAAAAAAAAAAAAGAAACTGATGTAGTCTTTCTGGAAAGCAGTTCAACAGTATATAACAAAAGCCATACGAAGGGTTTTCCTCTTTCACCTGGTAATTCTATTGAGATTCAATCCTAATCAGCTACAATGCAAGCCAAGCTTTCGTGCATAAAGATGTTTGCTTATGGTTGTTTTTAACAGCACAAACAAACATCTAAAAATACCTGGAAACAACTAAATATAAAAGATGCTTCAATAAATTACAGTACATCCACATGGGAGTTAATATGCAGCCATGTGACATTCTGTTTAGCTTAAAACAATGAGATATTTTTAGCCTCTCAGATTGGCAAAGGTTTTTTTAAAAGATTGATAATACCCATTGTTGGCAAGAGTGTGGAAAACTTGACATTCTCGTGAACTTCTGGTGGGAATATAAATTGGTGGAACCTTTTTGAAGGACCATTTGGCAGTATATACTTAAAAAACATTCATACCCTTTGAACCAGTGCCTCCACCACTTGGAACTTATCCCTCAGGAATACCCCCACCAATCCAATTGATGGTAGCATTGTCTATGCCTGCAAAAACTGGAGACCACCCAAATATCCATCAATAGTGGACAAGTTAAATAATTCATGCTCAGTCACACAAGGAAATTCTTTTGTCTCCCCCTTGAATTTCAAATAGGCATCTCAAACAACCCACGCCCAGAGATAATTCTTATCTCCCCGACCCCCGACCCCACCAAGCTTCTCCTCCTATGTCCTCCCCACGGTGGAAACTGGCCTTGCCATTGGCCCAGCTGCTTAGCCAAACCCTGAGTCACTCTTGATTCCTCTCACCCTCTGGCACACATCCCACCTGGTGGTACACCTGACACAGCTACCACTCGAGCACAAGCCAGCATCTTCTCTCTTCCACACCTTCCAATGGACCCCCTTGTCTCTACTCTTGGTCCACTACGGTTATTTCTCAGCAGCCAGAGTAATCATTTTTAAATGATTTTGAAATTAAATCAAGGTCCTCTATCCATACAATGGAATATTAGTCAGCCCTAAAAGGCAGTACTCATCATTTTACAGCGTGGATGGACCTCAAGCACATCATGCCGTGTGAGAAGCCAGACACAAAAGGCCACATATTGGCTGATTCCATTTATATGAAACGTCTAGAATAAGTAAATCCATGGAGACAGAGAGCAGAGTGGTGGTTGCCGGGAGCTGGGGAAGGGGGGAATTGGGAGTGACTGCTTAATGGGTTCGGGTTTCCTTTGGGGGTCATGAAAATGTCTTGGAACTAGATAGAGGTGATGGTTGCACAATACTGTGAATATACTAAATGCCACTGAATTTGGTTAATTTTATGTTATATGAATTTCACCTCAATAAAAAAAAAAGAATAGGGCTTCCCTGGTGGTGCAGTGGTTGAGAGTCCGCCTGCCGATGCAGGGGACGCGGGTTCGTGCCCCGGTCCGGGAAGATCCCACATGCCGCGGAGCGGCTGGGCCCGTGAGCCATGGTCGCTGAGCCTGCGCGTCCGGAGCCTGTGCTCCACAATGGGAGAGGCCACAACAATGAGAGGCCCGTGTACCGCAAAAAAAAAAAAAAAAAAAAGAATAAATAAGTTAGATCATGGCACCTTCCAGTGACTTCATAACACAATAAAAACAACATCCAAAAAGGAGAAAAGGGACTTCCCTGGTGGCACAGTGGTTAAGAATCTGCCTGCCCATGCAGGGGACACAGGTTCAAGCCCTGGTCCAGGAAGATCCCACATGCTGCGGAGCAACTAAGCCCGTGTGCCACAACTACTGAGCCTGCGCTCTAGAGCCCGTGAGCCACAACTCCTGAAGCACGCGCGCCTAGAGCCCGTGCTCCGCAACAAGAGAAGCCATCACAGTAAGAAGCCCAGGCACCGCAGCGAAGAGTAGCCCCCGCTCTCTGCAACTAGAGAAAGCCTGCGCGCAACAATGAAGACCCAACGCAGCCAAAAATAAATAAATTAATTAATTTAAAAAGGAGGAAAAAAGGGGGGGTTGATTCCCTGGCCATCCAGTGGTTGGGATGCGGTGCTTTCAATTCTGGGGCCCGGCTTCAATTCCAGGTCGGGGAACTAGGATCCTGCAAGCCACTTGGCTCGGCCAAAAAGAAAACAACAAGAACACGCAAACTCCTTACCTGCAAGGCCCTGGTAACTCAGGCTCTGTTGTGGGACCTCCAGCTTACCCCTCACCCACTCTCCACAAAACTCTGTGAGGGAGGGAACATCATTCCCACTTCAAGAGGGGAAGCTAGTTCAGAGAGATGAAATGGCTCACCAGGGACCACACGGGAAAGCGGGCAACCTGAAGCTGGCTCTGTCTGGCATCTAACCAGCCCACAGCTGTAGTGGACACCGTGGTGGCCGCCCAGACCCTCCTTCCGGATCAGGCACTCATGGTACCAGGTGTTGGTGGCTGATTGCTCTGTAGGTGGAAGAACCCCTTTGCCCCAGGTCCTGACCCTCCCCGAGGACAGCCCTCATCCAATGACGTGTCGGTGGGGGGCATAAAAGCCTTCCCCCTTACCTCAGGGGGATGTCTTTTTTTTTTTGCGGTACGCGGGCCTCTCACTGCTGTGGCCTCTCCCGTTGCGGAGCACAGGCTCCGGACGCGCAGGCTCAGTGGCCATGGCTCACGGGCCCAGCCGCTCTGCGGCATGTGGGATCTTCCTGGACCAGGGCACGAACCCGCGTCCCCTGCATCAGCAGGCGGACTCTCAACCACTGCGTCACCAGGGAAGCCCAGGGGGATGTCTTTGATGGCCATCCCAGCGCCAGAGCTGCCCGTGGGACGGCTGAGGTCCAGTCATGACTGCAACACAGCTCAACTCCTCCCTCTGCCCAGGCCTCCTCCTCCACTCGCTGCTTTCCAAGGGCACCGCACACACCTGCCTGCTAATCTGCACCTCGGAATCTGCTCCCTGGAAACCCGACCTAAGATATCTGCCTAGTCCTTTAGGGCCAGACCGGAGGGCCCCGGGGGGTGACAGCTAAAGCCTGTGAGTGATAGGTCAGACTTGCCTCGTACAGAGATCCTACTGGAGGACAAACTGGAGTGGAGAGAGACAGGAGGCCAGGAGGCCCAGGAGGAGGCTGGTGAGAGGGGCGGGGCCTGAATTCACAGCACAGCGGTGATGGCAGGGAGAAAGGTAATTCCAGCAGTGGCCACTGGGTGGAATAAATGGACCATAATTCGAGACTGGCCTACAAGCCCTGAGCCTGGCTGGGAGGGGGGGGGGGGTGGGGGGGCGGTGGCTGGGGGGATGCTGGTGCCCTGGGCTGTCTTCCATCTGTCTTCCATCTTCACTTGTCAGCTCTGGGCCAGCCTGCTGGGGTGCCAGCCCTGGCTCTGCCTGTCACTAGCCATGTGGCCTGGACAGTATCTTGGTGCCTTACTCTGTCCATTAGAGAAAACTGGGCAAACACCAGGCCTTCCTCAGGGGGTGCCTGTGAGGAGTCAAGGAGTTAACACAAGTTCATACGGTTCGGACAAGGGCCTGGCACGGTGTGAGCACCACCTTGACCACTCTAGGCTTCCCAAGTACCTGCTGGGTGTCTGGAAAGGACACAGGCCTTGGGTCAGTCACACCTGGCTGCAGCCCTGCGTGTTGGGGGCAAGTCCGTTCACTACTGAGCCCCTGATCTCACATCGGTAGGAGGGCAGTGATCCTCTGGGCCAGGAAGGATTATTAGAAGAATTAAGTAACACTTGCAAAGTTCCTGGCGCGTGGCGTGAAGTCCATGAACGTCAGCTGCTGCTGCTGTGAGGACAGTGCTGAGTATCTGTGCGAAGCTCAGTGTACTTGGCCATCCCACAGCAGGCAGCTGAGCCTTGCAGAGGCCAAACTCCGCCCATCCTTTGCACTCTCAGCCTGCTCCTCCTCCAGTGTTCTCTCCCTAAATGTCATCGCCATCGCCCAGCTGCCCAAGCCAGAAACAGAAGGAACGCTCACGTCCTCTCTCCTCCGCCCCCGCCACAGGCGGTCACCAAGTCCTGGCCCTCTCCAGCCTCCCCTGACCTCCCCGCAGGCCATCGAGCAGCCCCGATGATTCTGTTTCCTCATTTGAGCCAGCTCAGCCCTTTGTGTGCAGGGGGTGCATCCCATGGACCTCTGGCTGCAGGCCAAAGTCTTTAACCGTAAGAGCAAGGCCAGGCCAGGCCACTGAATCCCCAAGGTGTATCACAGGGCCTGGTATACAGTAGGCACTCAATAAATACTAGCTGGCTGGAGGACGGACGAACGCATGAATGTATGTATGTGCTGGCAGGAATAACACTAACGATAGCACAGGCACACAGCACCCACTACCTGCCCGGCCTTGTTCCAAGCCCGTACATGGATTAACGCATTTCATGCTCACAACAGCCCTATGTGCTAGCATTTGTTATTTCCCCAGTTTTACAGGGAGGTTATGTAACTCACCCAAGGTCACACAACAAATGCTCAGCAGAGACTCAAACAGGACGCAGGACCACAAGAGCAGTAACCAATGAGAAAAGCTCCCAGCCCTGCTATGCTTACCCCAGGCACCTTCACACTAAGTCCTAAGGGAAGGCTCGAGGCACAGGGAGTTAAGACTCTTGCCCAAGGTCATACAGCTGTAAATAGGACTTCTTTGTTGATGAATAAACAGATGTCCAGTTGACGGTGACTTTGGCTGGGGAGGGCTGCTCTCCTGGAGTCTTATTTCTGGGGGCCCTGATGAACAAAAGTTCTGAGCTTACGAGACTGGGGACCAGGCTATGGCAATGAGGTCACAGGGAAGCCTGCCAGTGAGGTGGGCGTCCGGCCACCAGCTCCTGCCTCCTGTCTCCTCAGGCCCTGGCTTCAGACTCTTGAACCCACCCAGGGCAGAAGCTTTCAACCAGCTGGCTGCCTGTAGGGCAGTGCCTCGGGCCTGCCAGCTGGGTGGGGTGAGAGAGACCGAGCCACCAGAACCCGGGGGACACCCCCGACCTCTGTCACCCCCAGAGCAGCTCTGCTTTGTCCAGGGCCCTGAGGGCGCTTTCAAATGGAAGAAAGGCTCTGCAGTCAAAACAACTTTCGAAAATCAGTGCCTTACGGGGATAAACATCCTTGTCAAGCAAAGTGGCCTTTTTGAGTCTCCCCTGGTGACATTCAGGGGCTCAGGAGGGTGAGAGTCTCTGACGCTGTCAGCCAAGTCCAATGTCAAGGCCACCCTGACCGTTTGTGGCCACAGGTCCCGGCTCCACACACCTGCCCTGGACGTGCCCCTAAGCTGGGGGCCTGTTTGTCTTTTTTGGGCATTCGCCCACATGGCTTCTCATGACTGGAATAAAAAGAACAACCTATGACAAGAACGTGTGCAGCGTGTCTGTAACCTTACTACAGACCTGTCAGGTATCATTATCCCCATCCTAGGGAGAGGAAACTGAGGTTCCGAGGAAAGAAATGACTCACCCCAGCACTCAAAGCCAGGTTGGTCTGACTCCAAAATATTTTTTCCACTGCACCCCTGCCTACCACCCCCCACCCCACTGCCTCTTGCCCTCCTCACCTACATTCAAATCCTGCCCACACTCAGGGCCCGGCTGCTCTTCTAATACGCCCCACACCCAACTCGTTCTTACTCATGTTCCCAACCCACCCCCCGCTGTTTGTAAATGCCATCAAACACATTGCCCGTCTCCCATACCCCCCCTTCACCCTGCTGACTCCTTCACACTCTTTGGGAATCTGCTTGGGCATCACCTCTTCTGGGAAGCCCTCCCTGGATGCCTGGCTGGGTCAGGAGCCTCTGGGTCCCTCCTCTGAGTTTTCCCCATCAGCCAATGGCTCTGTCTTGCGGTCATTTGCTTTTCTGCATCTCAATGGAGCCCTAAGTTGCTGGGAGCAGGGTCCAGGTCCCCTGTGCTCACCACTATATCCCGCGCCAGCGTGGTGCAAGGCACACACTAGGTGCTCAATAAACACCTACTGAATGCGTGGCCTTGTGAGCGCAACAGGCAGCCTCCACGTCCACCTCCTGGCAGGTGCTGGGCACAGCGCACGTCCCGGCCGCCTAGCCCTCTCCCTGCCTCTCACAGGAAGCCTTCTCCATCTCCTCCACATCTGTTCAATTCCCACTCCACATCTCTTTCATTCACTCAACACATCTTTGAGCACCGACTAAGCCAAGGTGACGTGAGGGAAGCATTTGAAAGAGGAACACGGGAAGGGATGCATCGCCCTTCTTCCCCACTGTGCCCACCCCGTGGTGCTCACCAGCCACAGGGACACAGCGCACCGTCGGCTCCCACCCCTTGTATGCACCAGGCTGGTTCTGAGGCACCATTGGCTGCCCGCCTGCCCACCTGCCCACCCTTGCTCACCCGACCCACGGCCCCTTCCTCAGCCCCGGCCCCGCCGTACCCGGTTGATGAGCTCGCCGACCATGCCCGTCCAGGAGCCGTTGGGCTCGGGCGCCCCGTATAGCCCGTCCTCCACCAACCGCAGGCGGTAGCGGAAGCGCAGCAGCTCGGCCAGCTCCCGCAGCATGTCCACGCAGAAGCCCTCAAAGCGTTCGTTCCCCGACAGGGCCTGGAAGTTGGGCCGGCGCATGACGTACGGGTTCTCCTGGGGAAGCAGGAGAGAAGGGGTGGGGGGGTCAGAGACTGGGGCATCTGGGGGCTGGGTCGTGGGTCCCAGGGCCCAGGCTGCAGCCAGATCAGGAACCTGCCCGCAGAGTGGAGATGACGGAGTCCTTGCCCTCATCCCCTGCTTACAAATGCTCAGAGTCGGTGGCGGGGGCATGTAAATTAGGAGGCTGGGATTAACATATACACACTGCTGTATATAAAATAGATAACCAACAAGGGCCTACTCTATGGCGCAGGGAACTCTACTCACATTTTGTAATAAGCTATAAGAGAAAAGAATCTGAAAAAGAATATATGTATATATACATACGTATATATGTATAACCTGAAACTAACAACACTGTAAATCAACTATACTTCAATTTAAAAACTAAAACTAAAAATAACTATCAAAACAAAAACAAGTACTCAGAACCAGGGAAAAAGCACAGGGACCCTGCCAGGCCCTAGCAGATCGCAGGAAACTGGTTTGATCTCCACCAGACAACCTCATCTCAAGCTCAAATGGCTACAAGGGAGGCAGGTAACTTGAATGAATCAGACTGGATGGAGATCTTGCCAAACTTTCAAACTTTTGGCTAAAACCCGCAGTAAGATATATATATTTTACTTGTAATCCAAGTCATACACATATGTCTGTGTGCTCACAGTTGCACACATGTAACTAGACTTAGTTCCACAAAGCAGTCCTTTCCCTTAAGACTATGGCAGAATACCCTGCTATTTTCCATCCTGCTCTACTTCATTTTTCTACACAACCAATAACAACCCATTAAACTGACTTCATGAGCCACCAAGGGATCAAAGAGGATCTGCCCCACCAGGATTTAGCTCCAGCCCAATGCTGCCACAAGGGAAGCAGGCCTGAGATGCCAGATGGTCCAATGTCAAGAGAATTTGGAAACCCAGGATGTTTTGTAAAATCCCCTGATTTTAAAGGTTAGCAACAGTTCAAATTCTAATACCAATTTTTTTTTTTTTTTAATGCTTTGCAGGCTAAACAAACACCTGACAGTTTGCAATCTCTGGCCTACAGCTGTTTTGCTATGTCGATGCTTATTTCTGAGGGGTTTGAGCAAACTTTACCGACACTTTTTGTGCCAAATAAGGACAAAAGCAGAGAGAATATTCCAAGTGCTAGTAAGACGAGGCATATGAAGATGATGGTAACAAAAGGGATACTTATCTTACATAGCTATTGTCTAAATGGTTGTTTGTACAGTGTCACTTTGGACTTAGGAATAAAACGAGTTAGGACTTAGGAATCAGCAAGAAGACCTTTGGCAATAATACCCATATGGTTACCATGTGGACTGAACACCTGCGAAGTTCCAGCCCCTGTGTGTGTGCGTTCTCTGGATTTTATCAATTTAATTCCTCACAGTGGGAATTCCCTGGCGGTCCAGGGGTTAGGACTCCACGCTTTCACTGCCGAGAGCGCAGGTTCAGTCCCTGGTGGGGGAACTAAGATCCTGCAAGCTGTGTGGCGTGGCCATTAAAAAAAAAAAAAAGGGCTTCCCTGGTGGCGCAGCGGTTGACAGTCCGCCTGCTGATGCAGGGCACATGGGTTCGTGCCCCGGTCTGGGAAGATCCCACATGCCACGGAGCGGCTGGGCCCGTGAGCCATGGCCGCTGAGCCTGAGCATCCGGAGACTGTGCTCCGCAACGGGAGAGGCTACAACAGTGAGAGGCTCGTGTACCGCAATAAAAATAGAAAAAAAATTCCTCACAGTGACCTTCCACGGGAGGTATCCTTAGACTCACTTTACACATGTGGAAACTGAGGCTCACAGAGGTCAAGTGACCTCTGCCACCTCTCATTCATTCAGCACAAAATTACTGAGCTCCAAGGTAGGAGCCCAGTATTTTGCAGCTCCTCCCGTCAAGAGATAGAGCGGGGCTTCCCTGGTGGCGCAGTGGTTGAGAGTCTGCCTGCCGATGCAGGGGACACGGGTTCGTGCCCCGGTCCGGGAGGATCCCACGTGCCACGGAGCAGCTGGGCCCGTAAGCCATGGCCGCTGAGCCTGCGCATCTGGAGCCTGTGCTCCGCAACAGGAGAGGCCACAACAGTGAGAGGCCCGCTTACCACAAAAAAAAAAAAAAAAGAGAGCGGATTTCTCCACTCCTTGGGTCTGAGCGGCCCTCAAGACTTGCTTTGGACAACAGAATGCATTGGAAGTAGTGCTGTCTGACTTTCAGAGCCTGGGCCCTCAGAGAGATCTCTTGGGACCCCAGTGTAAGGAAGCCCGGGCCAAGGACTTCCCCGGTAGGACAGTGGTTAAGAATCCACCTTCCAATGCAGGGGATGTGGGTTTGATCCCTGGGCAGGGAACTAAGATCCCACATGCCGCAGGGCAACTAAGGCCACGCACTGCAACTACTGAGCCTGCGCACTCTGGAGCCCATGCGCTACAACAAAAGATCCCGCGTGCTACAACTAAGACCCGACGCAGCCAAATAAATAAATATTTTTTTTTAAAAAAAGGAAGCCCAGGCCAGCCTGCTGAAGGATGAGGGAGAATGAGTGAACCGAGATGTGCCGGCCAACAGCCCAGCCTAGACACCAGCTGAATGCAACCACGGTGAGCTCAGCAGAACTGCTTAGTTGGCCCACAGAACTGTGAGAAATAATAATCATTATTGTTGGAAGCCTCCAGGTTTTGGGGCAGTTTGTTATACAGTGATGGGTACTATAAGGTACCTATAGACTAGATTCCAGGACCCCAACAAAGTCTCAGAGCTGAGGGGAGATGGGATGGAGGGAAGTCAGTGCTTTTCTCTCTCTCCCAAACCACATTTTCAAATCCAAAACTGTGGAACCAGGAATAGGAATGAGATAATACTAATAATAGCAGCAGCAGCTAGCATTTCTTGTGGGCTTGCTGTGTGACAGCTATTCTGTCAGCGTAGGAGGTCAGTATTATTACCTCTATTTGAGAGATGAGGACACAGGTCCCGAGAAGTGAAGTAGTGAGTGGCTGAGATGGACAAGTCAGGCTGAGTCCAAAGCTCTGCTCTTAAGCCCTATGCAAGACTAAACAAGATCGGAGCTGGGAGAAGCTAGACACAGAGACGGGGGGGCCTGGCCGGGTATCAAAGCTAGAGAATCAGAAATCAAGAATTCTCTAGACAAACACCCAGTGTTAGAGCTGGAAGGTGCTCATACAGCCCTCTTGATGTACATAGGAGGAAACCGAAGTTCAGAGAGGTCAGGTGTTTTGCCCAAGGTCACACAGCTGAAGCAGGGCAGTAGGAAGGGGAGATTGGGCAGAGCTGGGATTCAAAATCCAGTTGCTGTGCTCTCCAAAGCCCTTGTTCCTTCCACCAGGCCAAGCTGATCTTCAAATTCAAGACTGAGGCACCTGGGTTCTGGATTTGGGTTTGAGGCCTCAGGATCAGGTGGGAGCTGATAGAGCCAGAAACAGGGACTGAGGCCTGTGGACAGAACGCTAGGTCAGAAAACAATGATCTATCACTCAACCCGCAGCCCCAGACCATCAGATCCAAGGGTTTTAAGAAGCCTCTAATCCAAGGTTTTCAGATTTCTTCAAAAAGAATCTTCTGCAGAAGCCCAGCATTGCAGACGGACAGTGGGATGTTGCTAAGTCTGATTCTAAGAACTCATCCTACGAATGGCTATGCACCTGTACACAAAAATGTAGGTCCAGGAGGATCATGGCAGCATTTCTTGTATCAGGAACAAAGACTGAAACAGCCTAATTTGGAACAGGTTAAAAAGATTATTGATGTCATCAAAGAATCCCAGGCAACTACTAAAATAAGTTCTATAAGATATATTCAGAGGAAAAAAACAAGCTACAGAACAACGTGTACAATATGCTATCCTTTGTGAAGGAAAAAGTGGGTATGGGCTCGTACATGCTCAGACATATCTGGGAGGATGGGGAAAAAAATGGGGGACTGGGGAGGGAAGGGGACGGATTTTTTCACTCCCCCCCTCCCCACACGCTTTGAATTCTATTTAGTGTAGAATTAAACTGAATGCTACTTAATTCTATTTAATTAACTTCTGTCCTGCCCCCAGTTTAAAATATTAATATTAAAATATTTTTTAAATTGTAGAGATGATATTTAAATGCATATGGAAATGTAAAAGATCAAAAGAACCAAAGCAATCCTAAAGAAGAACACGAAAACTGGAGGATTCACCCTACTGGGTACGAAGACAATTTAAAACTGTGGTGTTATGAAAGAATGCTCAACATCATTAATTATTAGAGAAATGCAAATCAAAACTACAATGAGGTATCATCTCACACCGGTCAGAATGGCCATCAACAAAAAATCTAGAAACAATAAATGCTGGAGAGGGTGTGGAGAAAAGGGAACCCTCTTGCACTGTTGGTGGGAATGCAAATTGATACAGCCACTATGGAGAACAGTATGGAGGTTCCTTAAAAAACTAAAAATGGAATTACCATACGACCCAGCAATCCCACTACTGGACATATACCCTGAGAAAACCATAATTCAAAAAGAGTCATGTACCAAAATGTTCATTGCAGCTCTATTTACAATAGCCAGGTCATGGAGGCAACCTAAGTGTCCATCAACAGATGAATGGATAAAGAAGATGTGGCACATATATACAATGGAATATTACTCAGCCATAAAAAGAAACGAAACTGAGTTATTTGTAGTGAGGTGGATGGACCTAGAGTCTGTCATACAGAGTGAAGTTAAGTCAGAAAGAGAAAAATACCGTATGCTAACACATATATATGGAATCTAAGAAAAAAAAAAAAAAGGTCATGAAGAACCTAGGGGTAAGATGGGAATAAAGACACAGACCTACTAGAGAATGGACTTGAGGATATGGGGAGGGGGAAGGGTAAGCTGTGACAAAGTGAGAGAGCGGCATGGACATATATACACTACCAAACGTAAAATAGCTAGCTAGTGGGAAGCAGCCGCATAGCACAGGGAGATAGCTCGGTGCTTTGTGACCACCTAGAGGGGTGGGATAGGGAGGGTGGGAGGGAGGGAGACACAAGAGGGAAGAGATATGGGAACATATGTATAACTGATTCACTTTGTTATAAAGCAGAAACTAACACACAATTGTAAAGCAATTATACTCCAGTAAAGATGTTAAAAATAAATAAATAAATAAAATAAATAAAATAAAACTATGGTATTTAAGACAATGTGGTATTAGAGCAAAGACAGACAAACAGACAATAGAATGGAGAGTTTGGAAACCCACACATAAATGGATACTTGATTTATGACAAGGGTAAGACTGTGCTGAAGGGGGAAAGAATGAACATTTTAATAAATGGTGCCATTCAATAGAACATCCATATGGAAAAAATGTACTCTGACCCCCCTACCTCACATAACACACAAAAACCAATTCTAGGTGGATTGTAGATCTAAATGTAAAAGGCAAAATTATTACATTTTCAAGAAACATATAGGAGACTAGCTTTATGAACCTGGGGTAGGCAGAGAACTCTTTTTTTTTTGGCCGTGCTGTGTGGCATGTTGGATCTTAGTTCCCCGACCACAGATCAAACCCATGCCCTCTGCCGTGGAAACGCGGGGTCTTAACCACAGGACCGCCAGGGAAATCCCAAGAATTCTTAAATTCTAAAAGCATTAACTGGACTTCCCTGGTGGTGCAGTGGTTAAGAATCCACCTGCCAATGCAGGGGACACGGGTTCCAGCCCTGGTCTGGGAAGATCCCATATGTTGTGGAGCAACTAAGCCCGTGCACCACAACTACTGAGCCTACTCACCACAACTACTGAAGCCCACACGCTCTAGGGCTCGTGCTCTGCAACAAGAGAAGCCACCACAATGAGATGCCCGCGCACCGCAATGAAGAGTAGCCCCCGCTCGCCACAACTAGAGGAAGCCCGCGCGCAGCAACGAAGACCCAATGCAGCCAAAAATAAATAAATAAGTACATACGTAAATAAATAAATAAATAAAAGCATTAACCGTAAAGCAGGGAGAAAAGGATAAAATGGACTTTAGGAAAATTAAAGACCCTTTCATCAAAAGATCCCACTGGGGGGACTTCCCTGGTGGTCCAGTGACTAAGACTCTGCGCTCCCAATGCAGGGGGCCCGGATTCAATCCCTGGTCAGGGAACTAGATCCCGCATGCTGCAAACAAGAGTTCATAAGCTGCAACTAAAGATCCCACACGCCACAACAAAGATCCTGCATTTAGCAACGAAGATCCCGCATGCAACAACTAAGACCTGGCACGGCCAAATAAATAAATAAATATTGAAAAAAAAAAAAAAAGATACCATTGAGGGGAATTCTCTGGCTGTCCACTGGTTAAGACTCCTCACTTTCACTGCCGAGGGCCCAGGTTCAATCCCTGGTCGGGGAACTAAGATCCCACAAGCTGCACGGCACAGCCAAAAAAAATACCACCAAGAGTGAAAAGGCAAGCCTCAGAGTGGGAGAAGGTCTCTGCAATGCATATTCCAACAAAGAACTTATATCCAGAACATATAAATAGATTACAAATCAATAAAAAGGTCAGATATTCCAATTTTCTAAAAATAGAGAAAGATCTGAGCAGGGACTTCCCAAAAGAAGGTTCCAAACAGGCAATAAATGACAAAGTGGTCACCTTCCACGGTCGTTAAGGAAATGTAAGTTAAAACTACAATAGGGTTGGCACCTTCCTATACTCAGCACCGGCTAAACTGAGGAGCGACTGGAATTCTCCTTCACACACTGCCAGTGGGAATGGGGAATGGTACCGCCACTTTGGAAAATGCTTTGGCAGTATCTACCGAGGCTGGAAAACTCCAGCAATTCCACTCCTGCAAATACACTCGACAGAAATGCCTATGCATGTTCACCGAAAGGCGTGTGGTAGGGTGTTCACAGCAGGACTATTCACAATAGCAAAAGAACTAGAAACAACTTCAATGCGCATCAATTTGGTGGGTAAGTAAATCGCGGTTCGTTCATATAACAGGACATATAACGAGACTAAACTATTTGCAGCAACGTGGGTGAATCTCACAAACACGTGTTGTGCACAAGAAGGCAGACCAGAGAGAGAACATAGAATACGATGCCATTTATGTGAAGTTCAAAGCAGGCAAAGCTAACCTGGGGGGTGGTTAGAGACCAGAAGGGGCATATGGAGAGCTGGGGGTGGGAGAACTGGTCCCACAGGTGTGTTCAGTAATTGCAAATTCAGTGAGTGGTACACTTAACGATTTGTGCAAATTTCTGTATGCATGTTACACTTCTATAAAAATCCCTTGAAACTAAGAAATGTTAAAGTAGGGTGGGTTCTAGAACATTCCTCACAAGCTGCTTGCCTGGACCTTTTTTGTGAAGCCAGGACCCAATTCCATATCCAAGACTTCCTGGAGGGCAGTTTAAAGGACCCCCATCTAGTTTACCCCCTTCAGTTTATTATGAATATTTTAGTTCCCTCATTTTATAGGAGGAAGCTGAGGACAGAGAGAAGAGACCCATCCAGGTCACAAAGTGTACGGACGGCAGGGCCAGGCCTAGAACGCAGAAGCGAGGCCTTGGAAAGAAGCAGAAATCGACGTGGTGTGGCGCAACGTAGAAGCACGTGGGCTCTGCCATCCTCTAGTTGCGCGATTCGCGTCACCTAACCCTCCTGCACCTTAGTTTTGTCTGAAAATCGGCGCTCACAATGGTACCTGCCTCGGGGCTGCCATGAACGCCAAGTAACTCCAGCGAACAGCTCAGCATACAGCTCAAAGACTCTGGCCACGATGGTGGCTATTCTTTACTTTTTTTGGCCCAACTACTCGGCTTGTGGGATCCTAGTTCCCCGACCGGGGATTGAACCCCGGCCCTCAGCAGTGAAAGCGCACAGTCCTAACCACTGGACAGCCAGGGAATTCCCGACTACTATTCTTACTGATGATGCCAGATGGAGAGAGAAAAGGGATTCACATGTGCTCAGCACATCTTCCCAGCAGGACACTGCCGGGGGGCCTGCTGATCTCATGCCATCCTCCCACAGCCCTTCAAGGTGGGACTATTAGACCCATTTTACGGATGAACGTATGGAGCCTCGAGAGCTGGATGACCTGAGGTCCAGGCAAAGCCAGGAATGCAAGTGAGGTCTGTCTGACGCCAGAGGCACCAAAGAGCAGGACGACATGTCCCAGTCTGATGAAGGGAGAACCTCTCTGGGAGGGGGTGGGGCCTGGGGCTTGGGGAAGGGCCCTGCAAAGCCTCATCCCCTGGGGCACCTCTCCTGCACCCCCAGCTTCCCTGAGGGACCTCTCTCGGTCTTGGCACCAGCCCGCCCTCGCTCAACTCCAGATGTGTGGGCACCACCCAGGGACAGCCCCAGCCTCCACCCCACCTGCTCCCTCCTCCAGCCCAGCCCATCAACATCCCACATCAGATCCCCTCCCTCCCCACAGCCCCAGACAGCTCAGGCCTCATCCTCCCCAACCTGGGGCGTCTCTCTCTCCTGCAGCCTCCCTCAGGGCCCCACTTTTCTGACACCCAGATCTGGCCCTGCCCCTTCCTGCTTAACGGTCTCTAACGACCAGGATAAGCATAACTAAGTTCTCCAGAGACCCTTCCCCACCTCTGTCACAGCACTCACCACCCCCCCATGTTCCATGGGGCACCACCCCAGGCCCAAGGGACAGAGCAGGGAATAAGACAAGCCCTGAAAGCTTCCTGTCCCCGGCGCCCAGGTTGACTCACGTCTGAATCCCCGAGTGCCTGGAGCAGGCCCAGCCCAGAAACACAAGTCTGAAAATGTTAGTGAACGAATGGACAGGTCCGGCTGTGCACACTGAGGCCACTGCCTCCGCATCCGATCTGGCAAACACCTCCTGAGGCCCCTGCTCCTGTGGTTCCTGCTGCCTGGAAGGCCAGGTCCCTCCTTCTCTGTGCACCCAACTCCTACACAGCTTCTAAAGCCCTGTCTAACACCACCTCCTCTGTGAAGCCTTCTTCAGGCCTTTGAAGGCTGAGGCAGCCCCTCCTTTCTGTGGGGGTCCCTTATTACCCTGTGTGGAAATGATTGTGTCCAGGTCTGTCTCCATCAGACTGGGATTCCCCCTGCAGGGTCACTCAAGGATAGGGAGACCACGGGACCACCTGGGACTCATTCCTCCGCCTCCAGAATATGTGTGAGGTCTGGCGCAGGGCAGCTTCAGTAAATATTTGTGGAATGAATGAGAAAATGAATGACTCCATCAGGAGAAAAATGAAGGTCAGGAAGAGGGCAACACTGGCTCAGGGGCCCTGGGGAGAACTGGAGACAAGTGTGGGAAAAGACTGGAAGCCCCCCGGGGTCACAGCCCTGCTCTCCTGATACCCCCTCCCTGACCTCCGCCCCTGCTCCCCACCGAGAACCCCAGGAAGCCTCTGGGGTTGGCTCCACTCCCACACGTGCAGAGGCGCTCCGTCTCCCAGCCAGCCTGGCCTGGTCCTCAGGGCCCCTGAGTGAGGCTGTTACGAAGTGTTTGGTTTCCCGTCTGTAAGCCATCTGGCCCTCCCCCGGAGGAGGTCCACATTAGGTCAGGAGCTCCCTAGGGACAGAGGAAATAGCTCTGTGACGCGCTGCTTTAGGGGGCCTCCGACGTCCTGTGGAGCCTGTGTAATCCTCTCAACCTCAGCATCCACAGCTCTCAGCCGGTCCGCCTCACGGTGACCGAGGGGCTTCGCCCAGACAACGGATGCCAGCGGGCCAGGGACCCAGCTGCTCGAGGCAGCTTCCTGCTCCCCAGGTCCTGTGCGTCTCCCGTCCCTGGCCTCCTGGCAGGAAGCAGCAGGTGCAGGGGAGAGGGCAGGGGCTCCGAGCATGTCACTCAGCTCCAGCAGGGACTCGCCCTGTGACCTGTTTCCTTACCTTCAAAAGGAGGAAGATAGGACAAACCTCACCGACTAGCTGAGAGGTTTAATGAGTGACACCTGCAAGGGCCTAGCACCGTGCCTGCTGCAGAACAGGTGCTCCATATATCCTCGCGGACCCACAAAGGCACCTCGGTCTCTGGTCTGGTAAAATGCAGGAGTGACACTCCAGGGGCTACAGGACCATCTCCACGGCTGGTGCTCAGGAAGGAGAGGACTGGACATTCAGAGCACAGTGGTTAAGACTCGGACTCTGGAGACTCAGAGACGCGGCATCCATCCTGGCTATGCCTTATAAGAGACGTGGCATTCGTCCTGGCTATGCCTTATACTTGCTGTGTGACCTGGGCAAGTCGCTTTACCTCTCTGAGCCTCTTCAAGATGGATATTAAATAAGTTGGCATGTGTCAACACACTCGGTGGGCAAATGTGACAAAATGACTGCTCTAGCAATGGCGATTTACAGGGGCCTACCCTGGGCCAGGCGCTGCGAGAGGCGCCCCGCCTGTACCACCTCGTGGAATCCTCATGATGCCAGTCGTTCCCATCTCTGCCGTGCATCGGCAGGCTGGCAGCACCCAGGGCTGGACCTGGCTCTGATGGCAGAGTCTGTGCCCACCGCTGCTCCAGCAGCAATTAGGCTGGTGACGTCGCGGCCACAGTCAGGAGTTGTTGGGTGCCTGGGTCACGTCCCCACTGGTCCGTGTGCCGTGCCAGCCCAGGCATCCCTCCTCCTCACTAGGACTGGCCTGGGGCACCGCTCAGGAAAGGCACCTTCATCTACCGCCTGTCCCCACAAGGGCCACTCACCAGGATGGTCGTAACCACCAGCGTCTTATTGGCCAGTGTCTGAGACAGGTTGATGTCCAGGGTGGTGGCGTTCATCGCCAGGGTCCGGTTGGAGTACCACACCCCGATCTGAGGCAGAGAGGGCACTGTCAGCACAGGCCCTGCCTGAGGATGCCTCAGCCCTCTGGGCCCCGCCCCGCCCTGCCCCAGCCCCCAGCTCCATCCAGGCTCTGGCATTGTCCTGGGGATGCTCACCTCACGGTGGCCCTGCCGAGACTTCTCCAGGATGCGCAGGGTGTAGTTGGTCCTCTGACCTTTGCTGTTGAACTCGACACGCCCAGTCAGCCCGTCATACTCTACCTAGCAGGGCGGGAGGAGGGCAGAGGGAAGGGTGGCAGGGGCCCAGAGGGGAAGAGACAGAGATGGAGGAGACGAGAGAGAGGGAGGGGGACCAGGAAGGACCACAGTTAAACGAGTAAGACAACATGCCAGCAAACGAGAGGAGATGGAACAAAGAAGCAGGGCAAGGGCAGCGCAGACAGGCAGAGGAAGGCCGGGAGAGGAGAGACAGACGGGAGAGTGAGGCCCAGGGAGAGCAGGAGGTGGGGCCGGGGTCGGAGG
The DNA here is from genome assembly GCF_003676395.1 of Aethalodelphis obliquidens. Classification (NCBI taxonomy): domain Eukaryota; kingdom Metazoa; phylum Chordata; class Mammalia; order Artiodactyla; family Delphinidae; genus Aethalodelphis; species Aethalodelphis obliquidens. The sequence continues at coordinate 9,918,398 of NW_020837987.1, read as the reverse complement.
TGGGGGGACAGGGCAGAGGGGGTGCCGCGGGGTGGACACAGTGAGCACCGCCCCAGGAGGCAGGCTGCCACGCCACCTCGGCCCTCCCCACTCCCGGCTCACCATGCGCAGGTAGTTCATGAGGCTGGTCCCATGGGGCCAAATGTTGGCCGACGTACAGGCCAGCGGCTTCACACCGATCTCCTGGCTGCGGTTCAGCTCCCGGACGGCACTCACCACCACGTGCACGGCGTCGAACATCAGGGCAGCTGACAGCTGGGGTGTGGGGTGTGGGGGGGGGCAGAGATGGGGAGGGATGGGAAAGATGCAGTTCAGCCAGGGGAGCCCCAAAGCCCCGTGTACCACCCCCAAGCCCTGAGACAACTCTCCTCTCTCCAGGAACATAAAACCACGCAGGTCAGGAGCGAGGATGGTCTTCTAGGGGATCGGAGATGACAGTGGGAAAGACGTGCATGCTGCCCACGCCGCCATGGGGGCAGCTCTTCCTGACTGCGTGCGGCCTGTGTCTGTTTGGGGAAGGGCACGTCTGACAGGGTTTGCCTAGACGGCCAGCTGTCACCCTCAAGGGGGATGTTGGTGGGCGCAGGAATCTGTGTGTCTTTGTGGCTGATGTAGGGTCATGGAGGGTGGGGGGAGACAGCCACAGCCCCTGTCTGAGTGTGTCTGGGGACACATTTATGTGGGTGGGGCTGGAAAAACATGCTTATTTGTCTATATACAGGGTGGGCCTGATGTGCAGGAAGCAGGAGAACGTAACGGTTATGAGTCCAGGGCTTGGGAGGCTCTGAGCTGGAGGCCCGGCCCTACTACTTCCTGTAGAGAACCAAGTCCACACCTCTCTCAGAATCTCAGTTTCCTCCCTTGTAAAGGAAGGGTGATAGTTATCTCTGCCTCCGAGTGGGGCTTATGTGGGGCTCAAGCGAGACAATGCATGCAAAGTGCTCAAAATAGCGCCTGGCACACAGTGAGGGCTCGACACAAACTGGCCACTGAGCGGTGACGGCCAACATGGGATGTGTGTCTGGGAGAGCGTGTCTTGGCTGGGTGGGGTAAAGGTCTGAATATCCGTGTTGGGTAGGTAGGTGTGGGGTGCGGATGGATGCTCCCCTGTCCGTGTATGTGTGCGATGGCCCTGCATGCACATGTCTGACTGCAAGGCTCAGTGTCTGTGTGAGTTTTTGTGCACGTAGGAGTGTCTTGGTACCTTGGTGTATGGCTAGATGTTTGTGAACAAATACACATAAATATGCATCTTTTGTATGTTTGCATTTATTCAACATATATTATCAGATACTACTCTGAGCAGGTGGTTTTAGATGCTGGTTATACCATAGTGAACAAAACAGAAATGCCCGCCCTCATGGAACTTACAAGCTAAATATCTGTACATACCTCTAAGCAAAACATAGAGCAAGCCACATGGTGATTAGATAAGCAAAGATAGATGCTATGGAGAAAAATCTGGCAGGGAAGGTGGCTAAATAGTGGGTAGTTTGCCATTTTGTAAACAGGGGGACATTTGAGCAGTAACTTGGAGAGGAGGGAGCAAATTGCTAGTTCCCTGGGGAAGTGCACACAAAGCAGCAGGAAGAGCAAGTGCAAAGGCCCTGAGTTGCGCATGTGCTGGGGCAGCAGAGGCACCTGGAGGAGACCCATGTGGCTGGAGCGGCTTGGGAGGTGGAAAGGAAGAAAGGGCTCAGACTTAGCTCAGGGCCACGCTGTGAGGCCTCGTGGATGTTCTCAGAAAGCGAGTGGGGCACCGGAGGGTTCTGAGCACAACCGGCCAAGGCCTGAAGGGGCCCCCGAAGTGTCTGTGTGCAGGATGCCCATGTGCCGGGGGCAAGGGTGTGAGCTCACCGCGGGGCCGGGGTAGGTGCTGGCTTCACAGTTCTCCCTCCAGGACATGTTGAGGCTGCGCACAAACTCAGGATAGAAGGGGTGAGAGGTGTTGAACATGGAGAAGCCCAGGATGTTGGAGGAGTCCTCCACGATCCCGTCCAGGTGCAGGATGGGGAAGTCCTGGGACCGAGAAGAGGGGGTGAGGGAGGGGCTGGGCCCACGTCAGGGCAGATGCTGCACGGGGAGATGGGGGCTTCGGGGGCTGCAGAGGGTACGCACCATGGTGGTGAGGATGTACTTGTAAAACGCTGAGGTCATTCCCAGCTCCGAGGCCTGGAGAACACAGGAGGCAGGCATGGGGAGAAGTCGAGAGAGCAAGAGAGATTTAGAGACAGGCCTTGCAAGGAGACACCCCATAAGGAACAGTAAGAGACACCCAGAGACAGAGAGAGACAGGGGAAAGGAGACAAGTGGGGGCAGAGGGAGACCTTGGTTGCTCATGTCCCGCAGGGTGACTAGGGCCCAGGTGGGAAGAAGATTTTGTTGAAGGAGAGAATGACACCCTCAAGTGCCCGCCTCCCTCTTTAGGTCACATAGAAGACTGCCTTCTGGAGACAGGCAAAGGGACACCTCAGAAACAGGGTGGGGGAGGGCAACCTTAACCTTAACCTTAACCCCCAGGTTGCCCCAAAGCCAAATTTGGGCTGCTAATTTGTAAGGCTCAGCCTGGTCACAGGTCAGAAAAACTACCCCCTGCAATCTTTAAAAGCACTTTGCAGGGCTTCCCTGGTGGCGCAGTGGTTGAGAGTCCACCTGCCGATGCAGGGGACGCGGGTTCGTGCCCCAGTCTGGGAAGATCCCACATGCCGCGGAGCGGCTGGGCCCGTGAGCCATGGCCGCTGAGCCTGTGCATCCGGAGCCTGTGCTCTGCAGCAGGAGAGGCCGCAACAGTGAAACGCCCGCATACCGCAAAAAAAAAAAAAAAAAAAAAAGCACTTTGCAATGAAAGGCAGCCAATTTAAATCTCAAGATTCGGGAATTCCCTGGCGGTCCAGTGGTTGGGACTCCACGCTTCCACTGCAGGGGGCACAGGTTTGATCCCTGGTCAGGGAACTAAGATCCCGTAAGCCGTGCAGCACAGCCAAAAAAATAAAAAAATAAAAAAATAAATAAAAATAAATAAATCTCAAGATTCATGTTGTGAGCCCCCTTTCTCACAGTCCTCAAGGAAAACAAAGTTAGAAGACGTCTCCATGCTAGGAGTGCCCAGTTCTGTCCTGCTACCATCATTAGAACATGAAATGGCACCAGACTGCATTGCCTGTGTGGCAGGAGCTGTTATCACATGGGTTACAGCCCATTCCAGGACAGAAAAATGCAGGCTTGAGAGGAAAGTGACCACCGGTCACTTGGCTCGCACAGGAGGGGCTGGGACCCCGGCCCAGGCCTGCATTGTCTGCCTCCAGAACCCGAAATCTTTTCTCTAAGCCTCAAGAGCCCTGTGGATTCTGTCCACACTTCTTCCTGTTAGCTACGATAGGCAATGATATATGGTTTTAATTTTTTAAAAACTGGAGAAAAATAAATAATACACATTCGATTATGAGGAAAAATTAAGAGCAGGGAACAATGAATGATTAATGAATGTGGGTCACCATTGGATGGCATGCGGAGGGCCCATGGGGAAATGTCCTGTGCTGGCCCTTCCTGGGTGGTGCCCTTGAGACAGTCCATTCCCCGCCCCCGCCAGAACCCCTGCTTCTTCATCCAAAAAATGGTATCATACCTGCCCTGCCCTGCAGGTTGGAGTGAGAGCCAAATTACCTTGTTTTTTTTTGTTTTTTGGGGGCCACACTGAACGAATTGTGGGCTCCTAGTTCTCCGACCAGGGAGAGGACCAGGGCCCCCTGCAGTGGAAGCGCAGAGCCCTAACCACTGGACCACCAGGGAAGTCCCGAGAGCCAAATTAAAGAAGGCACGCAAACACCTCAACACAGAGTAGGAGAGGCACTCAGTAAAGATGACAGGGCGCTCCCACTACGCCCGCGTTTATTCTGGGCCAGGGCCTGTCCCAGTGCTTCCCCACCTTTCACTCATTAACCCTCATGACACCCCACTGAGGTAGCAGGTATGCACAGAGAGGGAAGGCGACTGTCCAGGGTCCAACAAGGGTGCAGCCGGCAAGCAGCTGAGCTGAGAGACAAAACTTCGTATTTAGCGTTTGCACGTAGGAAGCGGGGCTCCAGACCACCACGTGATAACTGAGGCCCATGGGCCTTGGTTGACTTGTTCTGTCACCCCATGTTTCTGCTCCTGACCCTGTAGGGAAATCAGAGACGGGACCCACCAGAGAGGGGAAATCAGGTGGGGACCCACCTTACGGAGAATGAGGTGGGAAATGGATGCGTTGGCGTCGATGATGATGGTGGACACTTTGTCATCTCGGATCTCCTTGAGCAGCGGCGTGGGGTCCCGGCTGTCGTCCAGCATCCTCACTGACAGCGTCTCCTTGGAGATGAGGAAGCCGCGCACCAGTTCCTCCAATCGCAGCAGGCCTGAGGGAGGGGTGGGGCCCTGGGTTAGAGCCCCTCCGTGTGCCTGGAGTTGGGGCAGCCGCTCCCTCCTCTCTGGCACGGGGTAGCTGGGAGAGGACCAGGGCTCGCCCAGGATGTGGGGTGGCTGTTTGGAGTGCAGCTGGCTCTCTTGGGGTGCTGGGCCCAGGTGCCTGATGCTCAGGTCCTCTCAAATTGAAGTCTCAACCGAGACCTCCCCCGACCTCCAGATCGCTGTCTCCTGCCACCTTTCTGCCCCCACCGGGCTGCATGACAAACGTCGCACACTTCACGTGTGCATAGTCGCAATCTGCTCTCCTCGCCAAACCACCACAGTGGTGAACAGACTCCAGCCGGCCAGGCGCTCAGGCCAGAACCTTTGACGGCAGCCTGGCCCCTGTCTGTCTCTCACACCCACGGTCAATCCACCCAGGCTCTACTTTCAAAACACACCCCATGGCACCACATCCCCGTCACGGCCCTGGCCCGAGCCACTGCCATCTCCCGCCTGTGACATCGGCCACGCCTGCCCCCGGAGAGTCTGTTCCCTACACAGCAGCCAGAACTGCTGCTGTAACGCAGATGTGTCCTCCTCTGTTCCAAACCCTCCAACGGCTTCTCGCTGGTTCAGAGTGAAGGCCAAAGTCCTCACAGTCTGCAAGGCCCTACTCCATCTGCCGACTCACTTCATTATGTCCCTGACCTCATCTCCTCCTCTCCCACTCGCTTGGCTCCAGCCACGCCGGCCTCCTTTTTGTCACACACACACACACACACGTGCCCCATGGCCTCTGCGCTGGCTGTTCCCTCTGCCTGGAACGCTCCTCTCCAGACCCCCACACTCCAGATCTTTACTCAGATATCACCTCCTCAGTGAGGTCCACGCCAACCATTCTATTTCAAATTGCACCCCCTTACTCCAGCTCTCCCAATTCCCATCATCCTCCTCTATTTGTCCACAGGACTCACTACTCCTGACCAGACCACATCTTCTCTATGTCCACTGCCTGGCTCTTCTCATTAGGTTTGACAAGGGCCTGGTTCATGCACTGCCACATCCCTAATACCAAGAACAATGTCTGGGGACTTCGCTGGTGGATCAGTGGTTAAGAATCCACCTGCCAATGCAGGGGACAGGGGTTCGAGCCCTGGTCCAGGAAGATCTCACACGTCTCAGAGCAACTAAGCCCGTGCGCCACAACTACTGAGCCTGCGCTCTACAGCCTGCGAGCCACAACTACTGAAGCCCGCGCGCCTAGAGCCCATGCTCCACAACAAGAGAAGCCACTGCAGTGAGAAGCCTGCACACTGCAACGAGTGACCCCCGTTGGCCGCAACTAGAGAAAGCCTGCGTGCAGCAACGAACACCCAACACAGCCAAAAATAAATAAATTAAATAAATAAGTAAAAAGTAAAAAATAAAAATAATGTCTGGACCACGGCAGGTGTGCAGTGAATACCTTTTGAAAGAGGAATCCCTCCTGGAGGTGACTGAGCACAGTCCTCTCTTTCTCCAGCGGCACCCACAAGCCCGTCAGCCTCCCAGACGTCTCCACTTGAATGTCTCAAAGACACCTCAAACACAGTGTGCCCCTGAACTGACTGTCCCCTCCTCCTCGGGCAGGACCTGGTCACCGTCCGTGACCCCACCCTCTCCCTTCCCTCACAACTCTCCTCAAATCCATTCTGGCCCCTCCGTCCCCATGCCACCACCTGAGCCCTAACCAGGACCATCCCTCCCCGCCTCTAGCTGCTCTCCATGCCACATCTCGTGTCATGGAGTCTCCAAGTCTGCTCTCTGTGTTGCAGCCAAAGAGCCCAAAGAGCTCTTCCTGCAACACACTCGTCCCTGCCCGGTATGGGTACTTTCCATGGCCCCCATCGTCTTCAGGAAAAAACAAAAGGCCCTCAGTGATCATGCCCCGTTCCCGGGTCCTACTTCATTGCTCCCATGCTGGGAGCATCTCTGAGCCTCCCAGGGCCTCGCCTCTGCCCTGCCCTGCCCTCTGCTTTGTACATACTCCCTCTCTTCTCTCCCACCTCACCTCCTCCCTACCTTTCAGGTCCATCTTAGAGGTCCCTTTCTCTGGGAGGCAGGCTCTGAACCTCCTAGACTAGGGTTGGATCACCCCCGCTTAACTCCTGAGAGCTCGCAACACTCCGCATCACAACTGCTCGACCACGGCGTCCCCCAGTGGCCCCGGAGCTCCGGGAAGCCGGGGACCACGCCTAGCGTTGTTCACTGCTAAATCACTGGGACCTAGCAGGGGCCCTGCTCCGAGCACGTGCTCAGTCACTATCTGCGGACTAAAGAGTCTCTTTAGGGGCAGGAGTGGGTGGGGAGGGGGTGGCCTGTGGAACCAGAGGTCTGGGTTCCTAAAGGGGAAGGGATGGTGGAGACTAGGAGAGCCTGTGTCTGGATCCCCCGGGCCTTAAAATCAGGGGGCATTCATGACTGTGGGAGACTAGATGTCTTGGGAAGGGGAGTTTGGGGAAATAGAAAATAAGGCATCCAGTTCTCCTCCCTCGTGGGACTTCCCTGGCAGTCCGGTGGTTAGGACTCTGCACTCTCACTGCCAAGGGCCTGGGTTCAATCCCCGGTCGGGGAAACTAGGATCCCACAGGCCGGGCGGCGCGTCCAAAAAAATAAAATAAAATAAAAAACAGTTCTCCTCCCTCACACTCGGCCTTGGCGCAGATGAGGCTGGCCGAAGGGTAGTTGAAGGACTTGAGGATCCGGGAGACCGCCAGGCTGACGTCCTCGTTACTGGGGTACAGGCTGACAGACGCGAAGCGAAGGTACTGAAGGCGGGGCATCTCCTCGGGACCCACCTTGACGTGGGGGATCTGAACAGAGAAGGACCTTTGCTTCCATCCTGCTCCCCCCTCCCCAGCCCTCGCCTCCAGGGACCGCCCCCCCGCCAACCCCGCGTTCCCACCTCACCTCCTTCTCCCCACAGATATGGCTCACGGTGGAGGCTGACGCAGGGCTGGAGGAGGGCCCCAGGACAGACACGACCCCCTTGGGCAGGATCTGACACACTGTGAGGGGTGGGAAGAGACCGCAGATTCAGGGACCCTCTTCCTCCTCTCTGTCCCCGCCCTCAGGGAACTGCCTTGGCCCAGGAGAGAACCCGACACTCCACATGGAGCTGCCTGACCCTCCTCCACCACCTGGGGACCCAGAAGCCCAGTCCCTGACCCAGCCCACCGCAGGAGACAAAAGGAGGGGGCATGAGACAGAGGGAGGCAGGGAGACATGGCAACAGAGGGCCGGCTCAGACCAAGAGAGAGACAATGGAAGAAATGAAGAGGATACACCAAGGACCTCCTTCTGGCTGCAAATCCAGTGCCTGGTTTCTCAGCCTTTGTCTCTCTTAAGCTTTTGAACCACGCACAACCTAAGGTGCATCCAACACCCCCTCTACCCTGAACCCACAGCCAAGGTCCCCTCTACACTCTACACCCCAAACACCATTCCTCTGCTGCATTTCCTCGCTCCTCTTTCTTCCATTTTCTTTCTCCTTAAACATGTGTGCATCTCAAGACTGGGAGGTGGACGGAAGCCTTGGTTTTTACCTGTCCAGTGCCCATCCCCATGGCAGAACCCTAACTTTTCCTGAGGGAATCACATGGTTCCCAGAATTGATTGGTACCTGACCCAGGATCAAAGAACCACATTGTGCTGGCCACAGGGATCGGTTCAGAGATGGGGACAGGCTCAAACTAGGCCACTGAGAGCCTTCCCCAGGTCCTCTGCTAAAATTATCACTGGGTTTGCTAAACTGGTGAGATGCAAAGTTTTGAGCAGTTGAGGCCATCTTGCCACCAGCTGGGGAGGGCCTTCCTGAAAATGAAGCCAATTTAGAGGAAAGTAGGACCCAGAGATGAAGACACAGAGGTTCCTGGAACATCATTTGAGTGCCTGTATTAAGCCTTGCCTGAAACAATCCTGGGATATCATTTGGGTACCTGGATTCAACCAAGCCTGAAATTAATCTTTAGGCCTTTTAGTGACATGAGCTGATAAGTTCTCTTTTTTTCTTAAGGCAGCCTGAGTTGGGTTTCTGCCATCCAACTAAGAGCACCGTAACTAAACGTCTCATCTTCCTCCAAACTTATTCCTTCTGTGTCTTCCATGTTGGTGAGGGTCCCACCATTTACACACACCAAATACCTGGAAATGGTCCTTGCCTTCAATCTTCCTCCTAATGGCCAATTAGTCACCAAATCCTGTCTCTTTTTTGTCCCCAAATTTTCTCATATCTGTCCGCTTCTCTTTGACCCCTCCTCCCCTGTCCTACTTTAGGGCTGTCAACTCAGGCACGCACCAGTCTCCTCGCCAGCTACCCAAATCTAGCTTCCAGACTCCACTTTCACCAGCTCCCTGTTCCAAACCCATCAACGACTCCCCACTGCCTGTAGGTGAAGGTAGCGTCTTTCAACCTGACCTGTAGACCTCCTCGAGCTGGCCTGTCAATCTGCCCAGCCTCACCTCCCACTGCCGAGTCCCACTCCAGTCCAGAAGTCTCTCACCATCCCCCCAAACACGTCCTGAGTCCAGGTGTTCAGGATGGGCGCAACCCCACATCGAGTTGCTTGGCTCCAAATACTCAGCCCTCCCCTCTGCCCCAGCTCCAGACTACAGGCACATGCCTGGAATACCATCTCCCTCCATACCCTCCAACCCGGTCTCTCATTGTGTTCTGTGCTATACCAGTCAAAAAAGTCCAGGAAACATTGGACCCCATTCTCCCTCTCAGTGATCTGAAACACACATGAACATAACAAAGGCTCCGATAAAGGCCTGCAGGAAAGAACCTGTCTAAAACACCTTTGAAGGCAGCATCTCCCGAAGGTCTAATGTCCCCAGCACGTCTGTTCAAGGGACATTTGCTCAGTCTGTGAGTATTCAACAGACTCAGGCACCCCTACTATAGGGCTGGTTGTGTTCCACGGGGCATACCTTGAGCAACACCTCTCCCTCTATATCCTGCTCATCTTTCAGAGCTCAGCTTCAGTTTAGTCTTCTCCAGAACACCTTCGCTGTCCCTGCCCCTGAGGCACCCTGGCCTCGCTGCCTGGGCCCCTCATTACTTAGCTCTGGGGGCTAAGTGTCCCCAGCCAGCTGTGAAGCTTCTCTTTCAAACGAGGCCCTCAGCTCCTCCAGGGCAGCACGGGGGCTGATGCTCTCCCCACCGCCCCAGGCCCAGCAGCACCATCTCTGGGAAGGAGAGGGCAGTGCAGACAGGAAGGAAGGGGCAGATGGAACTAGAAGAGAACACGGCAAGCTGAGGTGGCCAGGGCCGAGGAACAGACGGAGGGCCACCAGCCTGCCCTGCCTCACCCCACGGCCCCTGTGGCCCTGCTCACTGGTGTCCGTGGTCTCGTACTGGCTGTCCCGCTGCAGCTCAAAGATGTCTACTTCCACGCGGGCCTTGGCTGGGACCTCGATGATCCCGTTGATCTGCTCCCGGGCCAGGGCCAGGGCCAGACGTTCACCGCGGCCACACACTGTCTGGTCGTCCAGGATGGCAGCTGAGGGGACACAGGAGTTGGGGACCATACTCCTGGGTCCTGAGGGAGGAAGGGCTGGGCTCCTGGATTCCTTGGCTCTGAGGGAGGCTGGAGGTGGAGGTGGGTCAGGGCTCCAGACTCCCTGATATGAGGTTGGAGAGAGCCGGGATCTGGACTCCTAGGTCCGGAGGAGGAAGGAGCCGGGGGCTGCTGGGCCGAGGCCCAGATCCCTGGGTCCTGAGGGGCTGGCAGGCCCAGAAAAGAACCCCAGGGAGGGCTCCGGGAGGGTCTGTGAGGAGGCAGGGGCCAGCGGGGGCGCTGTAGGGCCTCACCCATGCGCAGTGATGAGAGCACCTGGCAGCTGGGGCTGGCAAAGGCGACAATCAGCAGCAGCAGCAGCTCAGCCGGCATCTTCCTCCTTCCTCATGGGGACGCAGCTGCCGCGGCCCCCACTCGCCACCTGCAGGGAGACCCCCAGCCCACGGGGAGATTGCTGATATGGGGGCCTCTGAGCCCCTCTGGGGACTGCTGGATGGGGTGGTGACCACAGAGCCTGGGACACTGTTGCTGAGCTCTGAAGGGCCCTGCCCTCATTAGAGCTGACGAGACTGAAGGCATCGCTGTAGGGGGAGCTGAGAATCAGAGGAGCGCTAGCAGGGAGAAGCCCACAGCACGCAGGCACTGAGTGGGAGAAACACTGCTAGAGCCACCAAAATGGGAGGCAGGCATGAAAAGGATCTCAGGTAAGAGCGAATTCCAGGAACCATCTCCACCCCAGGAGGAGACCAGGAAGTGCCACCCCCCCCACCCAATTCCGCCCCTGTCTCTGGGCAGGCAGCTGTTACTAGGCAACAGAAACCGGCTGGAGAGGATGCAGTGGTTGCTAGGCAACCCCATCCCAGGCCTCACTTGCCACCTTCCTGACGTCCCTGGTTCCCACAATCCCACAGGGAGAGAGGCCTGGACATCCGGGGTCTGGAGGGGAGAGTATCCAGGAGTTAGGAAACTTGGGAAGAGAAAGACACATGGAGGCACACAGATGGAGTCAGATGGTCAGACCCGAGGCACCTAAGGGACTAAAAAAGAAAAAAGGAAAAAAGAAGGGTAAAGAGAGGGAAGGGGGGGAAGCCGAGAGACAGAAAGAGGAAGAGAGGCCAGAGGTGGGAGGGATACCAAGAGACTCAGGAAAGGAGAAAGGGAAAATAGGCCAAAATATAAGAGAACAGAAAGCTGATATGAAGACAAGAGAATGGGGATAGCAATGGAGAGAAACAGAGGAGAGTTACAGGAAGATGAGGACAGGACTAGGAAAGAGAAAGAGGGAAGAGATAGGAAGACAGTGAGACACGGAGATGGAGAGAGAAAGGGCAGGGCAGAGAGAGGAAGAGAGCAGGCAGGCAGAAGAGAGGGAAGTCAAGACACAGGAAGGACACAGAATAGAACAGGAAGACAGAATGGAGAGGACACAAACCCACCGGAGATGCCACCAGAGACCTGGATGGGAAGACTGAGTAAGGCAAGGGGTGCACTGTCTGCAGAAGCGGGTCCCAAACTGTGCCCCCGCACCCAGCACCAGGGAGCTGAAGACTAGGGGCAGACAGTGAGTCTCTGCTCCCCACAACTGCTCCAGGTGCCCTGGGCTTCTGCAGGGTGACCACTGGGCAGGGATGAGTTTGGCCAGATGCATGGTGCCCCCTGGCCAACGGCCATGCCCCCAAGGGAAGGGACACTTGGGTTTCCATGGGAGGGGGTTACTGAGAGGCCTAGAATGCTGTGAGGTGAGCCTGGGGGGCTCCCCGCACCCCACTCATGCCCACAGAAGGAGGGCTCAAGCTGGGGAGATGGTAGAATGAAACTTGCTAATGGAGACAGAGGCACAATGCAAAGTTCAGATCATCCCTTGAAGCCAGAAAACCTAGGCCAGGGCCACAAGAGACCCAGCCCTCAGCCCCTGCTCTGCCACCGACTCCCAGGTGACCTCGAGCAGATCCCTCTCTCTCTTGGGACCTCTGGGAAAGACAGGCTGGGGCTGGGAGGGCCTGCTGGACAGCCTGGGGCCTGTGGACTGTAATCGGCATCTAACGTGAAGGCCTGTCAAGGGTGGAGGAGCAAGAGAAGCAGGGAGAAGCTGGAAGGAGAATTCACAGGGGGAGGGATGTGGAGGGCGGGGCTAGGAGAGAGGCTGGAGTGAGGGGGTCATCCTGAGACCCCAGGGGCTTCTGGGGGCAAATCAGGGAGCAGAGACTAGAGGATAGATAGAAAGACCGAGAATGAGACAGGAGCCAGAAGGGCAGGGACCCACAGGTGGCAGACATGGGTGGAAGCCGAAAGACACAGTCCAGGGACAGGGCTGGGGGCAGCAGATGGACACAGAGGTACAGGAAGGCACAGACAGAAAAACAGACAGACCAAAAGTAAGTAACTGGGGCTAAATGAGAGAGAAGGACACACACACATCACCTACAAGTGAGACACCAAAGGGGACAGAGACAAGACAGAGAGCGTGAGAGAGGAGGGGCAGGGAATCAGGCCCGAGTCTCACAGGCCCAGGTACTTAGGCAAAGCCAGATAAAGATGGAAACACAGCAGCTGAGTGAGCGGAAAGGGCCCTGCCAGGGTAGGAAGACAGACAAGTGGGCAAGTGAGAGATATCACAAAGGGGAGAGGGCAAATGAGGTGAGGCAAAACAACTAACAGGTACAGGAACCGTGGGGAGAAGAGAAATTGCAAAACTCTGAAAAGAAGGAGGGCTAGTCGGAAAGAGACAGAGAGAAAAGGTACGTGAGCCACACAGTTTCTCTCGAGAAGAGGAAGGGGCAAGTGGGACAGACACAAGATAGACAGAGTCCCAAACAAGGAGAGACGAGAAGTGAGAGTCAGGGAGGGAAACTGAGGGAGGAAGAGTGAGTGACCCGGAGGGGCACAGGCAGGAGACAGGACAAGCACCCACCTAAGGGGGGCAGGTCCACACAGAGGTGCATCACTCAGAGCACCTTGGAAGGGGCGGTCATTCCCAGAGCCTGCAAGCCCCAAAGGGAGGGAAGGAATGGGAACCAAAGGCCTGGCAGGGGAATGGAGAAGTGGGAAGAGAGAATGGGGGTGGGGGGGGAGATCACCATAGAAAAAACAAAGTGGACCATGGAGGGGGGCAGTTGCTAAAGGAGTGAGGGATGGAGGAGACAGGACGAGGAGTGGATCCGGGGAAGAAAGCAGAAAAGTAAGAGGAGGAAGAGAGCCTCCGAGCCCAGAGTTAGAGAGGCAGACAGGGGAGCAGAGGCACAGGCAAAGCAAACAGGGGACAGAGGGCAGTGCAGAGAGGGCTAGACGGGGCATGGGATCCTCCCAAAAGAGAGAGAGGAGAGACAGGGGAGTTTCGAGAGACAGAGGGAGGAGAGGGAGACGGAGACAGAGATCAGCAGAGACACACCAAGAAAGGGCTGGGCTAGCAGTAAGGAGAAACAAGTTGGACAGAGCTAGAGCGAGGCCCAAGAGACACATGAAATGGAGATTCCAAAACGGAAAGACATTTCCAGGAGATACAGACCGGCTGGGATGGGACGCATGGCAGGCAGAGAGGATGAGGCTCAGAGGAAAGAAGAGAGACTGAAACAGAGTGAGAGAGCAGAGCCGGTCACCGCGGGGCCGAGGCTGGAGCAAGCAGGGGCGGAGACCAGCCAGGAGTCCCGGAGAGGGAGTGAGACCGCAAGTAAGAGCCAGCCAGCCCCTCAGGAGCCCAGCAGCTGGGGGCTGGGAGGCAAGATGAGCTCTGTACCCAGAAGAAGGGGTGAGGAAAGGCCAAGGGGAAGGAAGGCTGGGAGATGGAGGGCGCAGGGCAGGCCCTTGGTGGGGGAGGGTATCTGCCGTTCCGGGGAGCAGGGGAATGCGGGGGCCCCCCACCAGGCCGCAGTGAGCCCAGCCTTCCAGGACCCAGGCCCGGCCCCAGCCCAACCCCCATCCTGCAGACACTCACGGATCCTGGTGGGACGGAGGGCTGGGCTCCCTCGAGGCCCGAGGAACGACAAGGAGGAGATGCTCTGACGCTGGGCGGTGTGGCTGGGGCGGGGGGAGAGGGCAGTCCAGAGGGCCCCCTCCCCCACCTCCGGCAGTGGCCCCCAACTAACCCAAAATGGGGGTGCTCCCGGGGCGCAGGGAGGAAGGACAGGTGGAAGAGGAGAGGGCGGGCCGGGGAGGGGAGGAAGGGGAAAGGAGAAAATGGAGGAGGGAAGGGGAGAGAGGAGAGGGGGAAGGAGCAAATGGAGGGGAAGGAGGGAGGAAGGTGAAAACGAAAGGGAGGGGGCACAGGCAGAGCCGGGGGAGGGGGAAGCCGGCCCAGGCAAGGGCCCCCGCCCCCTCCCCTAGCCAGGCCGGCCTGGGGGGGGCCACGGGGGGCGAGGACTGGGTGGAGACAAGGAAGCTGGCCATCGGGAGAAGTGGGGGAGGGGAGGGCTTGGTGGGGGGGGAGGGGGCCACCCCTTCCCCCCTCCCCCCCTGGAGCCCCGGCCCTGCCCTGGAAGAGGCTAGGGCCTGTGGACCTCAAGCCCTCAGCCCCCACGGGAAAGCATGCTGGGGGCGGGGAGAGGCAGAGGAGTGGAGGGCCTGGGGAGGACGGGGTGCTGGGAGACCCAAAGAGTGATGAGAGGGCCGGAGAGGTGGAGAGATAGGGAGGAGGGAGAGGAGGAGGGAGGGGAGGATGGAGAGAAGCAGGTGGAAGAGGGAGAAGGAGGAGAGGGGGGTGTCCCGGGGGCACCCAGCGCAGGGCCTCAGCAGGAGGGCCTGGCCATGGACCCCTGGTTCCCTGTGAGAAGCAGCCGCTGGCTCCGGGTCCCCAGCTGGGCCTGCCTTCCTGCTGCTGGTTGCCACCGCAGCCGCGGCCACCACCACCACTTCTCCTTCTCCCCTCCGAGGCCGCCGCCTGCCTGCCCGCCTGCCGCCCGCGCAGGGTCCTGGAGCGCAGGGGGGCGGGGGGGAGAGAGATGAGGGAGGGAGGGAAGGAGAGAGGGAGGGAGGGAGACGGGGAGGAGGGTGGGCAGGAGGGAGGCAGGCAGTCAGAGAGAGAGAGAGAGAGATGGAGCGATGGGAGTCAGGGGAGGGGGAGCCCGTATTGGTCCGAGCTGGGGAGCCCCCGGAGAGGAGAATGCTGATGAGGGGAAGGCGCTGCATTGGACAGAGGGCCCACCCGCCGCCACCTCCTCCACCACACCATGCCACCGCCCTGCCCAGGCAGCCCTTGGGCACAGGAGTCCACAGAGACACAGCTGAGAGGCAGGGAGACCTGGGGAGAAGGCCATGGAGCTGGGGGAGAGGGCTACAGAGATGAAGAAAAATGCAGAGAAACAGCAAGACAGCCATCAAGAGCCACAGAGGTGGACCAAGGTCCGCAAACCCCACAAGGACAAGGACAGGGAAAAGCCCAGAGCAAAGAAAGGGTCATCTAGACCAGGGAGCAGACCACAGAGACAAGCTAAGGACCTCGGAGACAAGGGCAGCTCGTGGACTCAGAGAGCCCCCCATGAAGATGGGGACAGGGGGCAGCTCATGGACTCAGAGAGCCCCCAGGAAGATGGAGAGAGGCCCACAGGAACAGAAAGCACTCCTCAGGCATGGGGAGTGGTCCATAGTGACAGGAGAAGACCATGGACAGGAGGAGAGGACCACAGACACTGGAACAAGGATGCATATTACAGAGACAAGGAGGAGGGCCAAGAAAAGTGGGAGAGGGTCACGGAAATGGAGGGAGGCCCACAGACACCAGAAAACCCACAAAGGCAGAATGTGGACACAAAAGGCCCACTGAGGCAGGAGCAGCCGGCCCATGGAGAAAAGGGAGAAGCCCCCAGAAATAGAAATAGTCCCCATGGAGGTGAAGGGATGGGTGGTGAGTATGAGAATTCTCCATCATGCAGAAAGAAATCCTGGGGACCTGAGTGGGTGGGAGAAGATTCACCCAAGCATAGTCAGTGGGAAAGGGCAGGGAGCTGGAGGGCAGAGCCAGCAGAAGTGGAAGACTCACTCCCTCTTGGAGAGAGCTGAGCAGGGCAGGGGGATGGAAGAGAGAAGCAGAGATACAGATCTTGGAGTGGGGGTGGGTGGTGCATGGCTGGGTGGGGGGTGAAATTTTGGGGGAAGGAACATGACAGTTGGCGCTGAAGGCTGAGTCCATGACTCACCACCACCCCCAATGCTCGTGATGGGGAGGAGACACTGAGACACTCACGTGCAGCCCCCAGCACACGTGACCGCATGCCTCGCGCGCATACACTCTGCACGTGGCAACTCTCACATCGGCCTGGCATGGGAGGCCCCCTGCATCCCCCACATGCTTCTGACATATACATCTGACCCTGAAGGCCCACCGACTTTACATATACCTCCTTGCCCTACTTAAGGGGCCCCCAACACCCACCCTCAGCTCCAGCTCGCTCTGAAAGCGCAGACTCGCCCTGGCCTCTAGGCCTTTGCTTATGCAGGGACCCCAGCGTAGAATGCCTATCCTAGATTGAACCTGTCCCAGAAGTCCTAGTCCTGTGCCACCATCTCCAGAAAAACTGACGCAGGCCTCAGGTTACTCCTGTATCATCTGAAGTGAAGGGACCTAGTCAATCCAGATAAATTGGGAAATACAAGCAGAAGGTCGCAGCAGAAAGGGGCCTGATAAATCAAGCCTGACCCTTCCATTTTCAAGTGGACAGGAGTGAGACTCTGCCCCAGGGCATGGAGCCTGTCAAAGGCTGAGTCTAGCTTCCAGGTTATCTGGTTCCTGCCCCTGGTGATTTCATCCTGAGGGCAAATCCAGATTACTAGCCTTAGAGCTCACTGGTTACCACCAACTTCTTTCCTTTACTTATTGCATTCATCCATTTAGCATGCCACTCTGGATGTCCCACCTGTCAGGCAGTAGAGCCTGGGAGCCAAGAGTATAGACCTTGGAGTCAACTCCTGGGTTACAATCCTGGCTCTGTCTCTTCCTAATGATGGACAAGTTATTTAATTTCTCTGAGCCTCAGTTTCTTTGCAAAGTGAGAGCAATAGTTCCTCCCTCCCAGGGTTATTGAGAGGATTAAACTGTATGATGCATGGAAAGCACTGAGCATAATACTTAGCAAGTCATAACACACTCAAGACACATTAGCTATTATTACTAGGCTCCTTGAGATCCTAATGAAAAATAACTCTTGGGTTTCCCTGGTGGCGCAGTGGTTGAGAGTCCGCCCGCCGATGCAGGGGACACGGGTTCGTGCCCCGATCCGGGAAGATCCCACATGCCGCAGAGCGGCTGGGCCCGTGAGCCATGGCCGCTGAGCCTGTGCGTCCGAAGACTGTGCTCTGCAACGTGAGAGGCCACAAAAAAAAAAAAAAAAAAACCTCTTACATAGATTTAAAAGTTTTTTTAATTAAAAAAATCTTACTGAAGTATAGTTGATTTACGTGTTAATTTCTGTTGTACAGCAAAGTGATTCAGTTATACATATATATTCTTTTTCATTATGGTTTATCACAGGATATTGAGTATAGTTCCCTGTGCTATATGGTAGCACTTTGTTGTTGTTGTTGTTGTTTTGCACTTTGTTGTTTAATCCATCATACATATAATAGTTTTCATCTGCTAATCCCAAACTCTCAATCCTTCCCTCCCCCACCTCACCTCCTTGGCAACCACAAGTCTGTTGTCTATACCAGTGAGTCTGTTTGTTTCGTAGGTATCTTCATTTGTGTTGTATTTTAGATTCCACATATAAGTGATATCATTATGGTATTTGGCTTTCTCTTTCTGACTTACTTCACGTAGTACGATAATCTCAAGGTCCATCCGTGTTGCTGCACATGGCATTATTTCATTCTTCTTTATGGCTGAGTACTATTCCATTGTATATATACCACATCTTCTTTATTCATTCATCTGTTGATGGACATTTAGGTTGCTCCCATGTCTTGGCTACTGTGCATAGTGTTGCTATGAACATAGGGGTGCGTGTATATTTCCAAATTATAGTTCTGTCTGGATATATGCCCAGGAGTGGGATTGCTGGATCATAAAGCAACTCTATTTTTAGTTTTTTGAGGAACCTCCATACTGTTTTCCATAGTGGCTGCACCAATTTACATTCCCACCAACAGTGTAGGAGGGTTCCCTTTTCTCCGCACCCCCTCCAGCACTTAACTCTTACATAGCTTTTACTCTGTGCCTCACAACCACACAAGACAGGGGCTATTATCCTGCAAGTGAGGAAACTGAGGCACAGAGGAGCTGACTTGCCCAAGACAACAGCTAAGAAGTGGCAGGGCCAGGATTCCAATCCAGGCAGCCTGGTTTGATTACATGGGTCTGGAGTTAGAGTTTAATCTAGCAGAAAGTTAGGATACCCAGTTAGAATCCAATCGAAGGACATAGCAAGAGTGGCTGAAGAGTCAGACCTAGGTCTGACTCAGTGTTTGGGGTCCCCTAGGAGCTTTTTGGCCTTAGGAAAGTAAATGACCAATTCCTCTAGACTCAGTTTACTCATCTGAGAAATGGGGGGGGGCCGGTTAGAACAAGTGAATCTCTTGCAGCTCCTGTCCTTGGGAAGTAGCACTGGAAACATAACAGTCCTGGGGCAACTTGCTCCCAAGGCTCTGAGGGCCAGAAGGGGACGTTCAGTAGGAATGGCCAGAGCTCCTTGAACATATAGGTACTCCAGCTTCCCTGAGCTTTGGGGGCATCAGCCTGGAAGGGGGGCACCCTAGAAGAAAGGAGAATATAATCCAGACATTACAGGGTCACTTTCTTCAGGTTCTCACCCTGGTTGTCCTTCAGGTCATCTACCCCCGACATTTCCTGTTTCTTCAAATGAAACTGCCTGAGCTGTCTGAGGACTGGGCACTGTCACACCCACTGGCTCAGTCCTGGGGTCGGGATTGGCCTGAGACCTTAGTGACACTTGAGTAAGGGAGGTGGGGCAGGGACTAGGTTTCCCAATAGGCAGGGATTCAGACCTCTGCCCTTGGCTAGAGGAAGCCTGTGGGTACCATGGCAGGGAGAGAAGGGTCCCTCGAGATCCCCATTGCAACTTCCTCTGTCCTGTCTGTCCTGGCTCTGAAAGCCTTGATAATAAAGAGACACTGTCCTGGACTTGGTTTCCTTTGAGATTCTCTTGGACCAGGGCCTGGGTTGAGGGGAGCTTGGGGAAAAATGATGATCCATCTGGATACTTTCCATCAGTAGTTTACTGGCTAGCTCCTTCCTGTCATTCCTCAGTGACCTCAGAGAGAGGCCCACCCAAGTTCATTCCACACCCTCTGCCTACCTGCTGTATTTTCTTTACAACACTGTCACTGGCTGTCTACATTTATTTTTGTACCTGGTATTTTCTACCCTCACTAAAATGTAAACTCCACGAGGGCACAGACTTTTCTTGTTCCTTCTCTATCCCTACAAAGATTAACCTTGACCTGGCATATCGTAGCCGGTTATTAAATAATCACGAATAGAAAACAAAACAAATGAAACTGCCCGTCCCCGATTTTATGTTTTCTCCTCCATTTCCCATTTCCTCCCTTATGCTTCAGGTTTTCATTGTTCCCTCAGATTCCTTCTCTCCTTGTTTTTCCTCCGACATTTCTTCTCCCCCTCCCTCAAGAGTCCCTCAGTTTTTCTTCCCTTCCTTCTTGCTGCCTTTATTCCTCTTTTTTAAAAAATTAATTAACTTATTTTTGGCTATGTTGGTTTTTTTGTTGTTGTTGCCGCTCCCGGGCTTCCTCTAGTTGCAGAGAGCGGGGGCTACTCTTCGTTGCGGTGCCCGGGCTTCTCATTGCAGTGGCTTCCCTTCTTGTAGAGCACAGGCTCTAGGCGCCCGGGCTTCAGTAGTTGTGGCTCACGGGCTCTAGAGCGCAGGCTCGGTAGTTGTGGCGCATGGGCTTAGTTGCTCGGCGGCAATGTGGGACGTTCCCCGTCCAGGGCTCGTACCTGTGTCCCCTGCATTGGCCGGCAGATTCTTAAACACTGCGCCACCAAGGAAATCCCTATTCCCTTCTTTCTAATGAAGTGAGTCTGGAGCCTTGATTTCCCCTTTTTCTCTCCCTGCAATTGGTGCTATAGTTTCCCGTCTCCCCTTCGCGCTGACTGTGCTTCACTCTCTCCTTTCTTTCCTCTGGGATTCCTGCGCCTCGAGTCCCCCGCCTCCGCCCTCCGAGTGTCGGGTACCTCAATTTCCCCCACTTTACCCCTCGACCCCGAGGCACCTCCCGACCGGCAACCCCAACATGGCGCCCGAAGCAGCGCTCCGCCGTCTGACGTCACCGCGCTGTCCTCCCCTCTAGAGCCTTCAAACGGAATCGCTGAGGAGGTTGAGGAGGAACATCCTTCAGGGGGCGTAAGGGGGCGGGCACTATCAACCCGGGGGCCGGCCGGTGAGAGAACGTCGCTGGAGGATTGGTTGGGCGCTGCGGGGGATCCAAACGTCACATATTATTGGCCCAGGGCTCGGAGACGTGAGCGTCGATTGGCAGAACGGCAGGGGCCAGGCGGGCGATGATTGGGCTCATTCGCCATCGGCGCGGCGGCCGACGAGGAAGGTGGGAGGGGCGTTCCTGAGGGTGATTGGGGGCGAGAGCGAGGCTGCGGAGCAGGCGAGAGGAGACGGCGGGAGCTAGAGAGGGCGTAGCGCTAGGGTGGCCGCGCGAGGGGAGCTGCGGCCCGGGCCGGGGCCCGGGGGGGTGCGAGACGGCTGAGGCGGGTAAGTGCGGGCGGGCGTGTGAAGGCAGGCCGGGCTCCCCACCCTCCCCCCGCGGTCTCCACTCGTCACCTCGCCTGCGCACTGAGGGCCGGAGGGGGGCGCGCGCCGGGAGATGAGGGCGGAGCGGTACCAACGGCCCGCGGGGCGCGCGGGAAGCTGGGCGGGGCCCGGGCCGGGGTGGCGGGTGGGAAAGGGGCCAGAGTCCTGGGAAGGGCGAGGAGGGACGGGGCTTGGGCTGGGGGCTGGCAGGGACCTGGGTGGTAAGGGAGGCGTTAGAGCTGCCCCCGGGAGGGTCTCCAAGGCTCCTGGGAGTACGCGGCAAAGGGCTGGGCGCTGGGACAGTCCAGGACCGAAGGAGGGTGGACGGTTAGAGGGCAGTAGGGTGCCCAGGGAGGGGTTTAGGCCGTGAGAACAGAGGTGGTTAAGTTACCGTAAAGAGAAACTCTAGTTATTCCTGGAGAGTTAGGCCAATGAGAGGGGTCTTGGTGTGAAAAAGATATCAGGAAATGGATGTGACTAGAGGGGAGATTTAGAGCTGAGGGAGAGGTCCCGGTGTGAAGAATGGGGTTACATTAATGTGAAGAGTTAAACCACAGTGGGGGGGGGGCGCGTTGGGTACCCTTGGAATGGGTTGAGAGGGGTCTCTGTGCAAAGAAGGGTTATGTTTTATGTTATGTTAAGTGAAACTGGCGTCTGGGTATCCCTAGAATAACTTGAGGAGAAATGGTCTTTCTGAAAAGTACTAGGAATTAGGTCAAGGTGAAGAGTAGGAATTGGGGATCCCTGGAGGGAGTTAGGGTGGTGAGAGAGATCTGTGTGTTAAGCTGGGGAGGTCTGGGTAGCCGCAGGGTAGTAGGATGGTCAGAGGGCCCTGGGTGTGAGGAAGAGGGATCTGGCTATCTATCAGGGTTAGGGTGGTGGTAGGAGAGGTTTTGCCTAAGAGGGGGTTTCACGGTATTCTTAATGAGATTTGGACAGTGGGAGGGGTATGTGGGAAAGGAGTTTAAGCCATTATGAAGTATAGTCTGTATATCCTTGGATTATAATAGAGTATGTGTGGGATCTTTTTGTGGAAAAGAGGAATTTTGATATGAAGAGGGGGTCTGAGCATCCCTGGAATGGGTTAGGGTGGGGTTGGGTCTTTTTGCAAATAAGAGGGGTTTAGGTTGATACGAAGAATGGTGTCTGGGCATCCCTAGGATGGGTTGGGGTGGGGAGGAAGGGGGTCTTTTTGCAAAGAAGAAAAGGTTAGGCTAATAATGTGAGGTGGCGGGAGTCTGTCCCTAGAATGGGTTAGGGTGAGGGTGGGTCTTTTTGTAAAGAAGAGGGGTCTGGGTATCCCAAGAATGGGTTAGGGTGGGAGGGGTCTTTTTTGCAAAGAAGAATATGTGAAGAGAGGTTCTGGGAATCCCTGAATGGTCTAGGGTGGTTGTCCATAAAGAAGGAGGGTTTAAATCAGTATGAAGAGGGGGTCTGGGTACCCCAGAGAGAATTGTAGATGATGTCTCAGTGCACAGAAGAGGTAGGTGATTAATGTGAAGGGTGTCTGGGTGCCCTGGAAACATGAGTTAGGGTGGTGGGAAGGGTCTGAATGTGAAGAAAGGATTAGGCTTTTGTGAAGATGGGTTTGGGTGTCCTGGATAGGCCCTTAGGGTTGTGGGAGAGGGCCTTGATTTGTAGAGGGAGTTAAATAATTTGAAGAGGGGGATCTGGGGATCACGGGGAAGTGGTTAAGGTTTGGAAAAGGTCTGCGTGTGGAGATGGGTTAGGCCAATGTGAGAAAACTTTATTGATGTGAGGAACCTGGGCATCAAAGGGAGAAAGTTAGCGGGTGACAAGCTGTGTACAAAGGAGGAGGGTTGCATCATGAGAGGGTGCTGAAAGTGGCAGGGCCCTGGGGCAGTTTGAGTGGTCAGTGTAAAAAGAGATAGAGAACCTGGGGGTGGGAGCAGAGGAGGAGTGAAGCTCTGAACAGTGGGTGGTTTGGGCCTGTGTGAGGACTCTCCCCAGCAGTTGGGGGTAGGGATGGGGTAGTATGTTAGTAAGAAGAGTCAGTGGAAGGAAATCTGACTGGAGAGGGTCCTGTGTGATGGGTTGGGGCTTTGGGCCAGCTGTGAGGCATGAGAATGAGAGATTGAACAGGTTGCAAGGATCTGGTAGGTGGAGTTTAATGCTAGTTGATGCAGAGGTGAGATTTGGACAGATCCACTGGGAACGGACTGCGGGGAAGGTTTTGTGCTTGGTGCTCTTGTGTGTTCAGGAGAGGAAGGATTGTTAGGGAGTGGAAATATGGAAGCAAGAAGTTAGATGGGGAAATTGATCTAGGATTTTGGTAGGGAAATGATAAAGGGAAAGAATTTTCCCTGGGAAGGACTGAGGAAGCAGTGGCTTAGATACAATTTGTCCCCACTTCTCCCAGCCCAGGGTCTTGCTGCCGTCATGACTGAGGAGTCAGAGGAAACAGTCCTATACATTGAGCACCGCTATGTCTGCTCTGAGTGCAACCAGCTGTATGGATCCCTGGAGGAGGTGCTCATGCATCAGAACTCCCACGTGCCCCAGCAGCACTTTGAGCTGGTGGGTGTGGCCGACCCTGGAGTCACTGTGGCCACAGAGGCAGCTTCTGGCACGGGCCTCTATCAGACCCTAGTGCAGGAGAGCCAGTACCAGTGCCTGGAGTGTGGGCAGCTGCTGATGTCACCCAGCCAGCTCCTGGAGCACCAGGAGCTGCACCTGAAGATGATGGCGCCCCAGGAGGCAGCGCCAGCTGAGCCACCACCCAAGGCACCCCCCCTGAGCGCCAGTACCATCCACTATGAGTGTGTGGATTGCAAGGCTCTCTTTGCCAGCCAGGAGCTCTGGCTGAACCACCGGCAGACGCACCTCAGGGCCACTCCCACCAAGCCTCCGGCTCCAGTTGTCCTGGGGTCCCCCATGGGCCAGGCCCGCGTGGCTGTGGAGCACTCATACCGCAAGGCGGAAGAAGGTGGGGAAGGGGCAGCTGTCCCCTCTGCCGCTGCCACCACCGAGGTGGTGACTGAGGTGGAGCTGCTCCTCTACAAGTGTTCTGAGTGCTCGCAGCTCTTCCAGCTGCCAGGCGACTTCCTGGAGCATCAGGCCACCCACTTCCCAGCTCCCGCCCCAGAGTCTGAGGAGCCTGCCTTGCAGCAGGAGACTCTGACCCCATCACCTGCAGAGGTGCCTGTGTCTCAGCCTGACCCACTGCCATCCTCTGACCACAGTTATGAGCTGCGCAACGGTGAAGCCATTGGACGCGATCGCCGGGGGCGCAGGGCACGGAGGAACAACAGTGGAGAGCCAGGCGGGGCAGCCACCCAGGAGCTCTTCTGCTCAGCCTGTGACCAGCTCTTTCTCTCACCTCACCAGCTGCAGCAGCACCTGCGGAGTCACCGGGAGGGTGTCTTTAAGTGCCCCCTGTGCAGTCGTGTCTTCCCCAGCCCTTCCAGTCTGGACCAGCACCTCGGAGACCACAGCAGCGAGTCTCATTTCCTGTGTGTGGACTGTGGCCTGGCCTTTGGCACAGAGGCCCTCCTCCTGGCCCACCGGCGAGCCCACACCCCAAATCCTCTGCATTCGTGTCCATGTGGAAAGACCTTTGTCAACCTCACCAAGTTCCTTTATCACCGGCGTACCCATGGGGTTGGGGGTGTCCCTCTGCCCACAACACCAGTCCCACCGGAGGAGCCTGTCATTGGCTTCCCTGAGCCAGCCCCAGCAGAGACTGGAGAGCCAGAGGCCCCGGAGCCCCCCGCTGCTGAGGAGAGCCCAGCAGGGCCTGCTGCCCCAGGCACCTACCGCTGCCTCCTGTGCAGCCGTGAATTTGGCAAGGCGTTGCAACTGACACGGCACCAGCGTTTTGTGCACCGGCTGGAACGGCGCCATAAGTGTAGCATCTGCGGCAAGATGTTCAAGAAGAAGTCTCACGTGCGTAACCACCTGCGCACACACACAGGTGAACGGCCCTTCCCCTGCCCAGACTGCTCCAAGCCTTTCAACTCACCCGCCAACCTGGCCCGCCACCGGCTCACACACACAGGGGAGCGGCCCTACCGGTGTGGGGACTGCGGCAAGGCTTTCACACAGAGCTCCACCCTGAGGCAGCACCGCCTGGTGCATGCCCAGCACTTCCCCTACCGCTGCCAGGAGTGCGGAGTGCGTTTTCACCGCCCCTACCGCCTGCTCATGCACCGCTACCACCACACAGGCGAGTACCCCTACAAGTGTCGCGAGTGCCCCCGCTCCTTCTTGCTGCGACGGCTGCTGGAGGTTCACCAGCTTGTGGCCCATGCCGGGCGCCAGCCCCACCGCTGCTCGTCCTGTGGTGCTGCCTTCCCTTCCTCGCTGCGGCTGCATGAGCACCGCTGTGCAGCTGCCGCTGCCCAGGCCCCGCGACGCTTCGAGTGTGGCACCTGTGGCAAGAAAGTGGGCTCAGCTGCTCGGCTGCAGGCCCACGAGGCAGCCCACGCAGCTGCTGGGCCTGGGGAGGTCCTGGCTAAGGAGCCTCCGGCCCCTCGGGCCCCACGGGCTGCTCGCACACCAGTGGCCTCCCCAACGACCCTTGGAGGCATGGCACCTGCAGCCCCTGCGGCCCCTGCCCGACGCCGTGGCCTGGAGTGCAGCGAGTGCAAGAAGCTGTTCAGCACGGAAACGTCACTGCAGGTACACCGGCGCATCCACACAGGCGAGCGGCCATACCCGTGTCCAGACTGTGGCAAGGCCTTCCGTCAGAGTACCCACCTGAAGGACCACCGCCGCCTGCACACAGGGGAGCGGCCGTTCGCCTGTGAAGTGTGTGGTAAAGCCTTTGCCATCTCCATGCGCCTGGCAGAACATCGCCGCATTCACACGGGTGAGCGGCCCTACTCCTGCCCCGATTGTGGCAAGAGCTACCGCTCCTTCTCCAACCTATGGAAGCACCGCAAGACCCACCAGCAGCAGCATCAGGCAGCTGTGCGGCAGCAGCTGGCAGAGGCAGAGGCTGCCGTCGGCCTGGCTGTGATGGAGACTGCAGTGGAAGCCCTGCCCCTGGTGGAGGCCATTGAGATCTACCCTCTGGCTGAGGCTGAGGGGGTCCAGATCAGTGGCTGACCCTGCCTCATGTCCCTCTTCAGCACCACCATGCCCTCTTGCTGAAGAGCTTTCTCTACCATCCCCTTAAGTCTCTGTACATACTGTGCCCCTTTTCCACCCCTCTCAACTGCCATGTAAGTTCTGTAACTGGATTTATTCTTTCTTCTGAGGGGGGTGCTCTAGGGTCCTTGACGTGCATAAAGGTGCCCCCGCCCCCACACACACCTGTTGGCCCCAAGGTGAAATGGTCAATAAAGACTGAGTTGGACATTTATGTGCTTTTGTCTGGCCTGGCCGTGTGGGGTGGTGGAATTTGGGAGCTGTGAGCCCCAGGTTCTTGGGTCTGACTTTTCATGGCTGCATTCCCAGTGCCTAGAACAGGGCCTGGCAAGTAGTGGAGCTCAGTAAACGGAAACTAAGGAGGACCTAGAGTCCATGGGCATGGCTTTCAGGAAGCAGGGACTTCACTGTGGTAGTAGATGGGGCCAGCATGGTTCTCTTGCCACTAGAGGTCCCCACAGCCCCATAGAAAAGCCTGAAGCTGTTTCTGCTGGTGGCAGGAACATTTAGGAAAATCTTCAGGTTCTCACCACCCCTGTCCCCTTCTCTCTGGCCTGACGTGAGCCTTCTCCTCCAAGGCCATCTGATTTTCTCACTATGCATCCCTGAAGGCGAACGCAGGTCTCGGAAGGGCACGATCTCCGGGGCAGTAGAGGAGGTGGCTTCTGGGACAAGATCCAGCTGTGGGATTGGAGAAGATTCTGAGTAACAGTCTCTGGGGGTAGGAAGCCTCACAAGGGGAGGTGCTCTGACACCCACCTGGAGCTGGCCTCTGGCTCAGCCCACGGATGTTGGTTGTGGGGAGAGGGGTGGTTGGGGTAGCTGACTGATGTTTGAATGCCCAATTTGTCTCAAGTATTTTCCTACATTTTTGGGAATGATCTTCACACTGATGCCGTGAAGAGAACGTTTTGTAGGAAAGGAATCTGAAGTCAAAAGCGGTGAAGTGACTTGCCCAAGGTCATTCAAACTAGATAGGGCAGAGCTTGAATTTCAGTGTAATTTGATTTGGTTTAATCACCTATACGCATTCCTCTACACTCTTCTGCCTTCTCCATACTTGGGGGAGGGCAGTGGAGAGAGGATATGGTGAATGTGTGACTGGTGGAAATGCTCGGCTCCTATGCTAGTCTTTTAAGAGCCACACTCCAAGAAAAATAACCCCCCCCCCAAGGTTACTGTAGTCTTTTTGTTAGAATTCTTATCGGAACCCTAGTAAATGAGAGGTAAAGGGAAGCTGTTCGCATTGAAACGAGGGGAAAGGGAGGCCTGAGAGCAGCCCACTCAGCCTCTCCCTTACTCTCGACTCCCTTCAGCAATCCTGTAGCCCTCTGTGGGCACTGGAGCTTATGCTTCTCTTCATTTTTAAAAAGGTAAACCACCACTCAGCCTTTTGATATCTCGACAGCTCCTAATGAAGTAGAGCGCTTAATATGTTAAGCAGTTGTTTTCGACCAGAGTGTGTTGATCGTGGGCACCATCTTTCAGTAACCTCATACCCTGCAGAAAGGACTCGAGCCATCTTAGCCCAGCATGCCAGAGCCCCTTAATCCACAGGTGAAGATTCATTCTCAGACTGCCTCCTTTCAGGAAGAGCTGTAACATCCAGAAAGTCATATCAAATAAATGCTTAGAACAATTGGAGGATTTATCTTTGCAAAACCAGATAAAAATCAGGCTGAATCAAGGGACAGGAATGGAGGAAAAAACCCTGAGGGTCAACCCTGGTTGACCCCAAGATAAAGATGCTTTCAGCAGAGAAGCAGCTGGGTGACAGTGGAGGGGATCACCCTCTATTGTGGTTCCTTTTTAGAGCCTCTAATGAAAACTTTAGACTCCCACCCTGAGAAAAGTTTATGTGTGCAAACATGTTTATGAACAAGCCATTGTTCACCGTCACCCTACCGAAACTTCCGTGGTCCTCAGTTGGACCACTCTCCTAAAAAAGATCGCACTAATCAGACCCTTCTTGGATGCTGGGATTTGCATCGGACAGGCAAAGGTTCTTGAACTTTCATGTGTGTTAGGCAATTTCCCCAGAGATTTGGATCCAGCAAGCATGTCTTGGTGAGACCTAGGCATCTGTGTTTTGAACACACCAATTCGGATGCAGGTGACTTGCAGACCCCACTAAAAAGAACCTTGCATTGCTTGGTTTTAGTTGGATGTGGAAGCTGCTTAAGCAGAACTGTCAAGGGGACAGAACAGTGGTCCTCTAGTGACAATATGTTCTTGATGATATGAGGCCCAAGTATGACTGTACAGGGGAGACCCTGTAGAGCAGCTGAGCACGTTTACAAGGCTACAGGTGGATGCCTAGTTCAGCTCCAGAGTGCTCTCAGGTGTGGCATCTGTGCTTGTCACAGGCTGGCCTGGGTGCCAAAGACCTTTTGGGTCTGTATGGTTCTGACTGCACCCCCTACAGTCAAGGGGCTGGAACAAATGACCTTCCTCCGGGTACTACTCTGAACCTCCAGCCCAACATCCCACTGCCCCATCCCTACTGACTTGGCTGGAGAGTTGGAGAAGTACTTTTTTTTTTCTCTCTTGCCAAAACGGTGCAGTACTAATATATTTTCTCTTTCGAAATGATCAAATCCTCTCCTACTCGTTTCCTTTCTCCTGTTCCCCTATCCCTTACTATTGAATTTGCAGAATCCCAGCACCTGTGTGCCAGGCATACGTTAGAGCATGGAACAGTGACAAGAAGACCTGACAGCAGTGAGAACACACAGTTATTGACACCATTTCAGATTTTCAGCAGTGAGGTCCTGGGGATCAGCCCGTGGTCTGGCCTGTGGAATGGTTGTTCCTGCCAAATGACTTAGTCGAGATGAGCACAAAAATTTGAGCGAATGAGAGACCTAATGTTCTGAAAAAGAAGTCAGGTGTGTATCTTGTACCACCAGACAACTTCAAAGTCAACTCTTTGTAAAGGGTCTTGTTAGTCCTCTGTGGATGGAGGTAGGGAACTACTCACTTGTTTCCTGCATTTCTCATAGTTCTCATTTATTGAAGCCAGCGTGCTGGAGATCTGTCCTAAGCACCTACGCCATCTCATTTTATTCTTACAACCCCACAGGCTACATATTGTCTCTGTGTTACAGATGTGGACACAAGTTCACATGTTGAAGGTCATATAAAATGGCAGAACTGAGATTTAAATTCAGGAATTTGAATTCGTTCTAAGTTCCAAGGCTTGTTTTTTTCTTTTCTTTCTTTCTTTTTTTTTTTGGCTGCATTGGGTCTTCATTGCTGTGTGCAGGCTTTCTCTAGTTGCGGAGAGCAGGGGCTACTCTTCGTTGTGGTGCTCGGGCTTCTCATTGTGGTGGCTTCTCTTGTTGCAGAGCATGGGCTCTAGAGCACAGGCTCAGTAGTTGTGGCTCACGGGCTCTAGAGCAGAGGCTCAGCAGTTGTGGCGCATGGGCTTAGTTTCTCCGCGGCATGTGGGATCTTCCCAGACCAGGGCTCGAACCTGTGTCCCCTGCATTGGCAGGTGGATTCTTAACCACTGCACCACCAGGGAAGCCCCGAGGCTTGTTTTTTTAATTGGTGAAAAAAAATTGCTCAGGTCTTACTTCTGAACATTCCCTGAACAGAAGTAAAGCCTTCCCCTCCACAGCACGCACACACCCACCCCATACCCTGATTTCCCCGCCACCTTTCCCAAGACAGAGAGGAGACCAAGGGAGAAGAGGCTGTATTTCTCTCTGTACAGTTTTTAATTTTTTATTTTTTGATGTTGTTCAGATGAATGACACACTCAAGTTACAAAAATGGGGCCTTAAAAGAAGCACATTGTACAATGAACAAGCAGATTGGAGTTAAGAACACTGAAACGCTAACCCGCTACCACGAGAAGAGACAGGGAGGGGGTACGGGATGGGAAGGGAGGGGCTACCAACACAGGGGTCAAACAGAACTGAAAGGGGGGCTAACTTGTTGAGAATGGAGGAGAGGCAGGTCTCCTCCAGGGCCTACTCAATTTCCAGATGCCACTTCTTGGTCTCCCTTACTCACCACTTGCCACCTCTTCCCATCCCCATTCCAACCTGGTCTTTCAAATGAGTAGGTGAGAGACACCCACCCCAAAAAGGGCCAAGCCAATCGGATCTTTACAAGGTGGGATCGTCACCTTGCCCTAGTGGAGCCTTGGATTTGGGAGGAGATGGTGGCAGCAGTGGGATAAGAAGCCAGAAAGGAGCTAGCAGAGAGGAACTGACCAAAGATCAGGCCCCTGCTTTTCTCCAAAGACTCCTTGCCCCTTTCCCACCCTACCATGATTCAAAGGACCTCTCTACAAGTTGTCGAGAGAGGACCCCAGTCACCCTGCAATTATATAAATAAATAAATACTGAGCCCCTGGGCTTGGGGGACAGGCTGGGGGAGGGGCAGCAGGGATAGAGGAAAGGGAAGAGGAGAGGAGGGTGAGGCAGAGGGGAGGGGTCACAGACATAGTAAATAGTTGTCTCCGTCCCAGCAACAATTCTCTCTGGATTTTTCTCTCCTTTTTGTGTTTGTTTAACAAGGAGTTAACATCTCAAGGACAAATACTTAAAAATATACATTATTTTTTCTTTTTTTTGTTCACCTTTCTCATCGTCATCTTGCTTTGGAGACTGCTGAGGTCAAAGTTCAAACCGCATGAAGGAACTGCGGCTTGGAGTTTTTGTGTATTTTTTTTAATTTTTATTTTTAAATTTTTTTCACTTTTTTTTCCAACATATAAAAAGGTAGCGGAGTTGTCTGTGGGTTTTTTTTTTTTAATGGTTAAATCTTTGGTTTGTTTCTTTTTTCTCTTGGAGGCCTTTATCTCTCGCACTTGCCTTTCCCACTCAGAGGCCAGTGGGGGCCCGCGTGTCTCAATCTTGCTCAGTCTGTCTCACTCTCTCTCTCACTCAGTTCCCCCTACCCTGGGCTAAAGGGAGAGAGAGGCACCCTGGGATTTGGGTAGGGGGGGAAATCTAGCCAGTTCAAGAGGTCCCCCACTACGTGGCTAGTCCCTTACCCCATCTTCCCAGGGTGCAGGGCTTGGAGACCCTCTCTTGGCCTTCCCCAGGGAGGAGATGTGCGGGAAACTCACAGCCTTACTACCCCTTCTGATCTTAGCCCCAATCCATACAGAGGCTTGGGTTCCTCATCTCCACTGACCCCTACTTACCCTCCCCCAGCCCTCCCTCCCACTTCCACCCCCACCCTCCCAGAAGAGAACAGAGAGAGGTGTTTTAGTTACTGGCATTTTTTTTTTTTTTGGCACAATTAAAAGGCCCACCATTAGGTAGACCCAGTCTCTGTCCCTCCCTCCAGTAGGAGGTCAGGGTTGGGGAGGAGAAATTCAGAGGGCTTCCACTTTCTCCAACCCATTCATCATCCTTTCTAGCCCAGGCCCCTGGCCCCCCACCTCAGACATCTCACCTAGCCCAGAACCCAGCCTGGGGTCTCCTTCCCCAACCCCACGTAAAGTTCCCCAGCCCCCCAACTCTCTCGCTCGCACACAGACACACGGACACAGGCTCTGTACAGACCACAAAATAAAAACGATGAGATAGTTTTGTTTCCCGGAGTCGAGACGGGGTGGGGGACTGGAGTGAAAGGGGCAGAGGGGGTTGGGGGGCATGAATTCCCCCATCACCTTCCCAACCCTGGCTCCCCCAGGCCCCCGGCCCCTTGCCCTGGCTGGCCCCCAGCCAACGATATTTGGTTTCCATTTTTTAACATTAAAGTTCTATGAGGTATTTGGTGCCTTATCTCGAGTCCTCGGGGGAGGGGGCCCAGGGGGGAGACCTGGGGCGCACTTGCCCCTCCCCCCCCCCCCCCCCCCTTCCCAAATTTTGGTTTCCCAGCTGTAGTTAAAGCTTGGGATTTGGTTATTTTTCCCCCTTCCAGGAATTTTCTTTTTTTCTTGTTTTTCTTTTCCCAGTTATGGGGGTCGGACGGGGAGGGTCCCCACCACCCCGGCTGCACAGGGGTCCCTCCACCAATGTCAGGGCATCAGCCCCATCCCTGCCCCCTGCTTCCTCCTCTCCCCTCTGCCCCGCTCCTCCCACACTGGGGTGGAGGAAGGTCCCAGGTGGCAGGACTTGATGGAGAGGAAGCAGGATGAAGTGGGTGGTGGTGAGTCCTGGATTTTCTTTCCTTTTTTTTTTCTTTTTCTTTTTTTCTTTTTTTTTCCTTTTTTTCTTTCTTTTTTTTTTTTTTTTTTTCTTTTTTTCCTTTTTTTTGGTCTAGAATCATAGTTTTTGTTTGAGTCATCTCCACCATGCCTTCCATGCTGCCTGTCTTCTCAGAGGGGTTTTTGGTTGTAATTCCTTTCACTTGGCTCTGCTCAAATGTCCTTCCTATCTGTTCAGGAGCCCTTGGCCCCCTCTCCACCCTTGGGCTGGGGCCCAGGCCCTCTAGCCAGTCCCTTCTCTTCAGGAAATAAAAATGGACAAACTCAGAGGTAGGGTAAGGGCAGGGAGTCGGTTCAGCGGAGATGCTTACATTCTGGCGAGGATGGGTCGACGGCAGGCCAGGCCCCATCGGTGCCAGGGTGGGAGGGGCAGCCACTCCACCACTGCCCAGACAAGGCACCCCGAGACCCCTGAAACAGCTGAGCCTCTGCTGCCTCCATGTCCCAGCCCAACAGTTTCATTTCCCGAGTGGGAGAAGGGAGGCAAGAAAGAGAGAGAACGCTGAGGCCTCGGGGCCCGGGGTGGTGTCTGAGGCTCTGTCTGCCTCTCCTCGGAAGTGTCCGGCGGCACTGCCCATCTCCCGGGGCTCTCCCCTCCCTCTGCTCCTGCCCGGCGAGGGGCGGGGGCCACTCTGATTTCAATGGCTCGCGTCCTTCACAGCAACACTTTGGTTTGAGGAGAGACACAGAAAGAAGGAGATTAAGAGAGGTGAAAGCGGAGGGAAGGAAGAGGGAGAGACAGACCAAGAGAAAGGAGGAGACAGAGGGAAGAGGACAGACTGCAGAGAACAGAAGAAGAACTCAAAGGAGGAATCAAACCACCCGAAAGTTTGTTAGTTTTCCTTCGTCCATTCTTTTTTGCTTTCTTATTCCTTTTTTTCCTGTTTTTTTTTTTTTTAAAGCTTTTTCAGTTGATTGGGGGGGCGGGGAGCTCAGGGCTCTTCACCCCTGTCCCTGACACCCTCTCTCAGCCCTGCCCACCCGCTTCCATCCACCCTGGCTGAGGGACAGGCCCTGCCCCAGCCGCCCCCGTCCGGCTTTCCCGAAGACGACGTCCATGAGGTATTTGTGAAGAGAAAGAAGCATCTGTCCTTCCATCCGCCTCGGGGACCAAGGGCCTGGACCACTGGTGCAGGGGCTTGGCTCCCCCTCGCGGCTCCTTCGTATCCTTTGAAGAGTCCTCGTCTTCTTTCCCTTAAATATATATATATCTATAAATTCTTTTTTTTTCTAGTTTTAATTTATTGTTTGGTTTTTTGTTTTTGTTTTTTTTGGTTCAGAACTTTGTTGGCCTCCAAAACAGCAGGAGGGCAACGTGGCTCCCAGCAGCGTCTCTCCTCTGTCCGTCGAGATGTGTCCAGGGCTGGGCAAACACAGGGTCCAGCCAAGACTTGAGGGAGGTCTTGTGGGAGTGGTGGCCACCACAGCGCCCTCTCGGATGGGGGCCACAGGTCACGGCACTGTCCCTGCCACACGGACCCTGATGGGGACGCCATCTCGAGGAACCCCACCACTGGGGTGCGTGCGTGTGTGCATGTGTGTGAGGGGAGAGGAAGAGGCATCTGCCAGTATCAGAGGGGCACAGGGTGGGAAGAGCGAGGTGAGTTCTCTTTTTGGTTTCTGGTCAATGTCAAAGAACGTGAAGGATCCCACGGATAGGCACTGGAATATGAATTTTTTTTTTTTTTCAGGGAAACTGACAGACGAGGATGGAAAAAAAGACAACTTGAAAGCCCTCACCTCATCGTCTCTTGCCTGAAGCTTCCACCTTCCCTCGGACTAGGGATGGGGGGGAGATTCCAGAGCAGAGGAGGGTGACAGGGTTGAGGGGGGACATGTGAGAGCTAGAACTTGGCAAAACGGCCTAGCCCACCCTTCAAAGGGAAAAAGGGGGAGGTACAAGGGGTGAAAAGTCAGCCCAGGCCTTCCCCTGAACTCTCCCCTGGCTGGGGTAGGGAGGAGGTTAAAGTGAGACCCCCCTGCCCGGGCAGGGAGAGCTGGGGGCCGGGCGAGAGGGGGGACACATGACAGGGACACATTCTGTTGAGCACAACGCTAAAAATTCTGTACATCCTTTGGATGAAGCTACTGAATATTTGGTGTAAAGTTGTTCAGGCCCTTTCTCTTTCACCTTCTGGAAAGGAATATTTGGCGGGTGGTTCTGAGCCCACCCCATCAGCCCCAGGCTGTACCCTCCCTGCCTTGGCTGGCCCAGGACTGAGGGCTGCGGCTGGGAGGCTGGTACATTCTCTTTTTCCTTCTCTGCCCACGCCACACGCAGCGGGAGGCTTCGCCCCGCAGCCAGGGGCCCGCGTGTCCGCCCCGCCGAGGCTTCTCCGCCCCTGGCTGGGGTTCTTATTTGGTGTCGTAGCAGTGAGGGTGAGCACACTGAGGTCTGGCTCGAGACTGGTTTTTGGTTTGTTCGGTTTGGTGAGGGATTTTTTGTTTGTTTTTGGTTTTCTTTTTTTTTTTTTAATGTTTGTTTTTCACCTCTTGTTCCTTTGGGGCAGCTGGTTTCTTTGTGATTATTTTTGGTTTTCTTTTTTCTGTTGGTTGCTTTCTTTTCTTTCTTTCTTTTCTTTTCTTTCTTTCTTTCTTTTTGGTTGGTTGTTTTTTTGTTTCTTGTTTTTTGGTCTTTCCTCCCTCGTCACTCCTGCTCCGAGGACCCTCTGCATCCCCACCAATGGCCTCCTCGCCCTCTTCCCAGGTGGGGGACGGAGGCGGGGGTCAGAGGAGGAGGAGGGGAGGCGTGGCGGGCCCTCACTCAGGCTTGGACCCTACCTCGGGCCCCCCTGGGCCTCCAGGGGTCTGTGCTGCCGCCTCACTGCAAGTGGAGGAGGACGACGAGGACGAGGACGAGGACGAGGAGAGGCCAGGAGACTTGCTGGAGATGGAGGCCGCCACGGCTGCCGCGGCTGCCGAGACCAGGCCCACACCAGGCGGGGCGCTGAGCAGGGGCAGCCCGGCGTGGTTCAAGAAGAGTGACGAGGTCACCAGGCCCGGACTCCCTGGGGCCGCGCCAGCCGCCCCCAGCACCAGGTTCCCGCTGCTGTCAAGGCTGGTAAGGGGCAGGGTTCCACCAGAGGCCAGGGCTGGCGGGGAGAGAGAGAGGCTGGGCTGGGGGCGCCTTCCGGCGTCCCACCCGCAGTGCCCCGTCTTCCCGTCTGACCCACGGACCCCCATCAGCACCCCTCACACCTTCCCCAAAGGTGAGATGGGTATGAAGAGGCGAGCGATGCAGTGTGCAGGGGCAGGATGGCATGGCTGGAGCAGGAATGGGATGGGGGCTCGAGGCCCTGGGGGACAGGGCTGGTGGCGAGGGGAGTGACATGCGGGAGCACGCACCTTGGATAGTGGCCAAAGGGTTGTTGCTCATGAGGGCTGGACTCAGCCCGGAGCTCAACCCCACCATTGTGCTTCTGCAAGAGGCAAAGCAGAGGCATTAGCAGGGGCAGAGACCCTCCCACAGAACTGGGGGCGCAGCTCCCCACCCTGGAAGCAGCAGCGGCCCTGCTTCTCCCCACAGCCTCCTACCTGCAGCTGCCCACTTACCCCGTGCTGGGGTTCAGGCCCGACAAGCCGATAGCCGAGTGGCTGCCTTGAGGGCTGGGATTTGTGCTGTTGGTGGTGGCCGGGGGTGGGGGAGTGACAGAGGGGATGGAATTGAGGGGGGGCGCGGCCCCGCCCCCGGCCCCACCCCCTCCAGCTGTCCGGCTGGGGTGGAGGGTCCCCACAGCTGAGGATAAGGTAGTAACTGCCAGAGAGAGACAGAGAGATGGAGACTTCAGCTTCCACTCGTCCTCCACTGAGGTCGACGCCTGCTGTCTTCCCTGCCCCGTCCCGCGGCATCTCCTCAGTCAGAACACACTTAGGCCTCCTGCCCTTATCTTCTCACAGCCATTTCTTTGTGCCTCTGCCACGGTGACAGTAATCGCAGTAAGAGCAGCTGCCTCCCACCGAGCCTGTGCCCTATGCCAGGAGCGTGCTCACACCCTGCTTATCCAGCCCGGAATCTCACCTCTGGGCCCCTCTGTACAAAGAACCAAGGGTTCCCAGAAGACAGAGCCCTATGGCTCCCTCTAGAGGCCAGGCACGGGCGTGTGGCCGCGCACACTGAGGCTGAGAGGGCTCTGAGCCCAGACTGAGACCAGACACCCAAGACAGCAATTCCCGGCCCTGGGACGTCCCAGCTGTGCCTTCAGGTGAGCACCTTCATCTCTCTGACCTTCAGTTCCCTAATCTGGAAAATGGGGCAGATAATGGAACCTATCTTATAAAATGGGTGTGAAGATTAAGTGGGTCAATATTCTTTATAAAGAGTTTAGACCAGTGCCAGGCACACCCTTATTACTTTATAAACTTCCACTTATTAGTTCTTAACCTGGGGAGGGGAAATATGGCGTCTGTTTTTATATTATTCTTACATATGGTGTTATACATGCCCTACCCCAGGAAGGGGCAAAGGAGGGCTTTGGGTACAAAAGTGTGTGTGTGTGTGTGTGTTTGTACACACACACACACACACACACACGTACACACTCTTCTGTGTATATATTCATGGATATAGCTTCTGTATGTATGTTATATTCACAATAATTTTATAACTGAGGCTCAGAGAAGTAAGGTCACTTCTGGAGTTCACACAGTTCATAAATGCCAGAAAGAGAACCCAAATACATCACCTTTATCAACCCCGTGCTTTTCTCACATGAAATTGTGGAGCAGATGAAGCCTGAGCTGCTCTGGCAGGGAGGGGTGAGGCTGCCCTCTCCCCTTTCCTGCCCCGCCCCCCGACCTCCAGGCTCAGCCTTGAGGCCTAGGGGTGCCCTGAACCGCTTGAGAACCTTGCGCTCGGGCCCGCGCTGTGTTCTCCCAATCCCCCTCACCATCCTCTGCCCTCCCTGACCTGTTGTGCTCAGACTGCTGGAAGCTTGGGACAACGGCAGGGTCCCGGTGCCCCCTTGGGGCGTGACCTGGGGAGAGAGGAAAGAAGGCATGGTTAGGCCACTGTCTTCCAGCAGCTCCCATGGTGCTTGCTGTGGTTACAACCCCCGCACCTCTGCCTCCAAGACGGAGAAAGGGGGCTCTGGCTGCAAGGCTGTTTGTATCACGCCAAGCGCTTTCCATCAGCTTTCGTCACGTTTACCCTAGGTGATCCCGGGGCACAGACAGGAGGCAGTCGTTCCCTGCCTCTCCTCTGACACTGTCCAGTTGCAGGTCTGAAGTGTGTGTGTGTGTATATGTGAGAGCGCGCAAGCACACGTGCTTGTGAGGCTAGGGGGTGGGGTGGGTTATGAGGATAAGGTGTGTCTCTGCATCACAGTGTTGATATGTTATACTGCTTGATTTTCTGGGACCACCCACCAGCCTCCTTCTTAGCCTCCCTGCCTCCAGTCTCATCCTCCATCAACCCCAGAAGCCTCACTCTAAGTGTGACCCAGTCCCTCCCGGGTTCAAAACTCATCCTTAGCGCCTCACTGCCTACGGTTCAAGTTCAAGCTCCTTCAGCATTTGACTTGATGTCTGGCCCCTGCCCATCCCCCACCCTACCCCCATCCTCATTCATAAATAATCATTCCAGCTCTAAACCGCACTGGAGTTCCTCAAATTGGGCTCGGCACTCTGGCTTCTAGGTCTTCATGCACGTAGATCCCTTTGCCTGTCCTTCACATGACTAACTCTTGTCCTTATGACTCAGCTTAGATGATCCCTCCCTTTACGTCATTGGGGAAGGGGGCTCCTCTGGGCCCCTTGCTGCTCTCTGTAGTGTCACAACCCTTTCCACACTAGATGGAATAAAGGGATGTCCCAGTGTGTCTGATCTCGAGCAGGCTGTGGACCTGAGTGCACACCCAGGGGTGTAATGATCTCCCTGCCAGCGTCTGTGTGGTCGTGAACCTGTGTGAGGGGAGATGCCTGTATCCTTTACCTAGTATCCATCCCCGTGTGGCTACATCCTGTGATAACTCTGTGTTTGGCTACGTCAGTGTGTGTCGGTGGGTGCTTGTATCCCCCATGTAAGACCACAGTTCCCTGGAAACGGTGTTTCTCTGTGTGACTGTGCCCCACCGCTGTGACAGCCTGTTCCCAAGGGTGACTCTCCCTGCCTCTGTTCTAGGAACTGTGGCCAACCGGGTAGGTTGTGCTTCACACGAGGCGCCTGCCAGGGGGCGAGGGTGTGCCAGAGCTTTGTGGCCCCACCCCTCGAGGGGCTCTTGGTACCAGATGGGGGCTGTAGCTGGCTGGCTTGCCCGGGCTGGGCAGCATGGGGGCCGCGCTGCAGGGGTTGATGCGTTTTTCCTTCTGGCGCCGGTTGCAGAACCAGACGCGGATCACCTCCTTCTCCATGTGCAGCTGCTCTGCGATCAGCAGGATCTCCTCTGAGGTAGGCTTCTGGTTCTGCGGGCAGAGGGCTCGTTAGCCCGGGGCCCCTCCTCCCTCCAGCCCTCAGGGCCGCCCGGGAGGGTGGGGCCTCACCGCTAGAAAACTCTTCTCTAAGGCGAAGCGGACGTTTGTCTCGATGCTGGTCCTCTTCTTGCGTCTCCGGCCGGGGAGCCCGTCGAAACCCAGGCTGGGACTGCTCAGCTGGTTGGGACTGGGCAGGCTTGAGTCCACAGACATAGTCTCTGTGTCCGGGAGGAGACGGGGTCATGAGAGGGCGCTTCCCCCGGCCCGCCGCCCGCAGCCCGCCTGGGAGCCCCCAGCCCAAGTCCCACCTGCGTCGTTGAGCCACTTCTCCAGGAGAGGCTTGAGTTTGCACATGTTCTTGAAGCTCAGGTTGAGGGCCTCGAAGCGGGAGATGGTCGTCTGGCTGAAGTCGTTGCCGTAGAGCTTGCCCATGGCCAGACCCACGTCACCCTGGGCCAGTGGGGCAGGGATGGGGCTGCGTTCAGAGCCGGGCAAAGGGCTCAGCCCCGCCCACCATCTGGCCACACCCCACCCCGCCCACCAGGTGACTATGCCCCCTTCACCCCGCCCACTAGGCAGCTACGCTCCCTCCCCCTGCCCACCTGCCGGTCACGCCCCTCACCCCGCCTACCATATGGCTACGCTCTCTACCCCGCCCACTAGATGACTAGGGCCCAACACCCCGGCCACCAGCTGGTCACACCGCCCTGTCACCCCACGCCCACCGCCTGTCCTGCCGGGTGGCCCCAGACCTGCGTGAAGCCCAGCTTGATGCGGCGTTGCTTGAAGGTGCGAGCGAACTGCTCCAGCTCCTCCAGGTCACTGGGCTCCTCGGGATGGGATGGTGGCTCCAAGCATTTGGGGGGCTGCGGGTGCGAGAGGTGCGGGTCGGGCAGCGTGGGGCGGGTCACGGCCTGGTGGGGTGGGCAGGTGGGTGGGATGCAGGACCGAGGACCAGGACGGGGCTCAGCATTGGCTGCGCAGTCCCCCCTCCCTCCCTCCCTGCCGTCCAGCCTCTTCCTGCAGACTCCCCTCCACCCACCCCCAGGTGGCCCCTCCACACTCATTGCCAATCAAGGTGACATTCTGCTGCCCCACAAGGGCCCGCTCACTGCCTGAAACTCTCTGCACATTCCTCCCAGTCTGCAGGCTTCATAAGGAGCAGCCATCTCCTTTCACCAAAGGCTCTTTCCCTGAAGCTGGGGGAGGGGCTGGTGGTTTTAGCCTCCTCTCAGGCAGGGAATCAAGGATCAGCTCTACTACCGAATTGCTGGGTAACTCAGGCAAGTTTCTTAATCTCCCTGGGCCTCAGTTTCCCCCTCTGCAGAATGGGAACAATCATGGCTACTCTACCTACCCCATGGGGTTGTTGGGAGAATCGGGTTAAAAGTAAGTAGGCTGCAAATAAAGTAAAAGTATTTTTAAAAATAGACAAGGAGGGTGACTGGGGAATTTACAAAGAAGCAACAGTTCTCTCTGGAATGCTTCATTTCCCTAAAAATAAAACATCTAAGTAGGTGGTGGGTACAGGGATGTTGGACGCACAAGTCCTTGATCCGTTATCCAAAACCCTGGGACCAGATGTGTTTTGGAATTCAGAATTTTTTCAGATTTTAGAAAGCCTACATGGGGCATGTATCATAGATAATGTGAACCTCCACCATTAGGGTCAAGGCATCACCCCATATTCGGACATATCAACAGCTGTCAGCAAAGCACAAGTACCACACAAGAGGGATAAAGAAAAGTCACACGCCGCCTGGCATCAGGCCAAGACAGGTTTTGCAGACTTCCCTAGTGGCACAGTGGTTAAGAATCCACCTGCCAATGCAGGGGACTTGGGTTCGAGCCCTGGTCCGGGAAGATCCCACACGCCGTGGAGCAACTAAGCCCGTGAGTCACAACTACTGAGCCCGCGTGCCACGACTACTGAAGCCCGCGCGCCTAGAGCCCATGCTCCGCAACAAGAGAAGCCACCGCAATGAGAAGCCCGCGCACTGCAACTAAGAGTAGCCTTGCGCACAGCAGTGAAGACCCAATGCAGCCAAAAATAAATAAATTAATTAATTAATTAACTTTTGGGTTTTTTTGAAACAGTTCATATATTTTTTAAATTTTATTTTATTTTTTTGCGGTACGCGGGCCTCTCACTGTGTGGCCTCTCCCGTTGTGGAGCACAG
Organism: Aethalodelphis obliquidens; assembly: GCF_003676395.1. Taxonomy (NCBI): domain Eukaryota; kingdom Metazoa; phylum Chordata; class Mammalia; order Artiodactyla; family Delphinidae; genus Aethalodelphis; species Aethalodelphis obliquidens. Next base: position 9,877,870 of record NW_020837987.1, on the reverse strand, counting down.
GCTCCAGACGCGCAGGCTCAGCGGCCATGGCTCACGGGCCCAGCCGCTCCGCGGCATGTGGGATCTTCCCGGACCAGGGCACGAACCCGTGTCCCCTGCCTCGGCAAGCGGACTCTCAACCACTGCGCCACCAGGGAAGCCCCCCATATATTTTTTAAAAGGGCTGTTTTAAAAAATAGGTAGGAGGGAACTTTAAAATCCATAATCATGAAAAATTATTATTAAAGTTTAGGACCCAGTGGGAATTCCCTGGTGGTCCGGGGTTAGGACTCCACACTTCTACTGCAGGGGGCGTGAGTTTGATCCCTGGTTGGGGAACTAAGATCCCTCAAGCCCCAAGGCGCGGCCAGGAAAAAAGAAAAAAAAAAAAAGTTTAGAACCCAGGCAGCAAACTTCAAGAAAGGCCATGGGGACCAGGCAGGAGGACACCAAGGCAGCCTGAAGAACTCACGCCTTCCAGGAGGGGGCCTGAGCTCACGCCATGTGTACGCAGATCCAGCCTTCCCAGAGCTTCTGGCTTGTCAAAAGAAGCTGGGAATCTGGTGTTTTCCGGGAATTTTGTTGACAACTAACTCGATTTTTAAATGAGTGTGGGCCCTTGTTTGCAGTCTCTGGTCTGGGAAAGGGACACGAAGTAGTACCCAACAGAGCCTCAGGGAACGCCCCCCATTTGGAGTGCTGGAAGAGATCTGAGGCATTCATGCCCTAAAGGCCTGTGAACCCCCTGAAGTTTTGTGTTTGTGCACACGTGCATTTGGGGGCAGTGGGGGTCGGATTCAAATAATCCATCAGATTCTCAAAGGAGTCCATGTGCCTGCAAGGGTTAAGAGCCACTGGTCTGGCTGACTCCCCTCATTCCGTGGAGGAGGAAGCTGACTCAGACAGGGAAAGTGGCTTGCCTGGGGTCCCACAGCAAATTAGTAGCACAGCAGCGCTGGGCCCCAAGGCTCCTGACTCCTATCTTGGCCCCTGTGGCTGGTGGGGGGGGGAGCAAATGGAGAGGAGACCCTCACTGACCACCACTCCACGCCATCTGGCCACAGCCTGACGCACTCAGTGGACCACTCACCTGTGTGGGCAGCCCTGCCCGGGGCTGGGAGGTCAGAAGAGCTCCCTGGGTTTGCTGAGGTAGCTGGAATAGATTTGGCGTCGGTAGCAGGCCTGGGGGGACAAGAGGGATCGCACAGGGTGAGGGGGGCAGAGAGAGATCTGTGGAGGCGTTGGGGAGGCCATCCGGGGTGAGGGCCTTACCTGGCTGACTCTGCTGGGCCTGCGGCAGCAGGAACTGAGCAGGTGGCTGGAGGTGGTGACCCGGCACAAGCACCAGCTGCTGCAGCTGGAGGAGCTGCTGGATGTCCTGACAGGGAGCGGGGTGGACAGAACGACAGCCTGAGTCCTGGCCCCGCTCTTCCCTCTGCATCGCCCGAGCCCCGAGGGGTGCGCCGCAGGGCAGGCTGGCATAAGGCATAGAGGGATGGAGCATGGGTCACTGGGTGCAGCCCTGAGCTAAGGGCATCCGGGAGGCCGGAGCACCCTACATGGGTCATCACAGGAGGGCTCGCTCTTTATTTACCTTTTCTTTCTTGATGAAATATTTGCCTTGTCCTATATTCCCACAGAACAAATAGGATCGTTTAAAAATGTAAATCAGACCAAGACTTCCTTTTAAAACACTCCCAAGGCAAATTACATCATGTCTGGGAATAGCTCTAAAATACTCCAGCCCCTAGCGGCTGATTAAATCGGTACAGAGACTTTGGAAAACTCTCTGGCACTCCTATGAGTTGAATTGTGTTCCGCCCCACCCACCACCAAAAAAAAAAGATATGTTGGAATCATAACCATCCCCCAGAACCCCAGAGTGTGACGTCATTTGGTGATAGAGTCTTTGCATATGATCACGTTAAAATGAGGTCATATTGGGGTGGAACCTAATCCGGTACGACTAGTGTCCATATAATACGGGGAAATTTGGAGACAGACGCACTACAGCTGCACTGAGATACTATTTTTACCTCATGACAGTGCATGACACACTATGTTGGGGCGTGAGGGGAAACAAAAATTCTTGCACATCGCTGGTGAGAGGGTAATCCGGCAACGTCTATTAAATTACCAGTACACATATCCTTTGACTCAGCCACTCCACTTCTAGGAATTTATCTTAGGGATATACTTGCACTTGTGCAGAATGTCCTCACTAGAAGGATACTCCCAGTAGCAAGCAGTGTTTTAGCAAAAGAGTGGAAACAAGCTGAATGTGTAGCAGCGGGGGATGGGTGAATGAATTAGGGTAGATCTTCATGACAGAATATTATGTGTTCATCAAAAAGATCGAGGACACTCTTTGTCCTGATATGGAACAATCTTCAAGATGTCCTGTGGAATGGAGAGCTCAAGAGGAAAAACAGTGGGTATGATGTGCTACCGTTTGTGTTAAAAAAAAAAATTATACCCTGGTACCTGCTTGGGTATGCATAGATTATACTTAAAAAACGATACCAGAAACTGGCAACGCTATAAACCCTTCTGTACCTCTTGAATTTTGAACATGTACCTTGTCCAAATAAAGGAATAAATACCCAGGTGTCCCACCCCCACTCGCCCGGTTGAGCAGTCACTTATGCCCAGCATCCCTACTTTTCCAACCACTCGTCTTGCAAGAGTTCCAGGCTGTTCCCTGTCCACCTGCAAAGGCCTCTGCTTTCTCCATGTGCTTTAGCAAGTGGACAGAGTCCCCAGATGCTCCCTGATCTCTCAGCTTTCTCGCTCTAGCTGCCAATCATCTAAGAATACAGTTTAAGGAGTTTGACATCCTACTCTATATCCTTTGAAACTGTATCCACTCTGCCTTCCCTTTTGAGACCCTCCCCACCCACCCAAGAAGGCCTCCCTGGCTATTTCTCTTCCACACTTGGATTGACCCTGGGCGGTGAGTGAAGCCGGGGCTTTAAGGCCTGCCATTTACGGTGGACCCTTCCAAGACCCCCATACCTAATCTTGTTTTATAATTTTGTCTTCTTCTTCTTCTTTTTCTGGCTGTGAGGTGGCTTGCAGGATCTCAGCTCCCCAACCAGGGATTGAACCTGGCCCCTGGCAGTGAAAGCGTGGAGTCCTAACCACTGGACCGCCAGGGAAGTCCCTTTTCATCAAATTTGTAATATCGATTGTACACCCAGCTCCTTGCCATGGCCCTGCATGACCTGGCCTTCCTCACCTCCCATGACTCTCTCACCCCCTAACTCATCCAGCCACACTGGTCTCCCTCCTGCCACTGAACCCAGAAAGAAATCCCCACCTCAGGGCCTTTGCACGTGCTATTCCCCCCCCACCGCCGCCGCTCTTGATCTGCACATGACTGGCCCCTCATCATCATTTAAGCCGTTATCAAATGCTCCTTCCTCAGAGAGGCTTCCTCTGGCCACCTGCTCTGACACGGAGATTTTTCCCCCCTAGTCGCTCTCTTACAATATGTTCTTTTCCTTCCCTCATAGCAATATCAGCTTCCTGTCTGTCTCCTCAAGAAGGGTTGGTGCCAGCTCCACGAGGGCACAGATTTGTTTGCCTAATTCCTCACTGTAACCCTCATGCAGAAAGGTGCCTGGGTGTGGTGGATGATCCCCAAACGCTGGTTGACCAAAGGAATTCAAGAAGGAGAGAAAGAGAGAAGATTCTGGGTGAACAGTGAGCTGACTCAAGACTGGGGTTAGGGACTTCCCTGGTGGCGCAGTGGATAAGACTCTGCCTGCCAATGCAGGAGAACGGGTTCGAGCCCTGGTCGGGGAAGATCCCACATGCCGCGGAGCAACTAAGCCCATGAGTCAGAAGTACTGAGCCCGCATGCCGCAACTACTGAAGCCCGCGCGCCTACAGCCCGAGCTCCGCAACAAAAGAAGCCACCGCAATGAGAAGCCCGCGCACCTCAACAAAGAGTAGTCCCCTATCTCCACAACTAGAGAAAGCCCGCGCGCAGCAACGAAGACCCAACGCAGCCAAAAAAAAAAAAGACTGGGGTTAGCCAGTAGAAGGCGCCATTTCTCCACAACCTAGAGCCATCTGAATCGGCACACCAGCTGAAGCCACTTGGGGGCGTGTTAGGACGGAGACAGGGTGGAGAAATTGGAGTAGGCGGAGGGATGCCAGCGCTCCGCAGGCCCACCCCTCCCCACCCCCGCCCGTAGTGGATCGTCTGCTCTGTCCCTAACCCGTGAGAAGAGCTAGCACAGCCCATTAAAACCAAGAAGGGGGGAGAGAAATTCTTGCTCATCGCTATATTCTCTTCACTCCCCTGCCCCAGTGCAGGCATAGAACGGGCAATCCATGAATTTTCAGTGAATGAATAAGGTAACCCTTAGGACTGGTGGTGTTTGGGGGCAGACTGGCTGTGCTTTGCCACAGGTGGGATCTTGGCCACAGACTGGGGGCAGAAAGACTGAGACACACGGTTCATATGACACATATGGGTTCATATGGGTGAACTGCAGTGTAATCACCCACTGGGCTTGGTTCCACCTGGTGGGGAGAAGGCAGCCTTGAGCAGGAACTAGAGGCCGCTGGGGCCCCAGAGCCGTGCAGGTGCGCTGCCTCACTCCAGCGCGCAGGGCCGACTCCCCTCTCCCCCATGACTGGCCTCACATGCTACACTCCCGCAGCCCCAGTGGGGACGGTGTTGACATGCACGTCGACACTCACTTGCCGTCTCTGATATGGCAAATTTTGACCAGTTCTGGACACTGTGTGCTGCGAAGACGTGGACAGCCTAGAGTGACGTCCAGAGTGGGGAAGGGATGGGGTCTGGGGACCCTGTAAGTTACTTGCAATTGATTGTAGAAGGGACCGCCTAGGGAGGAAGGCAGTGAGCACCGTCCTGGGGGTCAGCTGGGTGAAACTGCACCCCCAGAATGGTGCAGAGGGAGTTCCCACACTGGGTGGGAAGGTCACCTCGGTGTGCAAGGATCCCTTCCAGCCGAGAACCGTGAGGGCTAGAGTCCTGGCCATCGTGCCTGCTTTTTTTTTTTTCTTTGTTTGTTTTTGTTTTGTGGGATCTTTGGGGATCTTAGTTCCCCACCAGGGATTGAACCCGGGCCCTTGGCAGTGAAAGCGCGTAGCCTTAACGACTGGACCGCCAGGGAATTCCCGTGCCTGCTTCTTGCTGTGTGACTTGGAGGAAGCCAGCTGTCTCTCTGGGCCTTACTGTATAGGGTGACAATGCACGGTGTCCTGGAACCACCTGGGCTCTGGAGATGGCCAGACACCTGACTCTGTCCCTTACACACCATGAGACCATGGGCAGTTCCTTACCCTCTTTAAGCCTCAACTTCCTCAGGTGACACCTCAATAATTCTTACCTCATGGAGCTGTTAAAGGATTAAATGAGACAACAGGTGTAGAACGTTTAGTCTGATCCCTGGTTCACTGAAGTGGTCCTCCGTAAATGGCAGTCCTTTTTAACTGAGTCATTTCTCTCAGGGCTCAGTTTTGTCATCTATAAAATGGGAGTAATAATGTCTAACTCTTCACTGGGTTGTTTTGAGGCCTGAGGAATATTATCATTCTCAAAGCATTTTGGAAATCACAACCTACTCCTCCAACACCAGCATTTGCTAGCACTGCACCCTCACATCAGCCGCCTCATGTCACCCCGTGAGCTCTCGAGGGCGGCAGCCCCACCAGTCCATCCTCTTCCTGAAAACTTACAACTTCCAGCTCCCGCCCAGACCCTCCACTGAGCTTCAGCCCCGAATATCCATCTGCCTATTTGATGTCTCCCACTTGGGTGATTAATAGACTGTTTGAACACTACCACGTCCGAAGTGAAACTCCTGGTTCCCCAGCCCCACCCTCCAAAACACCCTGTTCCTCCCCTGCCTCCCCCAGCGCAGGAAACCACCTCACCGCCACCAATCTCTGAAGCCCAAATCCCAGGAATCACCCTTGACCTATCGGATCCACACGAAATAGCATCCCGGACCCCACCTTCACCCTCATCGCCACCTCGATGCCTGCAAGGACTTCCCACTCCTTACTTCTAGCCCATTCTCCCCACAGCAGCTGGAGGGAGCTTCGTAAAGGGTCAGTTGGGACCCTCGCCAGCTTAGAACCCCCAACAACCTCCCATCATACCCAGCACACATTCCAAACTCCTTGATCTTGCCCGTGAGGCCCTGCAAAAGCCAGTCCTGCCTGCCTCCCCACCTCACCAGTTATTTGTCTCCCGCTCACTCTGTCCCAGCCATTCCACTTTCCCCTGTACCCCGAACAAGTCAAGCTGGTTTCCACCTCAGGACCTTTGCACCTGCTGTTGCCCTTTCCTAATCTCTCCCGCTGCCTTCTTCATGCCTGACTCATTCAGGTCTCGGTTCTCAAAGGCCACCTTCTCAGTGAAACTTTTCCTGACCACCCCATTAAAAGTGGCTTCCTCCCTTGGGACTTCCCTGGCAGTCCAGTGGTTAAGGCACTGCACTTCCACTGCAGGGGGCACAGGTTCCATCCCCTATGCCGTGCAGCAAGGCAAGAAAAAAAAAATTGTGGCTTCCTCGGTCTAGGACAGCACCCTGTGTCATTTTCTTCATTACCCTTATGCTAAAACCGTCTTGTTTTGCTGATATGTTTACTTGTTTACTGTCTCGCCACTAGAACATAATGTCCTCAAGGACAGCCACCTCTGCCTCATTCACAGCTGTCCCCTCAGAGCCATGAATGAGCACCTGGCATACACAAGGTGCTCGATAAGTATTAGTTGAATGAATAAATGACTATGATTATTCCAGTCCCTCCACTAGGGGAAGCTCTAAAGGTTGGAGGTGGGGGGTGGACAGAGGTAGCCTGTCTCTAGCGCCGGATCTGCTACGTACCCCCGTCCCCCAGAGGTTGGCCCTGCCACATGGAGCCCACGAGGTCCTGGCGACTGGGGCAGAACACCATGGAGCAGAGAACCATTCAACAGGGAGAAAAAAACACCTACCTGCCAATTGCACATTACATTCCATGCTACCTCATGCTAAAATTCCAGGACAGACGAGCAACAGCAGATCCCAACCCAGGAGTCCTGGAGTGACTGGCATGCCTCTGGACCGGCCCAGCTCCTGGACTCTGGGGCCTGTGGTGCCAGGTGGGCGGCTGAGCTGACCTGGCATCCTCTGCCCCTGCTCCAGCAGCAGGACCCATCTCCTCCTCTTGGGGACCTGCCCTCCCCCACTCTCAGGTCTCGCAGTCCAGGTGGGGCTGACCCCACCCTCCCGGGAGCTGGGAGCAACGACTCAAACCTGGCCACTGGGTGTGTTTCTTCTCTCTGGGTGGGGTGGCTGCAAGTCTTGAAGTGCTGGTACCCATTATGCCCGACCCAGAATGAAAAGGGAGACAGATCCCTGGGGCCAGGCCTGATGTTCCAGGCTGGGCCTTTTCTGTGATTTGAGCCAAACAGTCCCTTTTCCTCTTCAGCTGCCTAGAGTGTGGCTGTGGCCCCACTGACACCCGCTCCTGGCTCATCCTTTGCTGCCTCCCACCCCTCACCTCCCCAAGCCTGCCCTGCTCTCTCGCTTTGCCTTCACCAGTCCCACGCCTGGAACCCTTTCCCCAGCTCATCCACCTGGTAAACTCCTACTTGTTTCCCGCCTCGGTTCAGATACCACCTCCTCCAGGAAGCCTTCCCTGACTCCCTCAGACACAGACCCCTTTCTTTTCCCGCATCCCCCACCACATCCAGCAGGTTTCTCTGCGAAACCCTTCTTCACTAGGTCCTACCCCCTGAAAGCTCTTCTCAAGCTTTATTTGCCGTGGTCTTAGTACGAAAATAGGGACGTTCCTCCCCGCCCCCACCGCCGCCGCTCTCCAAATACAAAATGATGTTTTAACAGTTAATGTAAATGTTCAGTCAATGCCTACCCTACCCCAGGCATTCTGAATTTACTCCCCTGGAGAGATGTCTTCCCTACCCTTGATTGAAAAGCTGCAGCAAAACATCCCTCATTGCTTCAGTAAACGTCTGTGTGGCCCCCTCGGTAGAAAGCATCATGCTGAGTTGAGTGCTGGACACACAAATTGTAAACCTGTATTATAGGGACTTCCCTGGTGGTCCAGTGGTTAGGACTCTGTGCTTTCACTGCCGAGGGCCCAGGTTCGATCCCTGGTCAGGGAACTACGATCCCACAAGGCAAGAGGCGCAGCCAAAAAAAAAAAAAAAAGTCAGTGGTAAAATTGTATTATAACTGTCCCTTCTGTACAGGCTAGGGAAATGCAGGGAAGGTTCCTGCCAAACTGACCGGCATTCCTTTGGAAGTTGGCAATAGAAGGACAGAAGGGGGACTTTCCCTTCGTACTTTATGTAATTTTAAAGTGATAGGGTTATGGATGCTTTTTGACTTTCGGAATATTTTTCAAGTAAAGCATTTCTTAGTGGCTCATTGGTGTGTCTGTTTCCCTACAAGACAGGGAGCCCCTCTGGGGACAAGGCTGGGTCTGAGTCATGCCTGCTTCCCACCAGGGCCTGACCCAGGAGGCGGGAAGTGTCTGCGAAACGAGGGCAGGACAGAGCTGGGCAGGCACAGGCAGTTGCACTGGCAGGCACGCGACACAGGCTGGGGAGAGGGTCAAGCCCAGGGCCGAGGCCGGCTGTGGCAGCAGCGGGCAGCGAGGGCAGAAGGACGGTGGTCCCCACCCCGGCTTGGGCACGGTATGGTGACCGGCTCATGGGCTGTACGGGATAAACATTGGTCTGTTGGGGAAGTGAGATCACAGGGTGACAGAACTCCCAGAAAACAACTTCAGCCCAGCTTTGCACTTGCAGGAGACAGATGGAGATCAGAGCTGAGGGAAGCTGGGGCAGGAGGAGAGAGAGGAAAGGGCTGGGCAGGAGGGATTCGAGGGGACCTTGAGAATCAGGGCCTGGGCAGGTTACAGGTGGCAGAGGGTCGGCCTGCTGCTGCTGGTGGCCGTAGGGGGTCCGGAAGAGGTGGTTCTGGGGGGTGTATGAACAGGAGTGCCTGCTGGTCACAGGGGCTGAGGGCCTGGCTGGGTCTGCGCTAGGCTGCCCCGTCCCTCCTCCCTCCCTGGGTGATCAGGGCTGTGGCAGAAGGAGAGGCAATGGGCTGGGGGCCCCCAGAGGAGACAGGAGGCAGGAAATCAAAGCAGCTGGAGGGAGGGAAGTCATGGAAGACTCCCTGGAGGTGCAGCCTCCCAAGCTGGGGCTTAAAGGATGGAGAGGAGCTCTCCAGGTAAAGGGAGGGGGCTGACTTCCAGGTAGAAAGGAGAACAGGCGCAGGAACACCAAGACTGGAGGAGCCCTGAGCCTCCACCTTGCTCAGTGAAGCGCCGTATGTGCTACAAAGCAAACAGATCACCTGCTGCTGGGGTCTCTGGTGGCCGGGGTGGGAGGGGTGCCAGTTAGAGGCAGCAGCCCCAGATCACGTGGTTAGAGCCCTGGACTCCCAGGCCTGGCTTCCAGGCTGGCTCTGCCACTTGAGTTCACGGTGTGACCTGGGGCAGGCAAGTCACTTTGCCTCCCCGGCACACCCGCTCCTCCCCCCACCCCCCACCGGCGCCTTGGCCAGGATGAGGATTTGTGGATTCAGGGAGGTCACGTTAGCATAGTGCCCGGTACAAAGGCAGCACCCGACAGACTACCTATGGCAACGGTGGCAAGCCAGGCATTGGGAGGATCTGTTTGGAAGAGTCACTGCAAAGCAGCGAGGCCAGATTGCTCTGCGTTTCTGCAGAGCCAGGCCCAGCGGCAGGAAGCTCTAAGGAGACAGAGACGCACTCAGTGTTAAGGACAGCCCCAAATGGGAGTGCTGGTCAGCAGTGGAACGGGCCCATCGAAGGCCGACCGCCACCAAGGGAACAGCCTCGCGGGTGCTGGACAGCTCCCTGGTGTAGACAGCATAGGCCAATCCCTCGCTCTAGGACTTGCCAGGCCCTTCACTGCGCTGGAACACGGGCCACAGACTCAAACGCTCTATGGAAACCAGGTTAACAGCACAAATGGGTGACATGGCAGGGGTGGAAGGAAGGGGTGGGCTGGAAAAAGCAGCCTGTCGGAAGAGGAGGCCTGCCCAGCCTCTACTCTGCTCCCGCCAACCATCCTTATGGGAAGTCTGTTGGCCAATATCATGGTTGAATTGTGTCCCCTAAAAAGATATGGTAGGGGACTTCCCTGGTGGTCCAGCGGCTAAGACTCCATGCTTCCACTGCAGGGGGCACGGGTTCGATCCCTTGTCGGGGAGCTAAGATCCCACATGCCGCAAGGTGCGGCCATTAAAAAAAAAAAAAAAAAAAGAAAGAAATGGTAGGAGTTCTAACCCCTGGTGCCTAAAAATATGACCTTGTTTGGAAACGAGGTCTTTGCAGATGTAATCAAGTTAAAAGGAGGTCATTAGGGTAGACCCTAATCCAATGACTGGTGTCCTGATAAGAAGGGGAAATTTGGACACAGAGACAGACACACTCAGAGAAAAGATGGCCACATGACGGCAGAGGCAGAGACGGGAGTCATCCACCTACGAGAAAGCCAACGGTTTCCTGCACCACCAGAAGCGAGAAGAGGCAAAGAGGGATTCTCCCGTAGAGCCTTGAGAGAGACCCCAGCTCTGCTGACACCTTGATTTTGGACTTCTGGTCTGAGATGATACATTTCTGTTGTTTGAAGCCACCCAGTTTGTGATACTTTGTTATGGCAGCCCTGGAAGCTAATACAGCCACTCATGCATGATTCCACGTAGAGCAGAAGTCTCCAGAATGGGGAGAGAGAATGCAGTGTTTCCTAACTCACAGACCACAGTCCCCTTTCTGAAAGAGCGTCTCACTGGATGAGCCAGGGCACTCGACGTGGGGCACCGATTCTGATTCTCAGCCTTTCTTTTCTGGCCACACAGGTCCTGTGCATGGAGGTGACCCCTGGTTTCCTCTGCTGTAAACTGAGGATAATGTGTCAGCCTCCCAGGTGGCGGCGGACCCTCAGCGAGATGCACAGAAAGCAGAGAGTCAGGCGCGCCCATCGCGTGGAGGGTGTCCTCCCCCTGAGCCTCGCTTTACCCCTCTGAGAGATGGGTGGCAGCATCTCCCGAGGCTTCCTGGGGTTGCCGGGGACCGCCTGGCCCAGCGCTGGTGGTCAGAACGGTCCGCGTGGACCGGCCAGCCCCCTGCACCGGCTCGGCTTCCGCGGGGCCTCCGCTGGAGGGCGTGTGCTCCCCGGGGCTGCCCTTACCTGTGCTGTGAGCTGGATGGGTTGGGACAGGGTGAGCTGTGGGGTCCCGGGGGGCTGGCTGGCAGGCTGTGGTGGCGGCAGGTCGCCTCCCCCGGAGGAGGCTGGGGGCTGCGAGGTCGAGGAGGAGGAGGAAGAGGAGGAGGAGGAGGAGGAGGCGGCGGCGGCCGCGGCGGCCAGGAGCTGGGCCTGCGCTTGCTGCAGGAGGAGTTGCTGCTGGGCTGGCATCAGCGCCGTGAGCTGTGGGCGGGGCGGGGCGGGGGCGGGGCGGCAGGGGCCGGAGGAGGGGCGTGGGGGGAGCAGAGAAAGCAGACAGGGGTTAGCGCCTGAGCCAAGCGGGTTAGGGGGCAGGTCTTCCAGGAGGACAGAGGAGGGCGAGAGGCAGGCGTTGAGAGAGTGGCCGTGGCCGTGGCCACCAGTCCTGTAACAGACGGGAGGGGGCTGGCCTGTCCCTGCCCCCGTGCACCCCAGGTACTTACCCCGGCTAGCTGGCTGCCCGTCAACATGAGTTGGGCCTGGGGCAGATGCGGCTGAACCGGCTGGGGGGGCAGGGGTGCCGCTGGGGCTGAGTCACTGCTGGGGTCTTCAGCCTTGATCTGGGGGGGAGAGAGGCAGGGTCCGGGACCCCAGAATGTTAAGTGGAGGCCAGAGAGAATGCCCACCTGTGAACCAAAGAGAGGGCACGTGTGTGGCAACGGCAGCCCCGCGCCGCCAAGGGAGAAGACTGGGGTGCGGAGGCCGGGCCTGCAGTGGCCCGCGGGGACCTCGGGCCACCTTTCTGGCCTCAGTTTCCGCACCAGTCAGAAAAGGCTAACACACCCTCTGCACCCGAACTCCCGACAGGAGGGGGTCACCCTTGGAGAGCGCTTGTACCCTCCTGGGGGTCAGTTTGCCATCTTTTAAAATGGGAAAGGATGCCAGTAGGGGTCCCGGGACATCAAAGAAGGGGGTCCTGTGTGCCACACCCCTCATCTGCTTCAGCCAGAGGTGCACCTCTTATCTGTCCCGTGGAGTAAGACTTTATTGGAAGAAAGAGGATTAGGGTATGAAATAAAAATCACCGCCTTAGAATATGGGTCATGAATTCAAAGCCTAAGGAGCAGGCAGACAGCACGAATGGGTGATTTGGGCAAGTGTGGACGGAGTGGGCTGAAAAGAGTACGCCCGCCTGCCGGAAGGGGAGGCCTGCCCAGCCCCACCCTGCTTCTGCCGGCAAAAAAACCAAAGCAAAAATGCTGCAGGACAGCAAAGGATGTCTGCAGGCCAGATGTGGCCCAGGTGCTGCCAGCTCTCAGCCTCCACCCCAGAGTCCGCTGAGCCCCTCCTCCTCTCTCTGTGGAGGATACAGATGCATCTCGCGTCCACCACGTAGGACAGACCAGCTTAGAGGGGTCCCAGCCTTCTTCCTCTCCTACCTGAAAATGCCAGACAATGGTGGCCTATGCCTGAGAGGTCTGCTGGTGAAAGACACATGGGGTGGGAGGTGTGGCTTGATGAGTCGCACACTCTTAGGCCCAGAGGGGACATGAGGGATCATCCTTCAGCCCAGTGTCCCAACAGTGTTTTGCAAAAGGAGATCCAGAGAGGGAAAGCATCTTGTGTAAGGCAACACAGTGACTTGGCAGAAGCGAGCGTGGCATTTGCAATACAGACTGAGACAGACAGATAGAGGCCTGGGAAAGGGCCAAATAACAGAGGGTGAGTGGCATGCCCCAAGGGACGGGATACAAGTGTCAGAAAGTCTAAGGCGTACAGGGATGCAGCGTGAAACAACAGTAGATACTAGAAGTCAGAGCAGTGGCTGCCCTGGAGGGGAAATGAAGGGCTTTCCGGAAGTCTGATCATGTTATGTTTCTTGATCTGGTGCTGGTGACACAGGTGTCCAATTTGTGAAAATCCACAGAGCTGGACACTGAGGATCTAAGTGTATGTCATATTTTAATTAAAAGTTTTTAAAAAACCAACATTGTGGGCTTCCCTGGTGGCGCAGTGGTTGAGAGTCCGCCTGCCGATGCAGGGGACACGGGTTCGTGCCCCGGTCCAGGAGGATCCCACACGCCGCGGAGCGGCTGGGCCCGTGAGCCATGGCTGCTGAGCCTGCGCATCCGGAGCCTGTGCTCCGCAACGGGAGAGGCCACAACAGTGAGAGGCCCGTGTACCGCAAAAAAAAAAAAAAAAAAAAAAAAAAAAACCAACATTGCGTGCCATGGTGAGAACACTATCCTTCTCATGGCTCTTTCCTTCTCTCTCCTTTAAGCCTCCATTAGGTTCTAGGACGTCTCTAACACCTTCCAGCCCTGGCTAATCGCCCCTTTTAACAAACAGAGAACCGGTCTCAGGCTTATACCCGACAGTAGGCAAGAGTCTCTGGGTACATTTTAATAATCATTGTATTTATTTCCATGGCAAGTGATTCTGGTTTTCCATTCATGAAATTTCCATTTAAAAAAACGTTTTATTTCAGCTGCTGAAAAAGCAAGACAGCTCATGAGTTGATAATTGTTGAGGCCGATTGACAGGTACCTGGAGGTTTGTTTTCGCTATGGTCTTCCTTCTACTTTTGTATCTGCTTCACACTTTCCATAATAAAATTTTTTTTTTAATTGAGCCAATTTAACAAAACTATGATGTAAATAATTGAACGCGGTGGTGTGTGCATTTGTCTGAAATCATGATGGAAGCACATGAATCACTGCAATTAGGGAAAGACTGACACAGAAGAGCTGCAGTGAGGTGGAACAGCAAAGGCCAGGAGCGGTGGGTGACCAGCTGTGGATGGAGACCCAGAGTCAGAGGCCGCTGCTGCGCGCTCTGCCTCAGGCTTTCCCCGGGAAGCAGGCCCAGGCTGGGGAAGGGGAGCGAGAACCCTTTCTTCCTTGGGCCCCACTAGTCTCCTAGGGGAGAAGCAGGGCTGCTGTGGAGCAAGGAGAGGCTGCAAAGATTCAGCGCAGGGAGGGCTGGTGCTGGGGGTGTGGGTGATGGATGCCCTCGGCTCCAAGGGCTATGGCCAGAGCCCAGCCTGAGATCAGAGGGAAGACGGTCAGAGTCAGAGCCCTTCTCCCCAGGTCCCGTCCAGCGCCCTCAGAACAAGACACCTGCCCACCAAGTAGATCAAGGCACACCAGCCACGGAAGGGACCTCAGAGACTCCCCTCTCCACCCCCACCCCCATTTCCCATGTTAGAGAAGAGGAAACCGAGAAGCCCAGAGTGGGGGAGTGATTCTCCCATGGTCACAGAGCAGTTCCTGGTGCCCCCGCCCCATCCTTCTGCCACCTTTGGTCAGGGTCAGGAGTCCTGCCCGTGCCCCCTCCTCCGTCCCTGCCCTCTGCGCCATCTTCAGGCCTCTGGACCTGCCGGCTGCCCCCGCCAGACTGGAGGGTGGAGACCTGGGCCCCAGACACCCCAGGCAGCCCAGCAGTGCCCAGGAGCAGGGCCCCATCTGGATCTGGCATTTGCTCTACGTGGTCACTTCCGGCCTACCCATCGTCCTCTCCTCCAGCATCCTCACTGGGCCTGCCCTCCCCTCCCCACTCCCCAGTCCTCCGCTGGCCCCTGAGTGTGTACTGGGGGGATGGGGGGCGGGGCCGGCCCCTGTTCGGTCAGGGACGTTGGGATGGGGGCGGGGCCCTCAGCTTCCTGTTGTTCATCGCCCTGGGGCTCTGGGGGGGATTTCCCTGGCCACCCCCACTCCCCCAGGGAAGGGGAAGGAGCCCTGGTGAGTCACAGGCCTGGGGCGGGAGCCCGAGGGTGAGAAGGGGCGGCGGGAGGAGTCCCGTCACTGAGGTACCAGGCCCTGGGCCCTCGGCAGGCATCTGCGACCCTCTCCCAAATGCCAAACCCGGCCCATCGCAGGACACCTCTCCCCCTGCCCTGGCTGCCCTGACAGGTGCTTACCTTGGTGCTGGGGCCAGTCGGGGACACAGAGAACGGGGAGGTCTTATTCTGGGGGTTCTGCAAAGAGTGAGTTGGGGTGGGAGATGGGAACAGTGAGATGAAGCAGCTTCTGACACCCTGCCCTCCCCCACAGAGCTCCCCTCTGCTCCCTTCTCCCCCCTCCCCCTCCCCACCCTCCTTCACATCCATCCCTCCTGACCTGATGGTTAGTGTCTGGTCCATTTCTTTCCGTGTCTGCAAGGAGAGGGACAGAGTGAGTTGTCACGAGCCACCCCCAAAACTCCCCCGGCGCACCTGCCCTCCGCCCGTGGTGACCTCTGCCCTCCCTGCCCCCTTCCCCACTCACCTGTGTGCTCTGACGGGGAGTCCAGACCTTGCTTCTCGGCCTCCAAGGGCTTAGACATTCTTATTTCTGGGGACAGAGGAGGGATGCAAGTGGGGTGAGGGTGCAGAAGCCTGAAGAGCTCTGGGGCCCCTCCTCCGGCACCACCCCAGCCTCTCCCCAAATACTCCCACACCCCCTGCTGCCTTGCAAGTGTCTCTTTCCGGGAGACATGCCCTCTGCTCTGAGCCTCTGCTCTCCTCCGGCAGGACAGGTGAGGGGCCTTCGGGCCCTGGGGATCCCCTTCACCCCTCCAGGAGGTGGCACAGGGAGGGTCAGCCCCCGAGCCCCCGTGAGACCCTGGGGCAGGGTGGGAGGGTAGAGGTTGGCCGTTGGTCCTGACAAAGCTCTGGCCGCCCAGGGGGAGGCTGGTGACACTCCAGAGCAGCGAGTCAGCCCTAGGCTTCCTCTCAGGCTGCCGCCCAGGCGCCCATCCTGCCTCACCAGGTTTCGGTGAGGCATGTTTTCCACTCTGAGTAGGGCCTGGGAGGTGTGAGGGGACTGCAGCATCCCCAAAGGAACGAGTTGTCAGATCTCCGGCTGTGATTCAGCCGCCCTCTGGCCCCCTCCCCGGCCCACCACTTTCCTGTCCATATCCCACTCCCACCGGCCTCCCCTTCAGGTACTCAGCACACAGGTGGCCCCACTCTGATCTTTGTGACCCCGACCCCATCCGCTTCTGCCCCGACCTTGTCCTCAAACCTAATCTTAGACCTTACCTGGGACTTCAGCCTTGAATTGCAGCTGCACACCCCAATCCAACCTACAGTCCCTGCCCCTACAGACGCAATCCCACCCTATAGTTCCGCGGGCAGAGGAAATGAAAGAAGGTGGCCGAGGGGAGTGGCAAGCAGGGGACACAAAGCAATGGAGACAAACCCCCGTCCTCACAGCTCCCTGATGCTGGTCACGGGAAGGTGAGTGTTACCAGGGCCAAGCACAGCGCCAAGTATGATTCAGAGCTCATGCAGGCAGTTGGTGCTAAGATTACCCCCATTTTACAGAGGAGGAAACTGAGGCTCCAGGGGGAATGGCACCTCCCCAAGAACACAGTGGGGCAGCAGAGGCACCCTGATCGGACCTGGGTCTTTGTGACTCCAGGGCTCCCACTTCTTTTTTTTTTTTTTTTGCGGTACGTGGGCCTCTCACTGTTGTGACCACTCCCGTTGCGGAGCACAGGCTCCGGACACACAGGCTCAGCGGCCATGGCTCACGGGCCCAGCCGCTCCGCGGCATGTGGGATCCTCCCGGACCGGGGCACGAACCCGCGTCCCCTGCATCGGCAGGTGGACTCCCAACCACTGCGCCACCAGGGAGGCCCCAGGGCTCCCACTTCTGATCAGTATCGCTGCGGTCTCTGATGGGCCCGTCATGACGTTCACCACCTCATCTCTCACGGTCACCCCAACCCAAGCTTACCCTGACTCCGACTTGAACCCAGCCCTTCCTGGTCCTAGACCCCCGCACAAATCTGGGTTTCTGCCCGACCCGTTCTGAATCCTCTTTGCCCACCCTGATTCCCAACTCCTGTCCAGACGACCCGAGTCCTTCATCTGACCTCAACTCCCAACTCGGCCTCAGACCTTACTCCTGACCCTGACTCTGACCCTAAAGTCTCCCCTACAGCTCACTCCAAATCCCCACCAAGATCCCACCCCATCAAAGGAGCTATCCAACTCTAGTGTGCCTGCATCCAAGATATTCAAAGAAGGCCAGCTAGAGAGAGAGCTGGGACAGCGTCACCAACTGAAAAAAAAAAGTCCAGAAATTTTGCAATTACTCGACACGGAACGCCACTCGGATTTAAAATTCCCGATTAAAAAGCCAGGTCACACACTGCTGGTGGGAGTGGAAATCAATACAAGCACGATTCAGGAAAGCCGAGCGGCGCCCCTTCCCTGTGGCCCGGCACATCCACTCCCGGGCACCCATCCAAGAGAAAGGAGCGTCCTGCCCACCATCACCACCCCCGGCACACGTGTTCCCAGCTGCGCTTTCATAACCGCTCCCCCCCCCCGCCCCCCGGAAATAGCTCAAGGGCCCATTAACGGGAATGGGTCAACAACACCGGTACGTCCATACAACGAAGTACTCCACAGCCGGGGAAAAGAACCAACTCCTGCATCACACACACTGAATCTCGCAAACATGATGCCGGGGTAAAGACGTGAAACACAAAAGTGGACAGACAGGAGGACTCCAATTATGTGAAACTCAGAAACAGGCAGGATGACATCAGATGATTAAGGTCAGATTAGTGGGCACCTTTTGGGGGGTGCTAACTGGGAGAGCGTGTGAGAAAGCCTGCAAGGGGTTGGAAATGTTCTGTTTGGTGGTTATGTGGGTCTGCCCATATGTAAAAATTCATCAAGCTGTACGCTTAAAATTTGAGCACTTTATGTATGGTATGTTTTCACAAAAAAAGAAAAAAAGTTTGAGTTGGGACTTCCCTGGTGGTGCAGTGGTTAAGACTCCACGTTCCCAATGCAGGGGGCCCGAGTTCGATCCCTGGCCAGGGTACTAGATCCCACACTCATGCCACAACTAAGGAGCCTGTGAACCACAACTAAGGAGCCTGCGAGCCACAACTATGGAGCCCTTGAGCTGCAACTAAAGGAACCCATGTGCTTCAACTAAGGAGCCGGCAAGCCGCAGCTAAGGAGCCCTTGAGCTGCAACTAAAGGAGCCCACGTGCTACAACTAAGGAGCCAGCCAACCTCAACTAAGGAGCCTGCCTGCCGCAACTAAGACCCGGAGCAACCAAATAAATAAATACAATTTTAAGCTAATAACAATAAAAATAGTAAGCCAGCATATAGTCCTATTAAGGCATGAGCTTATGAGGGTTGGGGTGCAGGTGCCCAGATGCTACAGGAGCTCAGGCCCTGTTTCTGGGCACTGGGAAGGGGGCAGCAAGTGGCTAAGGATGCTGAGAGAGCCAGGGGATGAGGCCCCCTCCTGACTCTGGTGCATCAGACGTGGGAGTCCTGCCTGGTCCTGGTTCTAAATCTCCCAGACCTTGGCCCTGCTCCAGGCAACCACAAATCCTGACGTGGCCCTAAATCCCACCCCTCCCAGCATCCCTGAAAGCCAGGCCCCAGCCCCCTCCCCGGCCCCCCTCTCCAGCCAGTGTCCACATTGCCACGGGAGCTCCCCGCCTGGCCCTGAACCCTATCATGGCTCCCCATCTCCTAAGAAAAGCCCAGGCTCCTCATCCTGGCCTTTAGGGTGTGACCCTTGTCACCCTCTGCTGCCCATCTCTTGCCACTTACGCAACTTTCTCTTCAGCCACGCCAGGTATCTCCCTCTGCTTGACGGGGAGTCCAGACCTTCAGGTTCTTTACTCCCCACCTAGCTAGCGAACGTCCCTCCTGATCACAGACCAGGGTGGCCTCTGACCTCACCTCCACCCCAGAGAGTCCATGCTCATTCTCAGCCTCTCTTATGTGCTGAGCTGTGTCCCCCAACATTCCTATGTTGAAGTCCTAACCCTCAGTACCTCAGAATGTGACTGTCTTTGGAGATAGGATCTTTAAAGAGGTAATGAACTTAAAATGAGACCCTTAGGGCCCTTAGGGTGGGCTCTGATCCAATAATGACTGGGGTCCTTATAAGAAGAGGAGATTGAGACGAGATTGAGACAGGGACATGCCCAAAGGGAAGACCGTGTGAAGACACAGGGAGCTGACGGCCATCTCAAGCCAAGGAGAGAGGTCTCAGAAGAAACCAACCCTGCTGACACCTTGACCTTGGACTTCTAGCTTCCAGAATTTTGAGAAAATAAATTTCTGTTGTTTAAGCCATCCAGTCTGGGGTACTTTGTTATGGCAGCCCTAGCAAACTAATGCAGCCTCCCTTGGTCGTGCCTTCTCGCCGTCCTAGCCCCGAGCCCGCAGGGCTGTGGTCACCTGCGTCCCTGTCCTTTCCCACCAGCCCAGCGGGCAGGCCTGGTCTGACTCAGCGCTGGGTCCCTGGCATCACCCAGCTCAGAGAACAGGTTATGTTTGCTGAGCGTCCGTCCTTCCCTGCAGCTCTCTCTGTCTCTTACTTGTTCCTGCCTCTGTCCTGCTGTCTGTCTGCCATTTAACAAATGTTTCCCGAGGCCTTGGCATGGGCTGGTCCCTCTGCCTGGAACGCTGTTCCCCACTCTATCTGCCTGGAGATCTCCTACTCATCCTTCAGGGCCCGGCACAGGCTCTGTCCTCCGTGAAGTCACCACCCCTGATGACTTCAGGCAGAGGGTCTCTCCCCTGTTCCCTCCACCCTGGCTCCATCTCCCCTGTCACTGTCCTAAAGGCTGTAGCCATCTGGGCCCCAGAATGTCTCCTCCTTCAGGCTAGAAACCCCTCAGGGGCAGCTCTGACTCATCTGGGGTCCCCAACGGGACATGTGGATTGAATGAACAAGGGTGGCCCTGCTCTCCCTCCTCCAAGCCTTTGCCTCTGCTCTTCTTCCACCTGGGGCAACCCTCTCCTTCTCGACTAGCAAATTCCTGCTCCTCTTTAAGGCGCCAGCTCCATGTCACCTCCTCTGTGATGTCCTCCCTGACTGCCCAGGCGGTCAGTGCCTCTCTCGTCTGGGGTCACCCTGTCCCCTAACACACACTGACAGCCTGGACAGTGACCCCCACCCCAGACTGTGGTCTCCTTAGGGCCCAGGCTGCACAGTCTGGGACTGTGTCTTTGGAACAAACAAAAGCATGAAAGAGTCTCCTCTCCTTGCTGTCACCTGACACTTCGACCCTCAGCCTCGTCCCCAAGCAGTTCCAACCTAAACATTTAAGGTAACATCCCCTCTGCAGGGATACTGGCTGCAGAGGAAAAAGTGGTTTGAGGGGAAATTTCCACCACTCCATTTCCCTTATTCTCATGGATCCTGCCCCACACTAATCCCAGCTCCCACACAGCCCGCGCACCCCTGCAGCGCTCAGCTGGGCCAACAGCATGGCCAGAGCTGTCCTTCGCCCAGGCCTCTTTTGCTGCCCTCTCCTCCTCCATCAGAGCCCAACCCAAGAAAAGGGTCTCATCAAATCATCCCCACCAGCAATGAAGAGGGAACTCCATTTCCACCGCGACCCAAAGCTAAGTGATGTCTTAATGGGGACTCTCGAGGGCGCGGCGACCCTGGCAAGGGGCCTGCTGAGGCTGTCTCAGCCTTGGCCCAGGCAGGGTTCTCTCTCTCTCTCTCTCTCAATCTCTCTCTCTCTCTTTTGACTCTAGAGAAACACTGATGCCTAATCCCTCCCCCGACACTCTGATTTCATTGGGACAGAGACATAGGCGTCAGAAACTTTTAAGCCCCCTTCCAGGTGATTCTAATTTGCTACAGCCCCCTGGCGCCTTCGGAAGACCCCCCTCAAAGCCTCGTTCACTCGCAAGGAAAGTTTGGCTGGTTGCTTCGGGTCACCCCTCCCTTCTCCCATCGCAGGCAGCGTGCCACTTTTTGGAGGAACAGGCAAGCAAAAGCAATGCAGAGCCCAACCGGGCCCCTCAAACCCCACCATCCTTGGGTCAGACCCACCAGGGGCGGCCACGCCCCGGGCTCACACTCACTTGCCCGACTGCCCCAGGCCTGGGACGCTGGGTCCCCTCCGCCCTTCCTCGCCCCTCCCTCCCCGGACTTTCACTTCTCCTCTGCATTTCCCCCAGCCGGTTTTAGCAGACTTGGGCCAGCTTCTCGTTAGCACTTACCGAAAATGGGGCTAAATATAGAGGGCCCAAGGGCTTCCCCTCACCCCTCCTGGCCCCGCTTGGCCTGTCCCCTGGGTCCCCTGTCTACAAAGACTGCTTTAATCAAGGCTGTGGCCTGGGAGCCCCTGTGGGCAGGGTCTGCACTGCTGGGAACCTCTGCTCGCCCACTGGCCCAGCCCAGCCTCCCCAGGAGTCGCATTTCACACCCCCACACCCCGCAGCTGTCCCCGGGCGGCCTCCAGGGATTGAACACTTCTGAGTGTCAAGGGGGACGGATGGAGATACAGGCAGCAGACACAACAAGAGAGGTGGCCCTACAGCTGCGCTGACAAAAGCCGCCACAGACACTGAAGCCACAGCCAGGCAGGGCCCCGGACACGGACGGAGACCACGCGAACGCACACGGGGACAGGTGTGCGCAGATCCCAGACAGGAATGTTTGCAGATGAAGACACAAGCCCAGACACAACGACACAGGCAGATATGCAAAACACACACCCAGACGTGTGTGGGCACACCTGCACTTACACACACTCACACACCAAGTCACCCCCAGACACACAGATAGACACAGATGTGCATACACACACAGACACCCAGGTCACTCAGATAGACACACGCAAGATGTACACGCACACTCTCACACACACACACACACATACCCAGACATACAGATAGACACAGATGTGTACGCACGTGCACATACACACACACACACACAGTCACTCAGACATAGAGACAGATAGAGATGTGCATACACACGCACACGCGCGCGCACACACACACACACACACACACACAGGTAACTCAGATAGACACACACACAGACATGCATGTACTCATACTCCCAGAGTCACCTCCTCCTGGGAGATGGCCAAGGTGGACCCCTGAACTCAGGTCACAGATGTAGAGCCCAAGACCAAGCAGTGATCTGCCCAAGGTCACACATGTATTAATTCATGTCCATGCCACGGAACCCAGGGCAGGCCTCACAGGCAGGGCAATTCTGTGAGAAATCCCAAGTAAAGGGTTTAACCCAGCGCCCAACACGTACAAAGCCCCCATTCAACCCCAGACAGGGAAGAGACGGCATGCGTGTACAGACGCCCTGGGTCCCTGTGTCTACACTGTACACGCACACGCATGCGCACACACACACACACACACACACACACACATCCACAGCTGCACATATCACCTCAGTAAATAATCACACAGCATCTGGCAAGTGGCCTTCCTTCCATCTCACAGCCCTCCTTGCCTCCCTTGCCTTACTCATACCCACTCATCCTTCAAATCTCAGACCACACATGCCCTCTCCCAGGAAGCCCTCCCTGATAGCCTATCGGCTGAACTGGGCAAGTCTCCTGGGCTCCCCCAGTCCCCTGTGCCTCCCCTGTCCCAGCCGTGACCCCTCAGCCTGTGCCTCCTTCCCTGTCTGGTGACAGGTCTGTCTCCCCCACCCCGGACTGGGGACTCCAGGAGGACACACCTGAAGCTGCTTTTTTCGGCTCTATTTTCAACATCCAGCACAGAACTGCTCAATAAGTACATGTCGATGACAGATCACAGGGATGCCCGCATACACGGACGCACACAGACAAGCACCGAACCAAGCATCCCCACAGACACCCACAAATGGGACACATCCCACACATCCCCACAGTCAGACCTAGAGGGCCGCAAACAAAACCACCCTGAAGTATGGACGCTTGCCCAGTTCCAGGCCCCGTGGTAAGCATTTACCTATTACCTCACTTAACTCTCCCATCAGCACCGCGGAGAAATAACTATCATCACACAGAGATGGACACATTATGTCAAATGAGCCAACAAATACAAATCGCTTTGTACGGTGCTCGGCGCACGGTGTTCACTCAGTCGACTGACGTTTGGTGGATGAAGCAGTTCATGAGCGCACAAACATGTAATAAATTTTCAGGCAGTGATGAGTGCCATGAAGAAGAGATAAAGCAGGGTGAAGGGACTCAGAATGGCGGGATTGGTTGCCAGTTTAGACGGGGCAGGCAGGGAAGGCCACCCCGAGGAGGGGACATCTCAGGCGAACGAAGTGAGGGAGTGAACCAAGGGAGCATTGCCAAGGCTACCCCCATAATGCCACACACAAGAGCCCCTCACACAAGGGACACCTGACAGTCGCACACAGAAGACTCGGAACTACCGCGCACACGCACAGATACAGACGCACACACTCAAAGGTCCAGCAACTCAGCCTTCCAGCCCCTGTGCAGTCCCCTCCCCAGGATCACTCATGTCGCCCACCCACCGGCCCTCTGTATAGGAGCTTGCTACCAACACCTGGCTCCATCCCCTCCCCCAGACCCCTCAGAACAGGGCAGCAGAGAAGGCGAGAAGAGGTCGGAAGCCCCCCGGCGCCCCCCCCACCCGCCCCGCCCCGTGCTGATGTGAAAGGGGAGGGGAAAGAGAAGCTGGAGGTGGGAACCCAGGATGGGAAGAGGGGGCAGCTGCTGAGGTACAGAGTCAAAGGGCAAAGGAGACAGCTGAAGAGGAGGGGCAGGGCGGGCCCGCAACCGGCCGGCAGGACGAGCCCCACGGTGCTGCCAGTGCTGGGGCCCCTTACCTGGAGCCCCCATGCTGGAGTGAACCATGCTGCCTGCCCCGCAGGGCTGGGGGGACGACTGTGCCATCTCCCCGCCCTCTCTGGGGGCCAAGCCCTCTCCGCCGGAAGTCACCCAGGGAGGAAACCACAGGGCCCGCCCCCTTCGGAAGGGAAAATACCCGTGCCCGAAGGCCCACCCCAGCAGGCAGCGGACCCCAAATCATGCGTGTGTGTTGGGGAAGTGCGGGTAGTGGCGTAGAGTGCAAGTAGGCTGGAAGAGCTGACTCCTACAGCGGTGCCCCCAGAAGGTGCCCCTAGCCCTTGTGCCGCCTCCACCTTGCCAGCACATCTGGAACAGGGCATGTGGGTCTGGGAGAGAAGATGGATCCGTAACAACACCACTAAAACACTGGCTAGGAGTTTTGGGTGGGGGGAGGGGGGCTTTCCCAATGCTAGGCCCCCTGCACCTCGCATTTAACAAGCATCATCTCTGGAGGCGCTCACTATTTGCCCCATTTTACAGACAAAAAGACTGAGGACCAGAGAAGTGAGGTGGCCTCCCCAAGGGCCCAGAGCCAAGAAACGCTGAAGCCAAGAAGCAGGGCAGCAGGAGGCGTTCGCGATAGGTTTCCGCAGGCTGTGGGGAGTCGGGAACCCAACCGTGCATCTGCCCGCAGGTGAGGCGTCCGGGGCCACCACTGGGAGAATCGGTACCCGTGGACAGTGGTAGGACCGGCGGCAGGTCCTGGCCTTGCCCTGGAGCAGCAAGAGGTTTGCCAGGGGGCAAATGCGGGCGCCGTAGGTGGCTGGGGCGGAGGGAAGTACGCGGTCCCGGGGCTGCTGGCTGGCCCTTCGCGCTGCGGCGCTCCCGGACCAGCTGTTCCCTCCGTGCCCGCCAGAGGGCGGCAGCGCCCAGCCAATGGGCCAGAGGGCGGGGCCGGTTGCGGAGGAGGGAGCCCCTCCCGCCGCTCCCAGTCCCCTTCCCCGCCCCCGCGCGCACACCTGCGAGGGTCACACAAAGGCGCCGGACTCCCGGCCCACGACGGCGCAGACAAAGGCGCGGCCGAGCCCGCTGCCCTCTTCCTCCTCCCCGCGCCCGGTCCGAGGCTGCAGGGCCGCCTGGAGCCTCCAAACAACCCACCTGCCCGCTGCGGGCCCTGCAGGACTCGCTGCGCCCCACGCTGAGGGACCCCCAAACCACGCGCGCGCGCACGGACGCCTGGACTCTCATACACACGCTCAAGTATTTCTACACATGGACCCCTGCACTTCACACACACGTGTGCACATCCAGACATACGGAAACACTCCTCTGCGCACAGGCCCTAACACCAACGCTCCCGTGTACAGATCCCCGTCCTGTGCTCCGTCACGCGGACACACGGGCACAAGGACACATCTTCCCAAGTATGCCCAGGCATACCTCCTGGCCATGTGTGCCCACATTCACACCCACGCACACTCACGCACGATATAACACACAGGCACACCTTCGTGAGTGCCTTTCTGCCTGTACACGGGCCCTGTGCACCCAGAGATGCCCAGGCAGGCAGACCCACTCCACGGGGGGAATGACTGCGGTCATCACATCTGCACACAGAGGGGGCAGTTCCCCCTCTAGCTACACTCCACAAGATTCCATACTGTAAAGGCCATTTCACTGAGGAGATCCAGAGACCATACAGCATCAGCTGGGCTGCAACTCAGACCTCCTGCCTCCTGGTCCACCTCTTTCCCACTCTCTCTCTCTCTCTCTCTCTCTCTCAAATGCAGGGTTTTTATACCGGAAGGTCTCCTTGGAAGCAGTCTGGTGGCAGTGGTACTGGGGGCCTTGTCTTGAAGTTGCATTGCCCAGTAAGCTCAGTTTTGATTTAGGATTTATGTCTGGGGGGACTTGGAAATGAGGGTAATAAGGACATTATAGCGGGGTGTGGGTGGAGCAAAACCCCACCAAAACACCCCCATGCTCCACCCTAGACATGGTCAACATCATCCACGTCAGGAGCGGCTTTGGGACAGAACCCAAAGCGGGGAGAGAAGCACCACCCATTTCCGGTGCTGTCCTCCCAGGTCTGCAGCTGAGTGGCAGAGCTGGCGAAAGCCTTACACGCTTCCCCGTGGGGTGAAATCACCCCACCCCTCTTGCCTCCCATGCTGGCTCCACTATTATCGCCTGTGGCAGACCAGAACTGAGTCCCTGAGCTGGAGTCAGGGCATCTTGAAGAAGGATGGGCCTGAGACTTCCATCTGCCCAAGAGAGGACAGAGGGGCAGAGTCTGGGCCACACTGGGCGGGTAGGGCCTGGCAGCCAGGAACGGGGAGGCCTGGGCAGGAGAGATGGTGGCCTCTCAGCTGGAGAAGAAGCCTCAGGCCATGCTGAGCAAGGCAGGTAGGGCCTGGGAGCTGGGGAGTAGCGGGGGCCACTAGGGGTGCAGGGCGCCTGGGAGGGAGGCAGCATAGGGGAGGCCAGGATGGGCTCAGGGCTGGGCGGTAATTAAAGGAGACGCAGGGGGCTCCCCAGGGCCAGCGGGGCTGGTAACTGACACACGGGCCCCATTGCTCCGCTCATATTTCTCACCGGATCGATACGTTTGACTCCCGACAAGACAATAATCGCTTGTACGCGGCCAGCGAGTCGATCAAATACATTATTAGAGCGAGGTCCCCTGGGGGCCCGGCGGGGAGTTGTGGGGGGGGAGCAGCCAGCCCACCGGGGACAGCAGAGTTGGATTCTTCACCCCTCAGGGCCCCCAGCCATGGCCTCTTCCTCTCGGCCGCCCCTGGGGACCCTCTCTGTGGCTTGGTTCCCCAGCCTCTTTCTGCATCCGGCGGTGTCTGGCGGCCTCTCCACTCAGCCCCCGGCTGCATCCTCGCTCTGTGTGGGGACACAAGTAGCGTTTCCCCAAAGTGCTGCCTCATCTGCAGGGCTGTAACATGTGGGAGCTCAGAGAGGCCCCTCAGACCCCCAGCTTGGCAGGAGGTAAGGAGACTGGGTTGCCTGTGAGTCGCCAACTGGGCCAGAAGATGAACTTGAGCCTAAAATTCATCGACATCAACCTCCCTTTGCATCTTAGCATTCGGCCTTCGGCAGAGCTCAGGTGAGGGCAGCCTCTAGGGAGTAGGGGGGTCGGGGAAAGGCTTCGGGACCCAAACACATAGGAAAGCAGGATGAGGGGTGGCAGACAGACACACAGATGAAAATATATCTGGTTGGTCCTACAGCAGGGCCATGCAACCTTCCAACAGGCCTCTGATACTCTGGAATCAAACCCGGCCTGGCCTGCCCTGGCACTGCCTGTCCGCCTCTTCCTCATTTCTGGGCTTGAGCCTTCATTTCCTGTTTACACCCCTGCTTCATCCTCAGCCCTGCCCTCAGAACTGCTTCTCCAGTGGCCCTAAGTCAAGATCAAGCTATAACCACCCGATGTTCTGCTTAGGAGCACCCAGCATCCAGGGACTTAAAATGTTTCTTCTTCTCCATCGTCACCGTCATCATCAAAAGCAGCAGCATAACTATCTATTCTGTGCTAGTTGGGCCACTACACTATATCTAATCCTCACGACGACCGAGGAAGTACGGGCTGTTATTATTCCCCTTCCACTGACAAATTAGAGCTCAGGGCCTCCCCGGTGGCGCAGTGGTGGAGAGTCCGCCTGCCGATGCGGGGGACACGGGTTCGTGCCCCGGTCCGGGAAGATCCCACATGCCGCGGAGCGGCTGGGCCCGTGAGCCATGGCCGCTGAGCCTGCGCGTCCGGAGCCTGTGCTCCGCAACAGGAGAGGCCACAGCAGTGAGAGGCCCGCGTACCGCAAAAAAAAAAGAAAATTAGAGCTCAAAGAGTTGAAGTCACTTGCCCCACGTGAGTGGTGCAGTCAGGATTCAAACCCCGCCCTGTCCTCCCCACAGCTCGCTCGTTCTCCACTCTGCCACGGGTCTGCTTAGAGCTTTGCGTGCGCCGCATCCTCCAGTGGTCAGCTGGCAGCCACTCCCTGCTCACTCGGGAACACCGGAATCTGCCCACAGCCCAACCCCCACAGCCCTTCAGCCTGTTCTTCGCATTCAGCAATGTGCTGGACCCCTGATCCGCCAGCTCCTGGCTGAAGGTGGGCCAACGCTTCCCTATTTCTTTCAATTCAAACATTTCCTACGTGTCCCTTATTGCCAAGCCGTGGGCTGGGGGCTGAGGACCTAGAGATGAGCTGGATCTGACACACACCTGCCCTCAAGGAGCTTACAGTCCGAGGGGAAGACTGGAGTTGATGAAAGTTTTCTGAGATTCCATCACTGGCTCAGTAAACATCCGAAAAACTCTAGTCAAAGGTGAAGCCCAAGACATAGAAGGGCCTTTCCTGCCATAGAAAGATTGGGAGGGCTCAAGCTTGGGTGAGAAAGATCCAGGAAGGGTGCTATCCATCCGACTTGAGGCTGGATTTGATGTTGTAGGTGGAAGGATTTTCAGCAGACAGTCTGTGTAAGGGAGATCCACCGGGGACTGGTGTGAGACCAGGCTGGTGGGAAGAAGGTGGAGGCAGGAGGGCCAGAGAGGAGGCTGGGACAGTGGTCCAGAAAACAAGAGAGAATGGGGCCATGAGGATGCAGATGAGCGTACAAATTCAAGGGAGAGTCTAGAGAACTTTAGTGAATCTGCAGGTGGGCAGCTGAGTGAGGTGTCTTGGTGGGCGCTCAGGCCATCATTGTTGGACAGCAGGAACACGGGAGCAGAGTAAGGGAAGATACTTAGGTCAGTGCCGGGGTGGGGGTGGGGCGGAGATCAGCAGGGTCTGTGGACCAGGAAGCTAGCAGATCTGAATAAATTCACATTGACAGAAACACTCCTCACGCATCTCCTGCCCACCACCAGTTTCCCAGACCCACCAGCGGTCGCAGGAATTCACCTCAAGCGAGAAGAAATCCAGAAGCAGCACGGTACGGCTCAAAGAAGGTAAAAGTGAGAAGACCAACCAGTCCCCACACAGAAACAGGCCACTGGGTGACCTAGGGCCAGCCCTCTGCACTGTCTGGGTCTCAGTTTCCGTAGCTGAAAGTGGGAGGTGGGCTTGGAGGAGAACTTGAAGACTTCTTCCAGCGCTAACATTCTGGGGCTTGAAAGAAACGAACACAGGACGGACTGCTGGATCCCCTAAAGGCCACGGCCACACAGCTAGACGGAGGCAGACCCGGAGTCTCCCTGACCCCAAAGCCTGTGCTCCCCACCTTGGCCTGGACGCGTCTCAGACCACAGGTTGTCGGAGAACAGGGTCTTTGGCCTCATCACCACAAACCCACCAGGGCATCCGAAGAAGCCAAAGAAGAAGGTGGCTGGCCCTGGGACTCCCCTGATGAGGCTCTGCCCCTCGGCGCAGGAGCCGCCACCCACCCCCAGGCCGCACCCTCGACTCCAGCCCAGATCTCCCACTCACCCAGCACCACCTCTGCAGGCTCACAGCCACTTCTGTCCTCCCAGCGCAAGGAGCTGTCCAAAGGCTGAAATTCAAGAGCCCTCACCGTGGTCCAGAAACCCTCCGGGAACTTCCCCGCAGCCTCCAGGAAAGCCCAGCCCCCTCACCACGGCCTCCAGGCCCCTGCAGGATGTCACCTCTCCCTACCAGAGCACTGCGCGCCAGCCACACTGGAGAAGGCCAAGTCTGCCCCCATCCTGGGGCCCTTGACCTTGCTGACTCCTGCCCTAGAACACTGTTCCCTAGCTCGTCCCTTTCCTCTGATCCTTCAGGACTTAGTTCAAAGGCTGCGTCCTCTGAGAGGCCCTCCCTGAGCCACTCTCCACGCCGACAGCCAGTTTTACTTTCTTCGTCGCTCTCTCTGGAACTCGGCTGCTGTCGACGTGCTTTACTGTCTGTGTCCCGCTCTGAACTGCAAGCCCTCTGAAAGCAGTCCTTTCTTGTCTGGTTTCCTGTGGTATTCCCTTCTGAAATAATGCCTGGCACAGACTAGGTGCTTGAATCCTATTTGTGTGTTTTTAAAAACTGTGTATTTATTGATATACTTTTGGCTTCACAGCATGCAGGATCTCAGTTCCCTGGCCAGGGATTGAACCCAGGCCCCCTGCAGTGGAAGCGCAAAGCCCTAACCACTGGACCACCAGGGAATTTCCAAATCCTATTTGTTGAATGAATAGATCCTTCCAGGCTCCCACAGCCCACAGAATGAAATCCAAGGCTGGCTTTCCAGGCTCAAGTGGATGTGGGCCTCTGCCAACATCCACAGGCATATTGCCCCCAGAGCTCACCTTCTTCCTCTGTTCAACAACTTGGGTTCCCCTACGTGCCCATCCTCCATGCTTCCTGTGTTTGCCACCTCTACTGTACTCACCGCTACTGCCTCTGCTCAAATCTCCCCTCTCTGGAAGCCTTTTCTGGCTCCACCGGAGGCCCGATTAACAGTAATGGCCTCAGTCTTCCCACAGCTCAGGCAGCATCCTGGGATTAGCACTAATCATACTGCATTGAAATTCCTTCCCAGTGAGGCTGCCCCCACAGGGGAGGGCTGGAGGGCAAGGTGGGGTTTGATTCATTTTTGTGGAGCGGAGCCCAGCACTGGTCTGCATATAGGCCCAGTTGAATGAGGACATCTGCCCCCGCAGACAGTGATATCTGTATGGGTGTATATAAGCACTGATCTGAGAGTCAAACATCTGAGAGTTTGGAAACTGGTTCGTCCATTCACTTGCTGTGTGACCCTGGGCAAGTGACTTCACCTCTCTGAGCCTCATGCTCCTCATCTGTGAAATGGGGGCAGTAACATGGGCTGATAGGAACTTCACTAATCTTTTTTAAAAAAATAGTTCCCTGGGCTATACTGTAGGACCTTATTTTCATTAATCTTAAATATAATACTGACCACCATGCACAAGTTCAAAAAGTTCACAAAGTGTTTATCACATCAAGGTTTGAGGTAGAGAAAATCAGATGCCACCAATAGGACAGTGGCTAGATAAACTGTAGCATAGTCATACTCAGGAATGGGATGGGATCATGAAAGATAATGGAACTGATCTATGGATAAAGGACATGGAAAGTTCTCCAAGACACTGCTGCATGAAAAGGCAAGTTGTAGAATGATTTATACAACTTAATATCACTTATGTAAAACACATACCAAAACCACTATGTATTTTCTGTGGGTGCCCAGGTATTGACAAATGCAGAGGAAAAGGTCCGGGGGGTAACTAATTAATGACAGCTACCTTTGGTGAGGGGACCAGGACTGGGAAAGCAGAAGGGACTCAAATGGGATTTTAACATTTTCTGTTATGCTTTTGGTTTTCAGAATGAGATTGTATTCAGATTTCTTTGTTTTTTTTGTCTACGTTGGGTCTTCGGTGCTGCACATGGGCTTTCTCTAGTTGCGGAGAGCGGGGGCTACTCTTCGTTGCGGTGCGCGGGCTTCTCATTGCAGTGGCTTGTCTTGTCGCAGAGCTGGGCTCTAGGCACGCGGGCTTCAGTAGTTGCAGCACGCAGGCCCTAGAGTGCGTGAGCTTCAGTAGTTGTGGCTGGCGGGCTCTAGAACACAGGCTCAGTAGTTGTGGCACACGGGCTTAGTTGCTCCGCGGCATATGGGATCTTCCCGGACCAGGGATCGAACCCGCGTCCCCTGCATTGGCAGGCGGATTCTTCACCACTGCGCCACCAGGGAAGTTCCCTACATTCCGTTTTTAAATAAAATTAGAATATATTAAGTGAGTTACAGGTAGCTAACTACAAAGAAAAGAAAAGGAACGATTATCCCCCAAAGTGAGGACAGAGGTTACCTCCAGCAGGGGGGTGGGGATAGGGAAGGTTTGAAAAGGGTCACAGGGGTGGGGGGTTCCTGGGCTCTGGCTCGCACAGATGTTCACTTGGTAAAGACTGATTAAAATGTACATTGATGACTCTTTCCTTTACAACTGTGCTTCCTGCAGGCAGAGGCCAATTCGCACGCGTTGCAGTATCATCTGCTCCCCACCCCCAATTCATGCCCAGAAGCCGATGTTAGGGTGCGCCCCGGTTGCAAGAGCTCTGAGGGGGCCGAGGCCGCTGTCCAGGGTACTAACGGCCAAAGCCTGGGAAGCCTCAGGGAGACCAGCCAAATAAGACAGCTTCAGGGCGCCTCATCCTAATCGGCCACTGCCCGCCTCTAATATGTCACCTCCCAGCACTCCTCACCGCTCCCTCACTTCCTCCAGACTGGCTTTCTGTTCCTGCAGCCCAAGCTCTGATGTGACTCAGGACCTTTGCTCTTGCCGCTGGCCTGGTACCATCTTTCCCCAGATATGCCCGTGGTGCGTGCCCTCACTTATTCCAGACGCCCGCTGACACGTCCTCTCCACACAGGAGTCTTTTGATCATCCCACCTCACACGGTCTTTCCCCTCCTCATCGCTCTTCATCCTTTTACCAGGTAGAATTTTCTTCCAGCACCTGTCACTAACATTCGAGTTTCCATGTGTTAATGTGCTTGTTTATCATCCATCTTCCCCCACTTGAATGTTCACGCTGGGAGGACAGAGAGCGTGTCTGTCCTGTTCGGTTTTATCCTCCTTTTTAAAAGGGCCGCAGGTGCACAAAATTGCATTAATCATAATCCCCGGTTCCCGTCATACTCCCATCACTGGCCTGGGAAGAGCCCTCTTCCATTATTTATTTGCTTATTTATTTTATTTATTTTTAATAATGTGTTCATGTGAAGCCACCACTCGACATTCAGATTAGAACTGTGACAATAGTCACACTGATTCGTGCCTGACGTGTGCACCGCTGTGTCCCCTGTACTCGACACCTAGGAGGATCTGTTTGCTAAAGGAGAAGTTAAGGGGCACCATGCGAAAGAAAGATCACGGGAGCGCCCACCTGGCCTCACAAGCAGGTGGAGAAGAAATCAAAGGCCAGGCCCTCCGCTGAGCTCCCCTGTCCTCCCCGGTGTTCCCACCCCCTGCTCAGCCTGGCCAGAGCCTCTTCAAGACGATTCAATCCTACACCTGCACAGATGGCCCGCTGTGCCGGACCCTGTGCCAAGACGTGGAGACGCCGGGCACATCAGCCTTGGCCACGCCCTTGAGGATTCTCAAACCTCTATGCACTCCTCCTTCCCCGCTCCCCGGCTCCTTGATGGTCCCACGATTATCATAAGTTATAAGAGCAGCTAGCCGGCACCTGCTCTGTGTAGCCACGTGCTCCGTGCATCATGTCTTGGCATCTTCCCAACGATCCAATTAAGCAGGTGCCGTTATTATCTCCTAGCTTTTCAGAGGAGCACCCTGAGGTGGGTCAGAGCCAGCAGGTCAATTCCAGAGCCCAGCTCTCCTTACCACCAGGCACACTGCCCGTGTTACACTGATCGTAGGCATCCCCTCGAAAATAGGAGCGGTCCTGGGCCGCCCGCATCTCTGCCAAAGCAACTGAGGATGATGGAAAAGGTGTCAACTTTGAAGTCACATAACAGGTGGTTAGGTCCCAGCCGCAGGGCTCAGGGAGGCATGGGAGTGGGTGGGAGGGGTGTCATGTGGCCCAGGTATTCTATCCATGAAGGGCCCCATTAAATGAGATGTGCATTTTTGATTTCACAGTTGGGTGCCACTGCCAGACCATATCACCTGTAGGACGCTCTGAATTTTGTTTTAATGAATCCTGCAATGACCTTGTAACTATCAGCCAGTGCGGCATTTTGTTGTCGTTGCTCAGAGCACAGCCTGTAACTCCATTTTGGCCTTCTTTCATTCTGAGCATACTGGGAGGCTCACAAATGAGAAGGGGCCTGGCCTCTCTCAGCCTCTGTGGAGCCTGCCGAGCCCTTGCTGTGTGACCTCAAGCAAACCGCTCAACCTCTCTGTGCCTCTTCCGGAATTGTGCGGTCTCTGGGCAACATCCCCAGAGGGCCCTGTTCCCCTAAACATTTATTCAGAGGAGTTTAACTTGACGGAATCAGGTTGACTCAGACCATATGAGACATAGTCCCTGCCATCATGGAAGCAAACTCTGAGCTCTGGACACTTGAAAGAAAGTGAGGGCTCTCGGGAGAAGGGTAGGTTTTTGGTGTGATAAACATTTACTGAGATGGCGACAAGCTCCTGGAAGAGCTCAGGGACAGGGAATCTAGTGCTGCTTTAGACAGTTAAAAGAGAAACCCTGAACTACGGTTAGAAACACTTTGCATGCATCTTTTCATTGAATGTCTTCCACACTCGACAAGAGAACGATTGTCACCATGCCCATTTTACAGATGAAAGAACTGATGCTCTGCAAGGTTGAATCATTTGCCTGGGACCCCACAGATGGAACCAGGATTAGCATCCAGGCAAGTGGACTCCACTTCAACCCCAGACCCCTGTGGGCCTCTTCCCTTTGGCTCAGCAGGAAACACGGGACTTGGACCTGGGCTTGCCGCCTGAGACATCCATGTGCTCCCATCCCTGACCCATGACGGCCTCCTGCCAACGTGAGCCGTTCCCTAAAAGCTTTCACATTGCTGGCCCACCCTGAGTCACAGCAAGTCTGGGCTGCACGCTGAACGGTGTCCCCGGGGCCCTGGTCACTTCTCCAAGCTCACATACCTTCAGACCCGCTCATTCCCCGCTCACCTCCTTCGTGGAGCCTCTCCAGGAAAGGCCTCTCCCTTACCTTCATGCATGACCTCTTTCTGACAATGGACTTCTTCTCAGTGCCAAAAACACCAGGCACTTTGAGGTTTGTGTGGAGAACACCAAACAGATAGAACCCAGGGCTCTGCCTCCCAGAGATTTCCCCAGAGGCAAAGCAGCACCTGTCCGGTGAGGGGAAACCCCAGGTGTGTGCAGGGTCAGACCCTCGCTCTGCCTGACCAGCTGCATGACCTTGGACTGGCAGCCTCACTTCTCTGGGCCTTGATGTCGGCACAATTCCGAAGGTTCTCCCTGATTCCTCCACTCCCCAGGCCACCACCATCTCCGGCCCCAGTGACATCAGCAGCCTCCTCTCTGCAGGTCTCTGTGCTTCCACACCTGACCCTGATAGTCTCGTCTGCTCCCCACACCCAGAGAGGGTCTTTCTGAAACAATCAGGCCGTGGCGCTCCCTTGCTTCAGACTTTTCAGGGGCCTCCCTGCTTTGGGGAATAAAACCCAAACCCCTTAGTCCGGGAACTCCCTGGCGGTCCAGTGGTTAGGACTCCGCGCTTTCACTGCCGAGGGCTCGGGTTCAATCCCTGGTCAGGGAACTAGGATCCCGCAAGCTGCACAGCGGCCAAAAAGCAAAAACAAACCCCTTAATCCAGCCTACAGAGTCCTGTGTGATCTGGCCTCTGCTGACAGGTCTCCTCTCTCCCCCCCACCCCACTCTCCCCTTCACCTACCCTGCTCTGAGCCTCGCCACCTCCTCAGACCAAGTTCTTTCCTACCCTAGGCCCTTTGCCTGTGCCGGTCCCTCTGCCTCGAATGCTCCCTGCCTGGTTAAATCCTACTCATCTTTCAAGGCTCAGCTTAAATGTCTTTCCATCTCTGTGTTGGCTCCCTATTCTTGTCTCTCCTTTAGGGGACTTGATCGCAATTTCTCATTTTGCATTTAATCGATATTTACACTTAAAGATCTGCATCTCCTCTTAGTTTGTCGGCTCCGTGGACGTCAGCTGCGCCAGTTTTGTTCACTTCTTTATCTCCAGTGCCCAATACAGGGGCCGGCACACAGCAAGTGCTCAGACAAATGAATTGTTTATGGGGACAAGGACCCGAGGCAGAGGACTTGAGTCTTCCGAGCCTCAGTTTCCACTTCTGTCAAATCAAGATAATAATGCCTCAGGACTTCCCTGGTGGCGCAGTGGATAAGACTCCGTGCTCCCAGTGCGGGGGGCCTGGGTTCGATCCCTGGTCAGGGACCTAGATCCCACATGCATGCCGCAACTAAGAGTTCGCATGCCACAACTAAGGAGCCCATGTGCCACAACTAAGGAGCCCGCCTGCTGCAACTAACACCCAGTGCAACCAAATAAGTAAATAAATAAATATTAAAGAAAAAAAGATAATAATGCCTTCTTTACAGGTAGTGAGGTGGTGAGGATCCCAAGAGACGATGAATATTGACGGTGCTTTGGGGAAAATGCTCTTCAAATATAAAAGCTCGCAAGAGCTGGAACCTCAAGGATGGGCCAGAATTAGAGAAGAACAAGAGAGGAGGGCATGGCCATTTTTCAAGTAACTTTATCTGCCAGACATTTTACGTCTCCTTGTTCACTGTCTCCTATGAGATGGTGGCACTGACCCAGAGGAGGAAATCAAAGTTCAGAGAGGAGAACCACCTTCCCACAGTGTCACAGCAAGTCCATGGCAGAGCTGGGATTTGAACCCCTCACAGCGAGGCAGTCACGTTTCCCATGCACCTCCAACAAAACTTGACCCCTTGCAGTGTTTTGTTTTGTTTTTTTCCATGCCTAGTGGCATGCGAGATCTTAGTTCCCCAACCAGGGATCGAACACGTGCCCCCACGGCGGAAGCGCGGAGTCCTAACCACTGGACCACCAGGGAAGTTCTCTTGGCTCTTGACAACCATTTGTGGGTTGGACCAACGCAGAGGGCCTGAATGGCAGTCCTGGCTCTGCCAGTCACTGGCTGGTGATCTTGGGCGAGCCACTTCCCTTCCCCAAGCCTCAGTGTCCCCGTGTGCGAAATGGAAATAATGATCACGCCTACCCCTTAGGGTGGCCGGGGGATTCGGCAAGAGCCCAAAGGTCGAGCGCTTAGCATGCAGTGAGCGGTCCGTGAGCAGCTGCGACCTTGTTAATCTTCCATGTGCGGGAACAGCGTGAGCAAAGGTTCGGGGCACATCAGGGAGACGATGAGAAGCCGGTGGAGAGAGGGTCACCAGAAAGGACCTCTCAAATGAGGGGCGTCTGGAACCAGACAGAAAGGGCCTCCCAAGTCTGCACCTGGCTGTTGAGGAGGGAAGAGGGAAGCTGTGGAGGTCTCCTGATCTCCTTCCCCTCTCTACTCTACCAGAACCCTTCCTTCCTTCCAGGTTTCCTAGGCCTTGGCCAGAATCCCTCACACCTCAGTCACCGGCTAACCTCGTCGCCGTCCCAGGGCCCAGGCCGGCTCCAGCTCAGCGGGGCCCGGTCTTCCCTACACAGCCCACAGGGACCCTTCTCTCTTCTGTTAGTTGGAAAACTATAATCTGAAGATAATACCAAATAACTCATAAAGGTGAGAAGTGAGAACTGTTTTAGGCATAAGCAAGCACGTGACATGTGAGTAGGTACATGTGTACGTACATCACCTTTTAAACAAACTGCCCCTTCCCATGTGCCAGAGGGATCCAACACCGAGCTCTTTACCCACCTTGGCAAAGGGGTCGCTGTGAGACCCGAGGGGTGGGGGGATGCGGGTGCAGCGCGAATGCGGGATTCGTTGACGGGTGGGTCGCTGAGTCCTCGGGGAAGGGTGGCCGCTTGGCAAGGAGACCTGGGGTCATCTC
Organism: Aethalodelphis obliquidens; assembly: GCF_003676395.1. Taxonomy (NCBI): domain Eukaryota; kingdom Metazoa; phylum Chordata; class Mammalia; order Artiodactyla; family Delphinidae; genus Aethalodelphis; species Aethalodelphis obliquidens. The sequence continues at coordinate 9,840,693 of NW_020837987.1, read as the reverse complement.
AGAATCCTCCTCCTCTGCAGTGTTCCCCAGCTTCCCATGGATTCAACCCACAGGTGTCTGAGTCCCTCTGCTCTTTCCGCCGCCACCCGCTCTGCCCCATCTCTGCACCCCTGTCCCCAACTCTGCCCCATCTCCCGGCCATCTCCCTCTCTCTCTCTCTGTCTCCTCTCCAACCTGTATGTTGCCCGGGTCCTTCCTCACTTCCTCACTGGTTCCACACATATCTCCTGAACACCATCCATGTGGCAGACACTGAGCTGGGGACAAGTGAAGCCGCCCCTGCCTTCCAGAGCTGACAGTGGAGGTGGCCCTGGGGTCTTGAGTCCATGCCCTGCGCCGCTCCCTAAAGCACCACTCTGGTGGGGCCACTCCCCTACCCAAACAGAGAGGGAAAAGCTTGGCACCCTAGGCTCTCTCCAGCTTCACCTTCCCCAGCTGCCAGGAGAAGGGGAGAGGGCAGGCTTGCAGCCTTGAGATGCCTTGGTAGGGGCACCCGGGTGGAGGGGTGACCATGCTCCCTGGCAGAAGGATCCTGTCCCCCACTCCCTCCCCAGAGAACTCTGGGCCTTCAAGGCACAGGTTTTCCGCAGGAGGGGCCAGAAATGCCCTCTGAGCAGCGCACTTTTCAGGGGCAAACCAACGTTCAGAGCAGGCACGTGACTGGAGCAGAGCCACACAGCAAGTCTGTGGCAGACAGACAGGATCCAGCCCCAGTTCTCCAGCTGCATCTCTGCAGGTGTAGACCCGGCCACCCTCCTCCCGACACTGGCACCCCCAAGAGAAAGAGAGAAGAGTCGCTGAGCTCTGTTCTCTGTGCCTTCTGCTGCCTCTCCCAGGACCTGGGCCTCTGTTTATTTCCCCAGCTCTGGGAGGGGAGGTAGCCCAAGAGAGACTGCAGTGAGAGGGGCACGTGGGGGGACAGGCAGGACAAGAAAGTTCGAGGGAAAAGCATGCAGCCAGGCAGAGAAAGAGGGGTGCAGGGGAGGAATGACCAGGACTGTGCAGGTAGAACAGAGAGGGATGTGGAGATGCTTAAACCCCTGGAGGGAGAGGCAGCAATACAGGAGAGTCACACAGGGAGAGACAGCGACAGAAAGACGCAAAGAAAGAGAAACAGAGACGGGTAAAGTGGAAAGAGAGACAAAGAGAAAAAGAGAGAACAGAAAGTGGGAGGAGGAAGAACTGGCGGGGTGGGGCCACCAGGACCTTCTGTAAATTGTTTCCCCGACACCCTCTCATCTGGCCCTCACACCCGCACTCCTGCGGGGTGTGTGGCGCGGTCCCCAGACCTGAAGGGGCTGAGGCGGGTACGTGGGAGCGGTGTCCAACCCCAGCCTATCTCTTTCCCCTGCCCCCAGCTGCCTCACCGAGGCAGGGGCCCAAGTTCCGTGTGCAAGGGGTAGGGCAGACCCTGGAGGACCTCGACGGGGCGCCCCGGGGGTCCCCCACCCGTTCTTGTCCCCTGCCTTCTGCTCCCCTGACTTCCGCCCACGCCTCCCTCAACCTGTGGCCGTCACCTCCCTGCCTGCCCACCCTGACACCCTCCTGTCCACCCCTGCGCCCCCCACACCACGCATCCAGAGACCACCTCTCTGCTCGCCTGCGGGTTTGGGGTTAGGGAAGGGTGCCCAGCGGCCTAGCTAGGGAGGGGGCTGGTGGATTATCGAGGATGTACAGGACTGCGGCTGACGTGGACCAGGCGGGAGAGGAGGGGGTCGTGGTGATGGACGAGGCTGATTCTGCGGTGTGGTGGGGGGGGCCGGCAGGAGACGGGGTGGAGGAGGGCTGGGGGAGGGGTGGTGAAGACGCGGGTTGAGGGGGGGCGCAGGACCAGGCTCACATTTGGCATTCAGGGCAGCTGACAATAAAAATGCTTTATTGCCAAGAAACTGGATCGATCGGGGCTGGAGGGGGCCGGCAGGGGGGACGCGGAGGGCTCAGCGCAGAGACCGGCCGCCGGGCCTCCGCAGCGACCAGGGCCCGAGCCGCCCTCCCCCCTGCGCCCCCCTCCTTGCCTCCTGCCCTTTCTCTCTCCTGCAGCCACCGCTTAGTTCTTATTATATTTTTTCTTATATATTTTTTCCCCCAGCTTCTCCTGCTCCTGTTATTTTTTTTTTCTTTTAATTTTTTAAAAAACTCGCTGCACTCCCAACGCCGCAGGCCGGGTGGGGGTAGGGTGGAGGCCTCTACCGAGGCCGGGCCCCAACCCATAGGGCGTCCAGAGCTGCCGGCTCCGGGGCTGAGCCCCACTTTGCTTCCACACACCCACCCCCCGCCCCCATCCAATCAGGCTCCCCCCAGGATACGGGTGCCTATCTTCCCCTGCCCCTCATCCTAAGGGCCTTCGCCCACCCATGAAATGACACCCCCTCTGGTGGGCTCAGGGCCCTGGCTAGGCCTTCCTCCCCTCCCCCCTACCTGGCCCCCGCACACTCCCAGAGCCATTTGACTGATGGTCAGAACTGTCCGTCAAGGGGGCTCTGAGCCCCTGGGGACCCAGATGGGAGGAGGGAAGGGGAGAGGTCGAGGGTCAGGCCACGTCCCCTCAGCTCAGCTCTTTCCCCTCCCCCTTCCTAACAAAGGGAGCAGCGGCCTGACACTCGGGGGGTGGGGGGTGACCTGGTACTGGGGGAAGCAGGGAGGAAAGAGGTTGTGGGGATGGCCGTGGGCAGGAGGCGGGGCTGGGGCCTGCCTGCCCCTCCTCTGCCCTCCCCCTCGGGTCAAGGCTAAGGTGATTCCTCAACCTCTCTCGGAGGCTGGGCTGGCAGGGGAGGAGGACCTGGACAGACAAAGAGCCGGAGCCCTGGGGAGTTGGATGCTGTGGGGACGCACCTGGGACCCAGGCAGTCCTGGCTGAGGGAGGGGCAGCAGACACCCCTCTGGCCTTGGTCTCACCCTCCGGCTGGCCCTGCCTCCCCTCCGTACCAATCCCTGTGGATCCCAGAGCCATACCGAAGCTTGGGGAGGGTTGGAGCTTGGGGGTGGGAGGGAAACTGAGGCCCAGAGAGGAGACAGAGGCAGGGTTGGATCCAGGATAGAGGCACAGCCCCAGGGTTCTCAGCACTGTCCCGGAGGAACCTCACCTTCGTTTCCCCTTCCTGCCTAGGGAGACACCCCTCCCTTCCTGCCCAGTCAGAGGAGCCCTAGATGGTGGGGTGGGGTGGGGGGTAGGCAGGGGTGGAATGTTCTTCAGAGACGGCAGAGGAGGCTGAGGAGAGGGAGAGGCCGCTGGGGTGGGCGGACCAGGAGAAAGAAATTCTAAATGTGGTCTGTCTCTAGCACTGGCCTGGTGCAGTTTCGAGGTGAAACTTCAAGTCAAAAAGGGCAGAAAACCAACGTGGACAGAGTCCTCCAGCGCTAGCGATGGCTTTGGAAGAGGGCGTTCAGAGAGGTTCTCTGGCACGCCCAAGGTCACACAGCAAAGAAGGAAGATGTGCTTCCGTCCGTCCTTGACCTAACCGGACACTGCCTCTGGGCCTCCCACCTGCCCACCCCAACTGAGGGCCAAGGGGAGCTGAGGCAGTGGATAGCTGTGAGCCCCCCACTCCCCATGCCCACGGGACAGATGAAGAGCCTCTAGAGAGAGAAAGAAACGTGCACAGCTTCTGCACTTAGATTCTTCTGCCAAGGTGGCTCTCGGGGAGAGGGCCACAGCCAAGAGGAAGAGGAGGAAGATACAACGGGCCTCTTTTGCGGGGGGGGGCGGCTGGAACAGGTCCCCGTGGCCTGCCAAGAGGGCCCCAGATGGGCCAAGGACTATAGGGGGTCCCACTGCCCTCCCCCAAACCTCCCCTCCCTTCTCTCCCTCTCTTTCTGGGCTGGCTATCGACCGGGTCTGTGACATGGTAGATCAATACGGCAGGGATATAAAGCCGGCTGGCTGGCTGCCTGCCTCTGCCTCTCTCTCTCTCTCTCTCCCCCGCTTGCCTTGCTTCCCTTTCCCGGAGCCGCACCCAGGCCCCACCCCCCCACCCCCGTGTACCCCTTACCCATGCCTCTGAGGGGCCAGGGCCCCCCAGCACCACCCCCCTACAGCAGGAGAGCTTAGGGAGGCTGAGAGGTTGAACAGCCAGGAGAGGGGGTGAGTATGAGAGTGGGGAGGGAAGCAGATGGGGATGGGGGTCACGCTGGCAGGTAAAGGGGCTGGGAGAAACTGAGGGACACACGCCCTGGGAGAAAGCAGGCATCCCCTCAGTTGGAAGCAGCGCAGGGAGATGGGGCCCTTTGAAGGTATGAGATGGATGGACCTCTGGGAGGTGGGCAGGGGGTACCTGGGGGCTGGGGAGACATTGTCCTGAGCCCGTGGGGGCGGGGGAAGGCCTGGGGGGGCTGGATTAAGCTTGGGTGAGTGGATGCCAGGAACAGTGGGGCAACACCCAGGCAGCCTGTTGCCCACCCCCAGAACCCTGGCTCCCCCTCCTTGGGTCTCTGTGGGCAGCTCCAAGTTGGCCTCGCCCCAGGGCCTGGACTGCACTGTCGGGGGGGGAGGCGGGGAGGGCTTGTGAGGCATCGGGCAGGAGATTCCAGGGGAGGGCTGTGGTGTCTGAGTTGCCATATGTGTAGGGTGTGTCCCCGGTGTGCCTGGGTGGCCATGACTTTGAGTCCTTCAGCTCTGCGTGGGACTCCGGGACTGTATGTCCCCGAGTGTCTCAGCTACTGAGTCACCTCTGTGTGACCAGGAGTCTGTGGGTGTGTCCCAGGGGACTCGGGGGCTCTGTGTGTGTGTGTGTGTCCTTCCATGAGTGTCTCCTGAACCTGGATGTCCCCAAATGATGTCTAAATATGTGTAGGCAGATCTGCCTGTCCCTCGAGGGAGTGTGGGTGTGTCCCCGGGAGCATCTCAGTGACCCCGGTGCCCAGGCAGTGTGGCGGCTACGTGTTCCTGTGTTCCAGGAACTCTGCTGTGTGTGTGCGAGCCCCCATCCGCGTGTATCCGAGCATGGATGGCTCTGTGAGTGTCTGGGAACCATGACACGAGTCCCCAGGTGTCCGTGTGTATGGATTCTGTGCCTGTGTCGGTGGGTGGCTGTAGGTGTGCTTGTCTCTGGCATATTGGAGGCTCTTTCTTTCCGAGAGTGTCAGAGATCCCGTGTGCACCCCATGCATCTGTGTGACTTCCGGCGTCCCTGTGTGCCGATACCCGAGTGTGTTTCCGTGAGTGGGTCGGAGGCTCTGGCCGTGTCCCCGTGTGTGTCGTGGTGACTTGGTGCATATGATGGGGTTTCGGGTTTGGGGGGGGTATCTGAATGGGGGAGGGTTCAAGGCCGAGACTGCCACTGCGATGCTGGCTAGCCCGTTTTATCACTACATCGCCTCCAAATCCGAACGTGAGGGCCTGTCTGCCTTCCTTCCTTCCCTGCCAGAGGCCCCAGACCCCTGCCAGGCTGGGCCCAGGGCCCCCTTCCCCAACCACCTTGGGTGGCCGGACCTCTGCTCCTCAGCACCCCCTGCGCTGGAGGAGGCCACCTCAACTCCACCAAGCGACCTCCGTCCCTCCCAACCCCCCCCAGCACCACCGGCTCCCCCCACCCTCCCCCCACCACAAGTCCAGTCCAACCCAGACAAAAGCAATTACTCCTGAGGTAGGATGTGAGTGTGGGTGTTAGAAACAGAAAAAAAGGGGGGAAGGGAGGGGGGAGCGACACACACACACACACACACACACACACACACACACACACACACAGAGGCAGGGATGGACAGCCAGAGACCCGCAGAGACAAGGGACAAGAGAGACACACAGAGAGTGTGAGAGAACAGACGGGGAGAGACAGAAGATGAAAGAGACCAGAAGAGACATAGACAGACACAGGAGGCAAAGGCAGAGAAAAAGAGCAGAGAAAGGGCAAACGGGAGGACCCGATGGAGAGACACACAGAAACAGAGACCGGAGAGAGAGAAACAGAGAGCACCAGAACACAGCAGAACCAAAAAGCCAGGGATGGAGCTGCATGGAGAAGAGGTGCAGATAAAGAGAGGACGGGGCCAGAGACAGGGAGAGCTAGAAAACAGAGGGGGGGAGAGAGAGAGAGAGAATGGGAGCGATACACAGAGGAACAGAAAGACAGTGAGAGAACGAGGTGAGGTTGAGAGATAGAGAGATAAAAGACAGAGGGACAGGCAGAAGAGACAGAGAAAGTGAGAGACAGCTGGTGAGAGGGACCCAGAGAGACAGGCAGCTAGAGGGAAGTTGATAATGCAGGAGAGACAGACAGCAAAGCTGGAGCGGGGCTGAAGGGAGACCAAGTCCAGAGTGACCTCGAGCGCTTTCTCTCTCTCTCTCTCTCTCTCTCTCTCTCTCTCTCTCTCTCTCTCTCACACACACACACACACACACACACACACACACACGCACACACGGCTTCCCCCCTCCCCCAGGCCACTAGTCAGGGCTGCCCAAGCGCTCCCCACGGCCCTCTGGGCTCCTGTGAGCCACAGCAAAACAGAACCGAAAACCCAGGGATGGAACCGCGCAGGAGGGGACAGGAAGGATGGACAGGGAGGGTCAGGGCAGCAGCAGGGAGGGGACAGAGCGGACTGGGCTCAGGATCACAAGGGCAGGAGGGAGACTCCCTGTCACCGTCTCCCCCTGCCACACACACGGACACGCATACCAAGGGCCTTGGCCATTCCTTACACTCCGCCAGGCACAGCAGGCTGGCCAGGGGCTGGGGCCCCCAGAGAGCAGGCACGAAGCCAGCCCCTCCTGGCCCACAGCCCTGCGCACCTTCCCGGCTGCCCTCAGCCCCGTCTCTCTTATAGCCCCATCCCCCAAGCCCGGTGGTCTCAACAGCACGCTGGCTCTCACGCGCGCACGCTCACACGCTCTGCTCTCGGCTTCCCTTTCCCGGAGCCTGACTCTGCTCCCCGGCTGACTTTCGTGCTGTCTCCGTGGCTCTTTACCTGCTTTTCTCCGTTGCGTCCTCTCTCCAGGCATTTCTCTGTCGTGGGACGCACTCTGGGTCCCCCGAGTCTCTCTCTCCCACTCTACTCCTCTCTGGCGTATTCCTGGATCCCCCCTTTCTCAGATGACCCCTCTGGCCCTCCTGTCCCCTCGCGCCCCAAGAGGAGGACGGCCGATGGCTGTGCAGGGGCCTCAGAAGCTGTCCTGGAGTCGGGGGGTGGGGCACCTCCTTTCTTGCTTTTCCTTCAAGTGCCTTTTTTCCTTCTCTCTTCCTCGCCCCCTCTCCCCACCCGCGGCAGGTCCACATCTCCCCATGGCTCTCTCTGGAGACAGAAAGCTAGACACGGACCCATATACACCCTGCACGCAAGACTGCAAACAGATCCAGGCTCAGAGGAAGAGGAGGCAATCAGGATGGGAGAAAGAGGCCAGACATGGACGAAGACCAAGACAAGGAAAAAAGAAGAGGGCGATGGAGGTGGAGCCCCAGGGAGAGGAAGACGAGAAGAGAGAAACCAGAGACCTGCAGAGACCGCGGGCAACGTGAGCTGGACAATGCCAGGGGCGGGGGTCGCGCGCTCACTGCTGAACATCTAGGGTCAGACTCTGTGACCTGTCCGCTGCCACCAAGCCCTCACCAGTGTCCTCTGTGTGAAGTCGGGGTCAAGTGCCTGCCCTCAGCCCCTGGGGCTCCATGCTAGCCGGGACGGTAGGCGCTCTGGCCTTCGTTTGCTCTAGGACTGTCTGGGATGCCAGGGACTCATCGGTCCCAGAAGCTGTAAGAGTTGCCAGCCACTGTCACCCCCTCTGCATCTGTAATGCCCCACCCCATGGCTGACAGCCACTCCCAGTCCTGGGTGGGTGGCAGCTGTCTCCACCCAGCCAGGGACAGCAAAGGCAACCAAAGGGATCTCCAGCGGCTTCCCGGCACCCCACAACGACAAACAGCCCCTCCCATCCCAACTCCACACCCAGCGAGGAGCGCCACCGCCTGCCTGCGCCCGGCCAACCCGCTACAGCAGCACAGCCCGGCCCTCAGCCTCACACAGCCGTGGCCCATGGACCAAGCCCTGGGGCCTGCCCAGCAGCAGCCTCAAGGGGCCGCCCCCACGCCACACCGAGGCTGCAGCTGCCCCACACCCCAAGGCCACGTCTGTAACCGCACACATCCTATTCCTGGAGCCAAAGCCCTCACCCCGGGCACAACAGAGAGGTGGCTAAATGGGCCTGGGGGATCAGAGAAAACCCCAGGACCCTAGGGGGACCTGCTGGCTTCTTGGTTCTTGTCTGCAGAACACCTGTGCTGCCACGCAGGCCTGCACTTCCCGGAGCATCCCAGGGCCACACCTGCACCCTCCAGAGAGGACGTGCCCACCTTGCAGCTCAACGTCTTCTTTCTTACACAGCCCTGGGTGCTGTGCAAGTCACCTCCCCAGACCCGGCAATGGAAGCCGGGTCTCACCCACAGCCAAGCTCCTGCTTCCGAGGTATTCCAGGCCCCCTCGGGGTGTGCGGGCACTCCAGGCAGGCCCCGGCACTCATGCCACAGTCACCTCTGGGACCCCAGGGCCTGGTCCACACCGAAGGCCACTGTGTCTTTTTGTGGAAGGATGAAAGGACAGAAGGGCGGGAGACAAGGTAGGGACACAGCCCTGCTCCTGCCTCAGGTGGCCATGGGGACTCAGACCAGGCCAGCATCCATGGCCCCCAGGAGTGAACCCCCCAGCCCGAGCCAGAACTTCTTCCTTGGCTTCTCCTAACCCTCAGGAGACGCCTTCCCACCCCTCCTCCCAAAGACTCCCTGAGGCCCCCCAGGCAGGTGAATTACATCCTTCTCTCGGGATCTAGCGGCACAAGGCTCAGCACAAAAGAACCCCCCGGAAATGGTGGCTGAAGGAATAAATGGATGGATGTGGGTTTATGTGTCTATGTGTTCACTTATTTATTCATTCAACAAACACTTTTTTTTTTTTGGCCATGCCATGTGGCACGCGGGATCTTAGCTCCCCGACTGGGATCGAACCCGTGACCCCTGCAGTGGAAGCTCGGAGTCCTAACCACTGGGCTGCCAGGGAAGTCCCCATTCAGCAAATACTTAGTTGAGCATTTACACTGTGCCAGGGACTGGGTGTCGACGTGTTAGACAAATAGAGACGTCTCTCCCTGCCTCAGCCATGAAGCTTCGGGCACGGAAACACTACCCGGAGAATATACGATCAGATACCGCGACAATGGCAAGACGGAAGGACAGGGTAGGGGGGCCAGTCCAGGCCAGGGGGGTTGGGGAGCCCTAGATGGAGATCTGAGAGAGGTGGAAGGGTGAGCCCAACCAGGAGTGGAGAGAAGGCCCTGGCAGGGGTGGGAAGAAAGCCAGAGGAAGGGCCAGAGGGAGTGAAGGAGGGGAGCCGCTTGGGCGCCAGAGGCAGACCAGCGCCTCCAGGGCTGGAGGGGGTCTCGCTCACCCCGGGCTCCATGCTCCAGCTCCCTCCAGGGCATCGAGGAGGCCTCTGGACACGTTTTGGGGAACCACTCACCTTCCCAGTATGGTTATAAAGCAAAGACAATGGGCGGTGGGGGCAATGTTCGTTGTAATTGTTTTGCAACAAAATCAGATACCTAAAAGGGTGTGGCTCCCTTCCAACATGTGTCCCCGGGAGGCTGAACTTTCCCTGGAAGCACTCAGATGTTTTGGCAACAGCTTTCAAGGCCAGTTTTAGTTTACGGACTCCATCAACAAAACATCTCTATTGTATAATTGTCTCTAGTTTCTATCAAAACACCAACACGTAGCCCCAGTATGATCTGTGATTAATATTAGCGCTGCTAAATTTATCAGAGTTGCCTCCAAATAAGACTTCAGGTGTTCCCTTCTCCACCCCACCCCACAAATCAAAATCATTCCCAAAGCACAAAGATTGGCCACACGGAGGAGATTCCAAACCTGGAGTGGATTTTGGTGAAATGGAAGAATGAGAGCTTGAAGTTCAGACAGACCTGAGTCCAAATTCTGACTCTAGCATTAAGGTTACCATGGTAACCTTAGGTAACCTTAGGCCAGCTGCGCCTTCCTTCTCTGTGGCTCAGTTTCCTTCTCTTGCAACAGTGACTCACAGCTACTTCACAGGGTGGGAGGGAGTGCCCGGAACAGGCCCTGGCACAGAGGTGGCCCCTATCAAACCTCAGTTTCCTTATTAGGATAGAACAGCTCTCTGGCACGTGTTACCCAATCTGTCGTGCGTATGTCCGTGAAAACTTGGATACTCAACAAACATCTATCTGAACCCAAGGAGCTAAAATCACAGCCCTGACTGCAACCCCCACCAACTCTGACACATAATTCCTTTTAAACACCTCTGTCACTTTAGCCCAACTCTCAGGCATTTCTCAAAGGCCAGCCTCTAGCCCCCAAATGAATTCTGCAGCCTGGAAGCTCCTTGACCTTCTTTTCAACGTCAAGAGCATCAGCGGATATGATGGTTCCTGGGAAAGCTACACTTCTGGTTCCCTGGAGAAAGCACACGTCATGTAGTTCAGACGCCTACGTTCCTTACCGGCTAGAATAGGGCCCGTGGATGAGCTTCGGGGGGTCTGTGAACATCCTGAGGTTGGAGCACAATTGGGTAGACATAGGGATGCGTTTTCCTGGGAGAAAGTCTACACTAAATATTGTAAAACTGGAAATCCATGGGCCAAAGTTTGCCTGAAACATGTGGTTTGGACCACAAGGGGCTTTATGAAATGTGGGGGTAGTTGCCAATATTGAAAAACCGAGAGATTTCACATTAAAGTCTGGACTCCTGGCTTCTCTTGAAAAATCGGAAAATCTGGCAAGTGGCAGGTACGTCTCTGCTTGGGGACAGTCAGTGGAGCTGAAGGGCAGCTCCCCCACCCCTGCCAATGCATTTTCCAGTCCACCGCAGTCCCTACCACACCAGATCGCAAACCCTAGCCTACAGCTTTCATCTGCTTCTTAAAGTAAGGCTGTGACACGCCCCGCCCACCCCCAACCCCAGAGCCACGAGGCTATGAGGGCAAGCAGAGGCCTCCCTGGGGTCCTGAGGCCTGTGGGTTAAACCGCTCTGGTTGGGGCAGCACAAGGCAGGGTCCCGCCCCAGAGGCCCTGTCCCTACCCCTCCCCAGATGCTCACTGCCAGGGCCTCACCAAGCTGAGTGGAGCCAACCCCGGAGCAGATGCCCAGAGCCTCTGCTTCCTGCAGAGCTGAGCGGCTAGAGGACTCCTGCTTCTGTCTGAGAGGCTCAGCGGGCTCCAGGGAGGGGCCTCACAAATCCTCACTTGCTCAGGGGAGCTTCCAGCTGCATTTCAGGCTCCTGACTTCCGAGGCTACATGCTTTCATGGAGTAACTTCGTTCATCCTCACATCCTGTGTGTGTGTGTGTGTGTGTGTGTGTGTGTGTGTGTGTGTGTGTGTGCAGGGGTGCTGTTATTACCCTCCTTTGACAGATGGGGAAACTGAGGATCGCACAGCTGGCAGCGGGCAGAGCGGGTGCTGTCTGGCTCCCGAGCTGGAACCTGAAGAGCCTCGCTAGGCTTCCGTCCTCGGGACAGCGAGTAAAGTGGGTTCTGTTATTATGCCCTTTTATAGACGAGGAAATGGAGGCTCTGACTGTCCCAAGTCACTCGCAGTTAGGAAGGGACAGAAAAGAGATCCTGACACGGGAGGGCCTGACCCCAAGCTGTGATCTGAGCCATCAAGTTACCCCCATCTCTCTCCTACTGAGCCTACCTACCACTCATTGGCAGAAATCCCCACGGTCACCAACAACCAGAACCACGGGTTTGGCCAGAAAGCCGCAGGACACACAGAGGATGAAAACACAGATCAGTCAGAGTAACCTCGTGGAGGACAGAGGCAGAACGAGGAAGGGCAGCATCCCCGGGGTGGGGCCGGAGGTGAGGATGGGAAAGCAGGGGCTTCCGAGAGGAGACTGGAGCCGGAGCACAGCAATAAGCAGAGCTCTGGGACCGTGGCCCTTACCTCTTGGGCAGAAGCAGCGAAGCTAATACATTCAAGCCACCAACCCGGTCCAGTAGAGAACCTGGAGAGAGAGGAGAAGCGATTGAGCATCCTGAGGAAATCGTGAAACGTCTCCACCTCGGGCAGAACGAGGCAGTCCTGGGGCCAAGGGACCCTGCACACCACCAGGATCCACAGGTTGGTGAAGGTAAACTCAGGTCCTGACAGCCACTGGTTACCTTCATTTCTGGGCTCTAAGTCTCAGTGTCGCCATCTTATGAATGGGGATAACGGATGCCTTCTCTTGTAGAACATCTGTTTTTCCCAGCAGACTGGAAGCTCCTTAAAGGGCAGGGACTGCGTCTTACACCTTTAGCCTTTGACAGAGGGCCTGGCAAACGTGGGGCGCCCATTAAGTACATGATGGATGATTGAGTGAATGGATGGATGGATGGAGGGATTAATGAATTGACAAACTATGTATCTCAAAGGACTGCAGGGAGGGTCAAATGAGAAAGAAGTGTGAAAGGGTTCTTCATTATTAGGTGCCTGTGTGCTGTGGGGAGACGGACACAAAAGTCATGATGATGTTTCTAACTGGTATATTTGTTCACTCATTTATTCATTTGGTTAACCAGCAAATACTGAGGCTCATCTGAGCTGGGCTCCGGACCAAGCGTGGGAGGTACGGAGATGGATTAGACAAGGTCTCTGCCCTGTCTACCGGGAGCTCGAAGGCAAGCTGGGGCGACTGAATAAAGAACTGATGTCCACACACTGGGGTAAGCAGAGGATGCAGTGGGAATCCCAGGGGAGGTCAGGGGAGACCCAGGGAGGATGCAACCCCCGAGCCAAGCCTGGCGGACGAATCCACTTTAGCCAGGTGGAGGGGCCGCATGGGAGGAAAGAGAATATCAGGCCTTTGGTCACGCAGGGCTCAGCGAGAGACATGGGAAAGATGAGGCTGCAGAGATGGCAGGGGCTGCACCCAGCAGGGCCTGGTCCAAGCAGCTGCGGGGGAGGGAGATGATGCAGTTTGTCTTCAGAAAGGTCCCACTGCATGCTATGTAGAAGATGGGGAGGACGGAGAGGTCTACAGGAAATGGGGAGACCCTCTCCCAAGAGTGTTTGCTGAGCCTCTCTGCAGCCCTGCAGGAAGGCAGAGTGACGGCTGCTGTCATTCCCACTTTACAGATGCAGCAGGCGAGGCTATGAGGAGACTGACTTCCCCAGAATCCCGTACAGCTCGGTGAGGGGCGGAGCTGGTTAGAAAGCTCAGGCCTTCGTGCCTCCTACTGAAACCCTGTTTCCTGCCCTCTGGGAACGTGGTCTTCTTGGAAAAGCTGCTTGAAGCCACACAAAGACCACCCTTGCTGTGGGCATTCAGAGAAGGAGCAGGGACTGGAGGAGAGGGAGACACTTCCCACCAGGCGGGTCCTGATGAGTGGACGGTGGGCAACATCAGAAGCAGTGGCTCAGAGAGGGAGAGCCCTGTGGGTGGGCTCACCAAGCCAGGAAGCTCACGGCTGCCTGATATCTGTGTGTCCCTGTGGGTGCACTCCCCAGACGGGAGACCTCAGGGGAGTGGGCAGGACGGCGTGGACCTTAACGTTTGGCAGGCTACTTTTCTATCTCACGGCAAATCTGCCGGCACAGATGGGGAAACTGAGGCCCGGGACCAGCCAAGGACACAAGGAATTGGTGGAGGCGGGACTGGAGTCCAGGAAGAGAAAAGAGAAAGAGAAAGAGATGGACTGAGACAGTGGGGAGAGTGATGATAGACAGATAGAGATAGATAGGAAGAAAGGAAAGAGAAGAGAGATGGGGAGACACAGACAGACAGACAGGAGGAGTGGAAGGAGCGCAAGCAGAGACCAGAGAGAAGCCCAAATGGGAAAGTAAAGAAGGGGTGTAAAAGTAACAAGGGGTCCGCCCAACTCCTCCCCCTCCCCCCCCTCTACCTGGGCCTCCATCTTCAGGGGTCAAGGGGACCCGGACCCCCGGTCCCTGTGGGGAGGGAGGAGCTGGGGTTTCTTCCCCACTCGAAGGCAGCCCACCACCCGCCCCCCCGCCCCCGGAGCTAATCAGCGTCTGTCATCTCCACGGTGAGGTCTTGGTTAAGGAGATTTAGGGCTCGGATCAATAGGAAATTTAAAAATCGATGCAGCGCGCAGGGCAAAATCGATGGCGTTTAATCGCCTTGCCGATTCCCAGTCAAAACAATTAGCCGCGCTGAGTGTTGAACACGGTGGCGACACGGCATTAACCGTCAATATTGGTGTAAGTGATGGCGGGGCGGGCAGGGGAATCCCCGGGCCTCTTAGGGGCCCGGAGTCAGACAGCGCCTTCAGGCTGGGGTCCTCCCTGCAGACAGCGCCCCCCTCCTGCCCTGGTCTCTGCCCTCTGCCACCCTCATCTGCGATGCCCACAGGCAGGACCACCCCTGGCCCGTCGGCCTCTAATTCTCCTCCTCGTGCCATCTCCCAGGCCCCAGAACCCCCGTATTCCCCTGACAAATCCCTCTCCCAAGTAGCTAACATCTCCCCACGGGACAGGCAAGCCCTGTGGGAGCTGGGAGCCGTATTCCCAGCAGGACCTTGAGACTGGAAGATGGGAATGGGAGCTATTTAGAAGGTGCCTTCTCCGCATTTCACAGATGGGAACTCTGGGGAACAGAGGGCAAAAGCAGATGGCCCGTGGTGACCTGGCACGGAAGCAGAACTGGAACCCTGACTTCTCTGACTCCGGAGTCCCTGTTCCCCGCAGCTGCGCCACACAGAAGGGGAAGATTCCAATGTTTCCTGGGGAAGGAAAGAAGGTCCTGGCCCCTCAGCTCTCCTTGAAGCCACTAGAACTGCTTCTGGAGTGTAGGCTGGAGCCTGGCTCCACTGGGGGTCCCTACACCACCCAGTACAGGGTATGGCCCTGAGCTGGAGCTTGGGACAGGCCTGAGGATGACAGCGCCCATCAGCCCCCCCACACACACACTGCCCACATACACTTCCACTGAGGAGCAGACGGACAGAGCAACCATCTCCCACAAACACATCAGCTCAGCTAAATTCAGCAGAGGAGCCCATAGTGACAGCAGCCGGGGTTTCCGGGGTGCTAGCTGCGTGCCAGGTGTGGTTCGTTGCTCTGCGGGCATGATCTTGAAGAATCCTTACAACCCTTTGGTGAGGATCATTCTCACGGTACAGATGAGGAAATGGAGGCTCAGAGAGGTGAAATCACTTGCCCAAGGTCACACATCCAAGAGGGGGCAGCTCAGTCTGACCAGACTCCGAGGGAAACGGGACAGAGTGAACAAGGTCTAGTGACCGCAAGCAAGAGAGTGGATGCAAGGGGGGGGTGCAGGAACCCGGCACCTAGGCAGAGGTCCAGGAGGGGCCCACAGAGGCCCCTGAGGCAGGGGTGGGGCAAGCAAGGGGCGGGGCAAAACTGGAGACAGCCCTCGAAGCTCCTGACCTGGCAGGACGAGGACGGGAGATGGTGAGGCCGAGGCTGGCTCTCACCTTCTCTGAAATTGCTGGAGGGCTCTGAAGAGCCCCGAAGGGTCCTGGGGGGCTGCGTGGGGAGGGTGGAGGCTTCCCCAGCCACCTGCTCCCTGGCGCGGAGGCAGGGAGCGTGTGCGGGCAGGGGAGGAGGTCCGTGAGATGAGCCAGGGATTGATCTGACAAGGTCCTAATCAAATGGTCAATATCGCTGACCTGACCACTTAACCTATTGATAAGCTGGCAAGGATGGAGCAGGCGGCGAGGGCTCAGGAAGGACGGCAGCGAGAGGGCTGGGGGGCAGCCCGATGGGCAGTGCTCAGGCCCACAGTGTGCCTGGGTCTGGGGGCCTGGGAGAGGGTGGGCAGTTTCCTCCTCAAGTGCCCCCACCCACCTCCCCTCTGACAGGTCATGTGCCTTCTTCTTCTTTTTTTTTTTTTTTTGGCCGTGCGCACAGCATGTGGGATCTTAGTTCCCCGACCAGGGATCGAACCCGCGTCCCCTGCATTGGGAGTGGACCACCAGGGAAACCCTATGGTCATGTGTCTTCTGCGAGGGGCTTCTACCCAAGCCTCTCCCGCTGGTCAGGGCCCCTCAGCCCCACCCTGAGTGAGGCTGGGAACCGTCCCCAGCACCCAAGCCATTCCCAGCTCTCCTTGGATCGTGCCTTAGCTTCTCACACATATGAGGGACTTCTCTGTGCCTCAATGTCCTTTTCTGTAAACTGGGGATAATTACAATAGGAAATGCCAGGAAACAACCTAGATGTCCTGTGACTGGGGACTGGTACAGTTCATGATGGTGCGGCAGCCGCATAATGGAGGGCTGCAGAGTTGTAGAAAATATGCTTGAAATAAATTCATTGACAAGGAAGCTACATTCCTAATCCATTGTTAGGAAGGAAAAAAAGGCAGGTTATAAACTGGTATGTAGTTTATGGTTCCATTTTTATGAAACGCACGCACATACACACACACTTTTTTTTAATTTTCCTAAAGAGAAAGGTTTAGAGCAGAAATCGGAACTCTTTTTTTTTTTTAAGTTTTTTTTTTTTTTTTTTTTTGGCTGCATCGCTCAGCTTGGGGTATCTTAGTTCCCCGACCAGGGATTGAACCCGTGCCCAGTCCCTGGGCCCCAGCAGTGAAAACAGAGTTCTAACCACTGGACCGCCAGGGAAGTCCCAGAAGTCAGAATTCAGAGTTTGGTCCCAGGCATCTGACTTTTAATACATTCTTTGGGTAAACTCGTAGGCATACTCCCATTTGAGAAAAAGCTATCTAGAAAGATAGGCATCAAGAAATTAATTTTTTTTTTTTTTTGTGGTACGCGGGCCTCTCACTGTTGTGGCCTCTCCCGTCGTGGAGCACAGGCTCCGGACGCGCAGGCTCAGCGGCCATTGCTCACGGGCCCAGCCGTTCCGCGGCATGTGGGATCTTCCCGGACCGGGGCACGAGCCCGTGTCCCCTGCATCGGCAGGCGGACTCTCAACCACTGCGCCACCAGGGAAGCCCAAGAAGTTAATTTTTTTTTTTTTCATTTAACTAGATGATCATGGTGTGATTTTTTATCCCATTGCATATCTGCATTTTCTACTTTTTCTACAATGAACATGTGTCACATGAGTTAACACCTGTTTGTAATTGCAAAAGGCGGGGCTCATGAGTCCTCCATCAGCAGGACTGTGGCAAGGCGCTCGGCAGACACACGATGAGCGGTGTTCCTCTGACCCCTTTCCCTTTCCCAGACAGGCTCGTCTCATGTTCCCCCTGCCTCCAAGCCCAGCCGAGCCCAGAGCCCCCAAGAATGTGAATGAATCTGAAATCTGCTGAGTGGAGAAGCTCCTCTGGTTTCTCCTCTATTAGAGAGGACGGGGTAGGACCTAGCCGAATTCTGTGCCCTGTCCCCGCTTCAGGAAACTGGCTGAGGGCTTATGGGCAGGAGGGACAGCTGGAGGGGAAGCCGAGGCCCAGAGGGAAGGAATGGATTTTCCCAGCATCACACAGCTGGTTGTAACAGAGCTGGGACCAAAGCCGGCTCCTGGGTTGTGCCATCCCACTGCCAAGAGGAGAAAAACCTGAAAGATCAAGTGTGCACGTGGGCCAGAGGACTAGTGAGAGGGCGTGAGATTCTATGGAGCAGAAGAGCATGGTGGTCAAAAAGCTGTGTGACCCTGGGCAAGTCACTTCATCTCTCTGAGCCTCAGTTTGCTCAAACATAAAACGGGGATAACACCTGCCTCACAGTGGTGGTGTGAGAAGTCAACAAGACCATGCTTACAACCAACTTAGGAGAGGGACTGACACAGAAAGGGGCAAGTAAGTGGTGGAAATGATATTAGGATGATCAGCCCACAAATGATGTATGTGAGTAGGATGTGCAGGGTGCGGAAGGGAATGCAGTGCGAGGGGGCAGGAGGAAGGCGTGTCCTGGTACTCTGTCTTGGGGTGAACAAATGCAATGAAGACACCAGGCTCAATATGTTCCTTTAGGGACTTCCATGGCGACCCAGTGGTTAAGACTCCGAGTTTCCACTGCAGGGGGCACAGGTTCGATCCCTGGTCAGGGAACTAAAGATCCCACATGCCGCGTGGCACGGCCAAAAATATATATTTATATGTTCCTTTGTTCACTTGTTCATTCATTCATCCATTCATTCATCCAATAAGCACTTCCTGAGGCCAATTCTAGGTCAGACCCTGTGTCAAGCCCTGCAATCCACATATGAACAATGGGAGTTCCCGCTGAGTTAGTAAAGAGGGATTGGGGATGGCTGGGCTGCTCTCTCATCTGTGAGAGTTGCTTGCCTCAGTGGCCTCCAAACCACCCTTTGAGGCTTCTGCTGAAAGGGGCCTAGCAGGAGCGCAAGCCCCCACCGCCTGCCTGGTGCGGTACTTCAGGTGGGTGTGCGAGCACACGTAGGAATAGTAAGGTCTGTGCAGACGGGCTGTGTTCACCTTTGTGATTCACAGCCCCGCACACCAGGCCTGACACTCTGGGGACACGCCGTGCTCGATTTTTTTTTTCCTCTGTGTTTTTTTTTTTTTTTTTTAATGAAAAAAAAAATGTTCAAAGCGCCTAGCACAATGCCCAACACCTGGCAGGGCCTCAATAAATAGCAGCTATTATTAGCATCATCATCACACACCAGATCACTCTTGATCCCTACAAAAACCTTATTTTGCCGACGAGAAAAATTGAGGTTTTAAAAGGAGTGATGTGATTTGCCCACAGCCGTGGCTGGGACTCAAAGCAGGGTGTGTGCGACCCTGCAGTCTGGGGTCTGCCTTTTCCTGTCGTGGGGTGGGTTGTCAGGGTCAGGGAGTGGGGGAAGGGCAACAGTTGGGGGGTAAGCGGACGCGATGATGCGGGGGCAAGGGTGCGTCGGCTGGGGTGAGGGGAGCATTGTCAGGAAGATGGAGTGGAGTGCACAGGCCCGGGAGGATGGGTGTGGAGTCTAGCTGCTTCGGCCAGCTGGCTTCCTTCCTCAGGCAGGAGGTGACCTGCCTGGCCGATGCCCCTACCACACTGGCAGGTGCAGGCCCCCTTCTGCCCCGGGAGGTGAGCTCCCTCCACTCGTGCTCAGCACCACCAACGTCCAGCTCTACTGTTCTACTGGACAAGTGGATGGCAAGGGACCCAGCTCCTGTTCATCTGACAAACGTCCACTGTGCGCTCACTGTGTGCTGAACATCGTTCTAGGCAGCGGGGATACAGCCGTGAACAAGGCAAAGTCCCTGCCCTCACAGTGTTGACTTTCTAGTGGAGGAGGAGATACAGCAGATAAGAATATACACCTCAGAGCTAAGAAGGAAAATAAAGCAGGTGAGGGGGTAGGTTACAAGGTGATGTTACTTTAGACTGAGAGGTCAGGAAAGGCCTGTTGGGGAAGGTGGGCTTTGAGTAGTGCTGGGGGTAAGAGCTTTCCTGGCCAAAGGAACAGCAGGTGCAAAGGCCCTGAAGCAGGACCAAGGTTGATGAGTTTGCAGAAGAGCAAGAAGGCCAGAGTGGCCTGAGCTTCTGGAGGCAGGAGGAAAGGTGCGGAAGTTGAACAGGCAAGCGGGTACCAGTTCATGCAGGGCTTCAGGGCTAAAGAAGATGTTCTAAGCGTGTTGGGGGACTCACGATGGCAGATGAAAGTTGGTCTCACCTTCAAAAACCAAGCTCCATCCTCACTGCTTCCCCATATACCACGTGGGGCTTTCTGACCCATTCATTCTCTAAGAACAAGCTCCAGACGCCTTCAATAAACCCTTGGAGTCCCAGACAAGGCTCCTTCAGGGTCGACCCTCCCATTCTGGGGACTCCACTGGGGCAGGGAAGGGACTGGCTCATCCGTGCACCTTGGCACCCAGCTAAGGCCTGGCCACAGGAGGCCTCAGGAAACAGCAGAGTGTCAATGGTCACTAAAAGGGATTGTAACCCTTGACCTCCACCTCCCAGCAAATCTCCCTGTGGGAGCAAGTTGTAGCTTGTTCAACTCTGCCCAGTGGCAGAGAGAAGGGGCTGGAGCCGGGGGAAGGCAGCTGTGTCACCGCCCTGGCCAGGCCTTGTCCAGGGTTCCCAGGGCGGATGGGCAGGGCAGGAGGCCTCCTCCCGTCCCTCCTCCTCACCAGACTCTGAGATCCCTGACTTAGTACGTGGCTCACATCCTGTCAAGCCCCTCCTCAAAGCCCTTCTGTCTACGCGGTGCGCCTGAAAGAAATCCGAGCCTCACAGCCCTTCCCAGTGATGTCAAGCTTCACTTCTCGCCCCTACCTGAACACACCTGCAAGTCCAGTGATGTGTACATGTGCTCACACCTCCGTGCCTGTGCACAGGGACTGCCTCTATTTCTTTATTTTTTATTATTTTTTATTTTGGGCTGCACGGCGAGGCTTGCGGGATCTTAGTTCCCGACCAGGGATCGAAGCCACAGCCCCTGCAGTGGAATTGCGATGCGCTAACCACTGGACCGCCAGGGAATTCCCGGGAGTGCCTCTATTTGGATAGCCCTCTGCCTCCCCTTTTCCTCTGGACCTTGCCCACAATTCTCCATGTCACCTCCTCAGTGAAGCCCCCTGGACCCTCCCAGGCAGCACAGCCCTGGCACACTCTGTGCATCTCTGTCAGAGCCCAGACAGCTGGACCCCAGCCAGGGGGACCCCATGTTCCACCAGAGGAGTTTTCTAAAGGGTCACTGAGGTACAGAGGACTGGGGGTGGGGGCATCTGCGTCCTGCATTATTTATGCCTGTGTGGCCTCAGTAAGTTTTGGGAGGGATGTGTGTGCACGTTTAGAATCAGTATGTTGTGTCTAACGCTCAGCTTAAATGTCATGTCCACAGAGGTGTTACACCTGACCCACCAATCTCAACCAAGTTCTCCCACGATCCCTTCCCCCGGCCCCTTGTTCCTTTCCTTCCCAGATGTTATCACTGTTCATAACCAACTACACACTGAGGTCCAATCAGTACCCATCCTGTTGGCTCCAAGCTCTTGGAGAGCAAGGCCCAGGTCTGTCTTGTAAATCACTGTTCCCCAGCTTCTAAGATAGGGCCTGGCTCACGTAGGGCCCAGTTCCTGTGTGATGAATGAATTCATTCCGTGAATGTGTGATGAATGAATTCCTTCCGTGAACGTTTTTAGACCTGAGCATCTACCCATTTTCATTTTGCTCTAAGGGAACAAGTCTGAAGTGGGAATGTCTGTGTGCTGTAACTCAGAACACGTCCCTTCGGGTCACTGTGAGTGGCTTCCCTGTGGGACTTCTGAACGTGGCCTGTGTGCACCCATGGGCATGTGGGCTGAGATGCCGCCATATTTAGTATCTGTGTTTGTACCTTTCCTGTTGAAAAGACTCTCCACGTGAGGAGCACCCTGGTGTTTTAGTATTTGTCTTGCCGTGTGATGTTTCGGTACCTACGAGCACGCATAGATGTCTGGGCTTTCATACCTGCGTGTGAGTGCGTGCTTATCCTTGTTTGTATATCTGGTGTGTCCATTTCAACATCTCTGGAGACGTGTGCACAAGCATCTGTGTGGATTTGTAGGATTTTATATCTACGTGTTTTCTAAAGAAAATCTCTGGCCAAGGGTACAGGTACCTGGGTCTCAGGACCCACAGGTGCACAGATCTGTCATGTTTTCGAGAATGTGTGTGCGTGTGTCTATTTTAGAACCACTGCATGTGTCTGCATGTATATCCATTTCAAAATTTCAAAGTCTCTGACTATACTTTGTAGTTTGGAGGGTGTGTGTGCGTGTGTCTGTGTGTGTGTGTCTGTGTGTGTGTCAAGAATGACATGGACGTGGGTACAGTTGTGTGTCCCTCTTCCCCTTTCCAGCCTGGATGAGTACCTCTTCTCTGCCTCTCTCTCACGCACACCCACCCATGCTCATATGTGCCGCGCAGATGGGGAGGGGGCCAGGGTGTCAGCGAGCTCCTGTGTCACAAGGTTAATTTCTCCGCAGCCAGGCAGGCTGGGCCCTGAGGGGAGGGGTGGGGAGGGGCTGGTCCCCACAGCCCCTCTGATAAATATGTATTTGGGGCTGCTGTGCTCAAAGGTCACGCGGGGAAAAGAAGGAGGAGGGGCGGTCTGCACTGTGCGGTGCTGCTGGGTCCCAGCCAGGCCCAGCCGGGGTTGTGTGACCCCCTCCAGAGGGATGAGGCATAGATTCAGGGAGATGTCCCCCTCATCTGGTCTAGCCCACCCCACCCACAGCTATGCTCAGAGGGAGATGCTGTGTGGACACACAGATATTCAGACGCTGGAGCAGGCAAGCACACAAGCCCACACCCGCTGATGCCCAGACAGAGGCTCTGACGGACGCACAAAGGCGGCCTTGTGGGCCACCAGGTGCATGGACAGCTGGAGTCCGGGCCACTCCTTCTCCCTCACCCCAACCTTCACCCAACACCGAAAAAAATACAAGCACACAAGAGTGCACAGCATCTCATGAAAAGAAAGGTCCTTGCACACTCACTGCACACATGCACGTAGGAGCACAAAGGTACACGAGGTGCCTCCAGAAGGGTCCCTGAACACCTTGTGGGCGGGTATGTACACACACACACAAATGCACACACAAAGATGCACACAGATGCCCCACCACCAGAGTGCCCAGGACACAAAGTTCTACGGAGGCAGGTGCACGCTGATGTACGTACACACACAGACGCACACATGCACACTCACCCATACAAAGACCCCAAGACACGCACACCAGGCAGGATGCCGGCAGGACCAGGCTGGGAAACCCACCCCGTCGCAACACAGCCGGCTCTGGCCCTCTCCCCACTGAGGCGAGAAGGGCCACCGGTTCTCTGGTCTGTGGCCCCCCAGCCGGCTCCAGCCAAAGGCGCCATCGTTTGCCCAGCCCCGAGTCACATCATTGTCGAGCCTCCCTCCTCGCTGACCGGCCATCTCGGCCATCAGCGGCCTCGGCCATTAGTCAGCTCCCGCCTCTGGTCTGTGTTTGTTGAGTCTCCCTTACCTGGCAGAACCGTCCAGACCAACGGAGCCCTTTCAGGGTCTGCCTGACCCCTTCCCCAAGGGATTCTGAGGTCCCCTGTCGTATGACCCTCAGCCCAGGCCTCAGGGCGACCCCCTCCCCTCGGCGCACCGCTCAGGCGGTCATTCTTCAATGACCGCTGCCCACGGTGGTTCTGGTGTATCTCGAGGCTGTGTGTTTGAGTGTGTATGTGCGTGCGTGCGTGTGTCTGTGTGTGTGTGTGTGAATAAGGGCTTAGGATACCATCAGGTGTGCTTAAAGTCAAGGAGTATCTGAGCGTGTGGTTGTGCATATGGGGAGTTAGGATGTCAGGGGCGTGCTTCACACGTGTGTGCGTGCATGTGCACATGTGTGCGTGCTGGAATGCAGGGAGTAACTAGGTGTACGGGTCTAGCCTTGGTGCAGGGGGCTGTGAGGGGCTGTTTCTGCCTCGGGCATGGGGATTAGCGCGGTACAGGCGTCTGCTTTTCAAGCAGTTGTGAGCAAGCGGAGTGTGTCTCTCCCAGACTCTGCTGCCTGTGTTTGTGAAAGTGACAGATGCTGCCTCCCTGGCCTCACTGCGGGGGATTAAGTCTGTGAATGCCACATGAGTCCGAACCCCGGTGGGGGAGGGTCCCCAGCCTGCTCTTACACTCACGTGTGCGGGCCACAGCCCTGAATGGTATAGGGTCTTGGGGATGACGGCTAAAGTACCCCCTTGCCAGTTTCTCTGAAGGAGAGCGCGTCCGAATGGACGCCGGGGTGAAGGGCTGTGTGTGTGTGTGCACAGGCGCTCACTCACGCTCACACACTAGTCCGTGTTGTCCAAGGCACACTGTCATAAGATGCACACGCGCGCTCAAGATCACACACGTGATAGCTCCCCAGGGCCAGAGAGATCAAGTCCAAACTTCTCAGAACCTCCAGAGATAGGCCCTGCGACAACGTGCCAGCCTCAGCTCTTAGGGCCATGCCCCCAACCTGGGCCGCTTCCTCCCTGCTCCCCACTTCCCTCAGTCATCTTTCCGCCCTCCCCGCTTGCCCCCTTCCTCAGTGCCTGAGCGTCCTCAAGACCCACTTCCCTGTTTAAACACACACCTCCCTCCTCCAGATTCCCGATGACCCAGGAGCTCCCTTTGTGCTCCAGGCACCCAGAATCTTGTCTAAGGCTGGGTCCACTTCAGAGCCCATGGTTGGTCCCTAACAATCGTTTTCAGGTAAGGAGTGATCATGCTCCCATGGCCTGACTACCTCAGGGAACTAACTGTACTTCATTAGCTGGGTGACTCACACCACTCAGTAGATACCTATTGAATTCGGGGACCTAGGAAGTGGGGTCACCACTTCCAGCCTCCTTCCGAGTGTGTCAGAGCTGGGAAAGCTGCCTGCCCCGGGGATCTAAAGAAGGTGGGGCTGTGGATGAGTGAGGGAAGGGGCACCTGCCTCTCAAGGCCACCACCTGCATCTGGGAAGGTGGCTGTGCAGCACGGGGCTCGCCAGCAGGGGCTGGAGAGGAGGGGAACCTAAGCTCATCGGTAACCCTGTCATTGAAGAGGGCCAGCCCCAAACTGTCACCCACAGAGTGGGCTCTCAACCTCACTCTTTTGCTGGCTTTCCCTTCAAGATACAAAGCGAAACCCAGGTCCTCAAAGCCCTTGTTGAGGCACGTAAGGCATCCATCCACCTGACAGGTCCCGGGAGAGGGCCTGTGGATGGACGTCTCAGGGGGCAGGGAGGAAGTGGGGGAAGGCGCCGAGCCAGAGAAAGGAAATGGTGCTGGGACAGATAAGAGGAGAGGGGCAGACCTCCAAAGATAGGCCGGGCGTGATACCAGGAGTCCAAGACCTCAGTCCTAGCACCGCTTGGGTGCTCATAGGCTGAGAGAATCAAGCCCTCATCTGTGAAAGGGGCACCATCAGGGCTGCCGTAAGAGGTAGGCGGTCGTAAGAGGCGTCGTCATTGTTATTATTATTATTATTATTATTAGATTAGGAGTTGTTAGGCCCAAGGGAAAAACAATGAGTGATATATATTTAGAAGAAAGAACAGACCCCGGTCTGAGGAGACCCCCACGTCCACTCTCTCCTCCAACAATTCCCCACACTCAGGTTTCTCAACTATTTCAATCCTTAAAAAAATACTGGAAATTAACCACCACATGCCAGACAGGGAAACTGCTTCCTTGCCCCCATCTAAGTCCAAGTACCCACTGGCATAGCCACCTGTCCCCCCATCCAGGGTCATGCCCCAACACACTACGAACATGCATCAGAGCTCTGACAAGCTCTACCCAGGGGGGTGCTGAGGTTGGGGGCCCTAGCTTGGCTGTCACATCGGTGGGGGAAAGGATTCTGGCCTATGGCCCCTGCATGCAAGGAGCGAATGTGTATGAAGCAGAATGCAGGGGGCCTGGGGTGACCACTGACGGGTCTGCTGGAAAAAAATCTGGCTAGCATGCTGTTTAGGATGTACGGGCTGACCTCCATCGCACACACAGCATGGGTGTGGGCGCGCACACACACACACACACACACACACACCGTGGCTGAGTTCTTTCCATACCACGGTCCGTGAAACAGACACCCTCCATTTTCCCTGCAAAGACTGACAGAGGGAAGTGAGGGCAACCAAGGCCCCCAAGGACGGCACTGCGACCGGCCAGAGGGCTGGCCAGCGGCCTACGGGAAATGGGGACCTGGACCTTTCCAATGGACCTGGATGGGCCTCTGTCCAGCCTTAACCAGAAATCAGGAAGTAGATGCGGAATCCCATTACCAGCAACTGGAGATGCTGCCGGTGGCCTTGGTGCGATTCCCTCCTGGCCTGCCTGCCACCCCCTGCCACAGGACGCTTTGTTACTACGGAGGAGCCAGGGAAGGTTTCTGTGGGCTGGCAGACTTCGGGGAGGGGGGGATCTTTGCTTGTTGTGTCTTCTTGAACCCAGCTTCAAGGTTGCTGTGCAAGCATGCTATCAAGCCCACCCCTACGCCCACGACCTCTGTTCACATTTCTAATCACTAAACCGGGACCCTGCTCCACAAACCCACCCTCCCTGACCCAGGACACACAGAGACCCAGAGACACCTGACAAGAATAACAACAACAACAGTAATAATAGCTGCATGTCGAAACGGTATTATGCGTTCACACAGGTGACTTTATTTCACGTGTACTCTTGGGGCACACACCACAGTCAGACCTAGTGCTTGCACGCAGAGCCTGTAGGCCAACCACGCTGCACGTACAGACTGACGTACTCACCGCCGATGCCAGACTTGGCACACAAACCTGCACACGCGCCAACGGCCGCCACGCGCAGAGCCAGAGTGCCTCCCGAGTGCACACGCAGCGAGGGCTCCACGGACATCGAGGCGAGGAAAGGAACTCCCAGGATAAATACGCGCGCCAACTCCCCCCCGCACACGCCTCACCCACAATGGAAACCCCGAGTACCGGCCCCACCCCCGCTGGACACACATGGCATGATTCTACACCTTTCTCTTCACTCTGCCGAGGCTCCCAAGCCCTGCACACAGTCAGTCCGTCCTGCACGCCTCTCTCAATGCCCGCAGGCCGTGTACACATGCACACGGCCGCCATGGTCTGACTGTGCTCTCCAGCCCTTCACTGCTCACTGACACCACTCTCTCCCTTCCCGCCCTGGGGGAGGGGGCAAATTCACCTGGCAGGATGGTAAGAGGCTAAAAACTACTGAGTTAAGAGTCTCATTGGGTCTTTCCCTAAATCCAGGACCTGCTCCCTAACTCTGCAGGCCTCAGGATGGAGGGAGAGAGTGGGGAGTGGTCAGCAGGCCAGAGGCTTTCTCTTTGGATTTTTTACCTGGGGCATAAAAGCTCTGAGGACCCTCTCAGATGGACCCCCGCACACACGGCCTCCCCTTTTCACTTCCCACTAGCCATCCGTGTCATTTTCTTTTCCGTCCACACCCTTCTCTCTCGGCGGGGCTGAGTCCAGAACCATGAGCCCTCACTGAAAGTCCTCCCCTCCCCCTGCCATGGCCCCAGTAAGCATCCAGTAGGACTTCTCCAGGAGGCCAGAGGAAAGCGGGGGATGGCGCTAGAGCCCCCCAACCCGGGGCAGACCCACGCCCCCAGCAGGGATGAAAGAGGGTGGAAACACATGGGTCTGCGGAATAAGGCTTAGGCTCTGGTGGGAACTTGGGGCAGTCCTGTCTTTGCACAGAGCCCCTCTCCCCGGCACGCTGTTCAAGCCGAATGCTACAAAAGTGATGAATAAATGAAGCTGAGGGAGGGGGTAGAAAGGACGGGGCGACAGGGAAAACGAGTGGCAGGGAGGGAGACAGGGGGAAGGGGGAAAAGAGAGAAAAAGAAAGGGAGGGTGGAGAAAAGGAAGATGGAAAAAAAGGAAAACCGGAGGGGGGGGGGGGTAGTTTTTGTGGAGAGGAGGAAGAGACAGAGAAACTGGAAAACAGAGAGAAAGAGACACCAGCAAAGGAGATGGAGAAAAAGGAGCCCGAGGTAGGACATGAGAGGAAGAAAAGAGAAGGGAGACAAGAGGCAGGAGGAGGCGGCCAAGGGGGGTTCCCCAAGTTACAGACTTTGCCCAGAGAACTGAGGGGCGCACCCTGGCTCCCCAACATCGCTCCGGGGCCCTGGAGCTCTGCTGCCCACCTCTCCGGCCAGAGATGCCGATGCCTCTTGGAGCCCCGATCCCGGCTTCCACCCTTCTGGCAGTCCGAGGCACCCCGTTTCTTTCTCTTGCCCCTCATTCCCACCCCCAGCCCTTGCTCATTGCCCGTGCCCTCTTACCTCTCCCCCCCCATGCACCCTGCTTGCTTCCGAGCTTCAGACAGCATCACCAACCAATAACCTCACCATCATCGCACTACACCGGCCCCCACACCCCCAGGAAAGGGAGGAAACAAACAAACAAACAAACAGGCGGCACCGCCACCAGCCCTGACCCCCTCTCGCCTCATTTTCTCCACAGTCGCCCGCTCCCCAAATGCAGGGTCCAAAATGGGGATCCCGCCCAGCCCGGGGAGCCTCTCCAAAGCGCCGAACGAAGCCAGTCGGGCGCAGATGCCACCTTGTCTCTCCTCTCTGCGCTCGCTCCTTTTTGTATATGATGGCCCCAGCCGCGATGTGGTTTATTTTCGTCTTTTTACTGGTGTTATTTTTTTCCTCTTTTCCTTTATTTTTTTGGCCTGGGGGCGGCAGCGATGAAAGCGCCCACCGCCCGCCTCCTCCGCCAGCTCCCGGCCGGCCGCTCTTTCTCTAGTCTGCGCTCCTGGGCCTCCCTCCTTTCTCTTCTCTGTCTCCGCTCTGCTCCTCCGTCCTTTCAGTTCCGTCCCCAGTCGACTGCTCTCTGCTCTCTCCTCTCTCTACTGCCTCCTCCTCTACGCCTCTCCTTTCCCCTTCCTTCTTGCCCCTTCTCCCCTTTTTCTCTCCCTCTTCACCTCCTCTGCGTCCCCATTTCTTCCCATCCCTCCCCCCCCCAACCACGCACATCTCTCCTTTGGTTCCCTCGCTGCCACCAACAGTAAGCCGACCCCACACACACACCTCGCCCCCAAATAATAAAAATACCCAGCCAGGGGGCAAAGCCCCGACGCCGGGCGCCGGGAGGGAGGCGAGAGGGCCGGGGCCGCAGCGGCGGCGGGCAGCCCGAGCGCGGTGCGGAGCGAGCGGCGCCCGCCCGGCTCCCGCCCGGAGAGCTCTCTGCAATAGGCCGAGCCGGCTGCATTAAGCTTCTTGCAATCAATAAAGCGCGGGTCAGATTATGCAAAGCGCAGATATTAATATGCAAAGTTTTAAAGATTTTTAAATGGAAGGGCGAGCGCGGCGCGGGCGGGCAGGCAGGGGCTGCGAGGGGAGAGGGAGGAAGGGAGGGCGGGCGGGCGGCGCGCAGGCGAGCTGGGGAGAGGAGGAGGCTGCCCGCCGCCCGCCCGCCCGCCCGCCCGGCAGCGCCGCGCCGCCTTGCCTTACCGCTGCTCCCATCGGTAGGCGCCGCTGTCTTCGCCATGCGCGTCAGCTGCACAGCTCCGAGGGGATGGCCGAGGAGGAGCCGCCGCCGCCAACGCTACCCCCGCTCCCGCTCCCGCTCCCGCGCCCGCTCGCTGCCTGCTGCTGGCGCTGCTCTGGCCGCTGCTCCTCGCCTGAGCTGCCGGCGCGAGCCCAGGCGCGCGCCATCCCCGGCTCCCACCTTGTCCCCATGGCAACCCCGGGCCCAAGGATGCTCAGAGAGAGAGCGCGAGCGAGAGAGCGAGGGGGGGAGAGAGGGAGAGGGAGAGGGCGGGGAGCGCAGGGGACACGGAGGCAGGGAGAGGCCCCAGACTCACAGAGACACAGAGATTCACAGAGACAGAGACACGCAGAGACACGCAGAGATAGGCTGAAACAGACAGAGGCTGAAACAGATAGAGATGCAGTAACAGAGAGAGAGGAGAGGGGTGGGGAATAGAGGGGGACACAGAGACAAGGAAAAGCACAGAGACCTACAGAGACACACAGAGATACACAGAGACACACAGAAGGAGACAGAGGGGAAAGGGAGGGGCAGGGAGCAGAGGGGGACTCAAAAGCAGGGAGGTGCCCTGAGGCCAGGAGACTCACAGAGACACAGAGACATCCAGAGACAGAGACAAGGGGAAAAAGGGAGAGGGAATAGGCAGGGAGCACAGAGGACTCAGAGGCAGGGAAAGACTCATAGAGACAAAGAGATGCCCAGAGACAGAGACATAGAGTCAGAGAGACACAGAGACACACAGAAACATATGAACACAGAGACAGAGCGAGAGGGGTGGGGAACAGAGGGGGACTCAAAGGCAGGGAGATGTCCTAAGACCCAGAGACTCAAAGAGACACCAGAGACACAGAATACAGGAAGGAAAGGGAGAGAGGAGAGGGTGGGAGTACAGGGGATACGGAGGCAGGGAGAGACTAACAGAGGCAGAGAGATGCCAGAGACACACAGAAACATGTAGACACAGGCATGGGCGGGTGGTGAGGAGAGAGATGGGGAGAGCAGATGGGGACATGAAAGCAGAGAGAGGCACTAAGAACCAGAGACACTCAGAGACAAAGAGATAAGGAGAAGAGATCCACACAGAGAGAGAGATGAAGAGCCAAAAAACAGCCACAAAGAAGCAGACAGACAGCAGATGTGAATAGTCACAGAGAGAGAGAGACAGAGACACAGATAAGAGAGAGAGACATGCAAGAACCAGAGATAGGAGAAAGAGCCACACTCAGAGAAAGAGGGAGGAAGAGGCAAGACAGAGCTGGAGAGATAGAGAGATAGGAAGACACAGAGACAGAGACAGGCACAGAGAGACAGACACGGAGATAAGAGAGACATGCAGAGTCAGAGAGATATGAAGAAAGAGCCCAAGAGAGGCAAAGCCAGAAAGACACTGACAGAGACCAAAAGATACAGAGACTGAGATAGAGAAAGAGAAAGAGGCACAGAGAGAGAGGGGCAGAGGCAAGGAGATAGATGACTCGTGAGATGTAGACAGAAACATAGAGAAACATAGGGATTCCGAGAGGGAACCTAAGAGACAGAAAGCAAGAACTGTGCAAAGAGAGACACAGAGGCCAAGACGGAAAAAGAGACAAGAAGAAATACAGACAGTGAGAGACAGAAAGCAAAGACAGAGGTTTACAGAGGCAAAGTGATGACTCAGAGAAACACAGAGATACAGAGACCTGGACGGAGACTGCAAGAGACAGAGGAGACATCTAAAAAGACAGAGAGAGATACAGTCGATGGAGACAGACAGACACTGGAAGAGGCGCCCTGGTGGACAGAAATCCTTAGGGAGGTACAAGACAGAGACACCAAGAGATAAATGGAGAGTCCGAAATACAGAATGAGACTGGAAAAGGTGTGTGTGGCAGGGTGGGGGACAAAGAGGCAGAGCCTAGGGAAAGCTAGGTGCAGGCTGGGGTGAGAGCAGAGACCAGGAGAGGAACAAGGGGGTCTAGGGGAGCGGAGGGGGAGAGAACAGGAGAGCAGGTTGGGGGAGACAAAAATAGCAGGGAGGGGAGGGAAGCAAGGAGGGCAGGACACGGTCACTGAACACCTCCCCTGTGCCCGACACAGTAAGGCTGGGGAGGGAGAGCAAGGAAAGGGAGGCTGAAGGGGAAGGGACCCTGGGCCCCGGGCAAAGTCGGCTCCGAGTCTGAGGACACGTGGCCGCCGGCCCCGGCCGGCGGGGACGCTGCGGTGCAGGGCAGAGGATGGGGCTGCGAGTGGTACCCAGACCAGGAAGGGGTTTGAGGGAGGAGGGCTCGGTCTGGGCTCAGCAACTGCCTGTCGCTTTGTTACCCGTCATCCGGCTGCCCCGTGCCGACTGAATGGGCACACAGGATCGTCGCGTTGGGTGCGTGAGAGAAACATGAGAATCACCAACTGCCCACGTGTACCGTACCGAGAGGGCTCCCGGGACCTACAATGCAAGTGCGTAACAGAAATAAATACAGGAAACACCTACCCCGCGGGCGTACAAAGTAAGTACACGGGACCGTGCAGCGTTCTTAACAGACACGGAAGTACCTACTACCCCGTGTGCGCAGCAGCCTCTTGGGACCCACAGTGTGTGCACAAAACAAATAAATGCAAGAAATACTCACCCCATGTGCATACAAAGTAGGTACAGGGACTTTCGCAGCCGTGCACAAGAGACGTGGAACCACTTAATACCTCCTACACATCACAGGCCCTCAGGCCCTCAGGCCCCACCCACACTGACTGTGCAGGACACGGATAAATACAGGAAATGCCTGCCCCACCTGCACACAAACTAGGCACACAAGAACTACAGGGCATGGATGGAGGAACCACATACCAAGCAGCTTGCCAGAATCCACACTGTGTACGCACAGCGCAGATGAACGCAGGGAGTACTGTATGGCCTGTGCCCATGAAGCAGGCGCACGACCTAATGGGCCTCCCTGGTGTCAACGTGAGAGAGGCCCATGAGCAGATCCTGGAGACCCACAGCATGAGTATAACACAAGTTACTGTAAGAAACTCCCACTCCGTTTGCAGACAAAGGCACATGGGTCCCGCTAGTAAGAAGGAAACCCCCCCAAAAAGGTGTGTGTGTAATGACAACACAGGAATGGCCCACCCTGGAAGGAGCAAGGAGGAACACGGACCCTGCAATGAACTACCCAACAGACCCCGGTGTGTGTGTGCACAACAGACAGAGGGTGACTGCCAGAAGGGAGGTTCCAGGCCAGGGCTGGGGCCAAGGCCAAGGATGGGCTGTGCTCTGCCTCGCCCCCCAGCACCTAAAAGGACGGCATGCGGTGAGGGCTCATCCCTTCTAAGAATGACCAAGTATGTAATAATTATGTGTATGATGAATACGCACTAAGGACACTAGTACCGGTGTTAAGGACCCAAAACTATTGATTTGCTACGTGGGAAGTCCATCCATTTCAGACGCTCCCTAGACAGGATGCTGAGTGGCCCGCATGTGATAGGTATCCCCTAATTATCCAGAATATCTGTATCAAGCAGGAGCTGACATTCCTCATGTACCAGAAGCAGATGCAGGAGGACAGCCCTGGGGGCAGGTTGTCCCTGAGTCATAACCCTGGGAGGGTTGAGGCAGCCACCAGGCACGTTCGAAGATGTATGCGGGACACGGCACACAATGCTGGGAAAATGTGCATGCTCTCCCTGCTTCTGAAAGAGCGCTGATTCCAGAAGTGTGGATTCCTCTGAAGAGTGTGTGTGTGTGTGGGTGTGTGGGTCTGAGCGAGAGCTGTGTCTGGGTACAGATATGCATGCACGCAGTTCTTCCCCTGTGAGTGAACTTGTGTGCTTCGCTCTCACCCTTCCTCGTTCGGCCCATTCACATTTCAGAAACTTGTGTAAAAATAACGGTACCTGGTGCTATAAATGCAATATGTTGTAAGCTATGGATACTTATAATTGTGTCTGCATATCTGAACGCACCTCTGGATAGAGGCACATGCTCGCTAATGCAACGTGTCTGTTCACGCATCTGTGGCCGTGTGTGTGTGTGTGTGTGTGTGTGTGTGTGTGTGTGTGTCTTTGTGTCTGGCTCACAAGTCTTGGGTCTCCCTTACACCCCTGAGGGTAAAGGGGGTAAGATATGGGAAACGGAGGCACATGGGGTGGGGGAAGGAAACTGAGAGAAGGAGGAAAGAAGTGGTACAAGAAGAAGGGGGGGAAAAAGAGAAGTAGAAGTGGAATGGGACCTCGGGAAGGAGGGAAGGAGGCCGTGGGGACAGAGGCAGACAGGAGACAGTGGATGAGAAAGGGCGGAGCACAGGGACAGCAGGTAAATGGATGGAGAGAACGGAGGGGAGACTGGAGGAGAAAGGAGGTAAGTGGGGCGGACAGGAGACCAGCGAGAAGAGAGTGGGCTAAGGGTGTCAAGAAGAGGGACCCAGACTGGGGAGAGGAGAAAAGAGATGAGAGATGGAGGGAAGGAGGAGAGGGAAAGAAATCAGAGAGATAGAGGTTTTTCTGGCCAGTACAAAATTTAGAGATTCCCCCAAGGTCCTCCCATGGGAAGGTGTTTGAGTGGGGCATGAAGGGGGATGGCAGGAAGCAGAAGAGAGGAGGGAAGAGAAATCATAACTCAGCATCCCGGGATGGGGCAGAGAGCTGCCTCCAGCATCCCAAAAGGAGCTCAGAGAGAAGGGCTCCTGGGGCAGAGAATGGTACCCAGAGCCAGCCCGAGGTGTGGAGGCAGCGGCAGGGGGAGGGTCCAGGAGGTGGTGGTAGGAGGAGCTGGCAGACTCAAGGAGGTGAGGGCTCCGTGGTACAGAGGTTTCCAAAGGCCAGATGGGCGGGTAGGAGTGGAGAAGCAAGGACCAGGTAGAGGAAGAAGCTTAGAAAGGAGCAGAGGAGCGAGAGCCTGCTGGCTAGAAATGGCCAGGGCAAATGGAAGAGCGGCTGGAGAGCGACGTGAAGGCCACCGGACATCTTGCAGATGGGCCTAGCGTTATGCACTTCCAAGGATCAAGAAGCTCTTCTAGGTTGTCTCTCCCAGACCATATGATTCAGTCCCATTTAAGAAACATTCACTGAGTGCTAGTCTGCGCTAGGACCGTGCTATGAGCTGAAAACACAAAGGTGACCCTCACAGAGATCCTGTTGTGGGGAAGAAAAAGACAAGAAATACGCAGTTACTGACACACTCAGCAACGCAGATGAACCCGAAAAGCAAAGTGAACAAGGCTTGTCACAGGAGACTATATACGATAGGATTCCATTTACACAAAATTCTAGATAGAGCGAAACTCTAGTGACAGAAAAGTAGCTCAGTGGTGGAAAGGAGCTGGGATTGGGAGGAGGGACTGTAGCAAAGGGGCAGGAGGGAACTTTGGGGGGTAACGGAGATGTTTTGCATTATGACTGGGGGCAGTTACATGACCCTGTGTGTGTGAAGACCCATCACACTGTACACTTACAGTTGGTCAATGACTGTATTTAAATTATACTGCAATAAAGCTGAGCAAAAATACATAAATAAACAAAAAATTATGCGCCAGAACGTTAAGGTTCAAGATAGGGAAAACTGTGCTCAGTAGGAACCAAGAGGAGGTGGAGGGGGCAGTGAGGGAGGGCTTCCAGGAGGAGGTGATGCCTGAGATAAGACCTTAAGGATGGCGGTGGAGGGCAAGGCGTTTCCATGGAAGAAGGACTTTCACATGGTAGCAGGTGAGGACTGAAAAAAGTTCAGTATGCCTCAAACACAGAATGCAAAGTAGGGCTATCAAGTAATGAGAGTAGAGAAAATCAAGGTCCAAAATACAAACCTCAGGACCATTGGGAGTACTGGGTTGAATAAACCCCACCTGCACCTGCAAAGGCCCACAAGAGGGAAACTGCAAGCAAGACAGAACTGGGAATCGCTCATCTGCCCTCGGCCGCCCCACAGACAGGGGTTCCTTCCCCTGTCCTTCCGGAACTTCATTCCTGCTCCCTTCACGTGGGAACGTCCCTCCCCACCAGGCAACAGCCTCTGAAGTGGGCCATCCCCCCGCCCCCCCAGTCCCTGCCCACTGCCCACATCTATCTGCAAGCTTGCTGGCCCCAGTGGATCCCTCCGGCCTGGATTCCATGTGGCCACTGCCCCCTGGTGGCTGGAGCCATGCATTACTGAGGATGAAGGGACAGTGTCAAGGCCAGGGCCTAGTCTCTGCTCCACCAGAGCCCAGTCCAGACCACCCCCATCAATGTTCCCCCTTGCAGATGGCCTCCTCCTTGCTACATCCAACAGGCGCTTTTCAGTCCTATGGGACTTGCCTTCTCTGCAGCACACGGTCACAACCATCTTTTAAAAATGCTCTTTACATCTAAGAAAGTTCACCCCTCTGGTTCTCCTGCTGTCTCGGCTGCTCTCCCAGAGTGAATCATCCCTACCCCAAACTGTCTTCTCTCTGCCGGTAACCCCAAATTTGTCTCCAGCTTATCCCTCTCTCCTAGGCTTCAGACCAGATATCCAGCCACCTCCTGGAGGTCCCAAAGGCACCTCAGAATCAACAAGTCTAACCTGAAATGCCTCTTCCCCATCGTACCCCCCCAACACACACACACACACACTTGAGATCCCTCCCCCCATAGTAGCAGCTCCATCTGATCTAGCAATGAAGTCAAGAAAAATGGCCCCCAGCCTGACAGCCTCTTCCTCATGTTCATATCCAAATCGGGCTTGCAATCGAATTCAGTTCATTTCCCGCCTTAATATTAAGATGAAACGGTGGGGAGGGATAGATTGGGAGTTTGAGACTGACATGTACACACTGCTATATTTAAAATAGATAACCAACAAGGACCTACTGTATAGCACAGGGAACCCTGCTCAGTATTCTGTAATAACCTGAATGGGAAAAGAATTTGAAAAAGAATAGATACATATATATGTATAGCTGAATCACTGTGCTGTACACCTGAAACTAACACAACATTATTAATCAACTCTACTCCAATATAAAATAAAAATTTAAAAGTAAATAAATAAAATGTAGAAACCAACTGAAAACAACAATAAAATTATTTTTTTAAAAAGATGAACCATATGAAAATTACCAATCGTCAATCAGCTTTTTTTTTTTTTTTACAAAAGAGCAGTTTCAAAGAATTCGACCTAATATTTCTCATATGCATCTCCTCTTCTCTTCCCTGCCCCCAGTGTCCTGGTTCAGGCCTCCACACCTCCTGCTTGGCCCGATGCACCTGCTTCCTACCTCGCCTCCCAGTTTCCAGTCTGGCCACTGGGGTGATTGCTCCACAACATGCCTCTGATGAAGTCCCTGCTTCAAACTCTTTCAGGGCTCCCTGCTGCCAACAGGACAAAAGCCAAACCCCTTAGCCAGCTTTTCAGGCCCTTTGCAATATCTGGCTCCCCTCCCCCTCCAGTCCCTGCCCACCATGCATCTTATCCTCCGACCACACCGGACCACCACTACTTCCTTGAATCCGCCTCCTCTTACCTCCTGGCCTTGGTACATGCAGTTCCCTATAACTAGAATGTCCTTCCCACTCTTCTCCCCCTGGCTAACCTATTAGACTTCAAGAACCAGCTCCCAGAGGCAGGGGCGGGCATGTTTTGTGACCCCCGCCTCCTGGATCCCCTCCTCTTCAGCCCAAATCCAGAGGAGAGGAAAAGGGGCGTAGATGGGGTGAAGAAAGCGGGCAGGAGAGAGACGGGGTCGGGAGAAGGACGGTCCCTTTGGGGGAGGGGCACGTGTACCCGAGTGTTTATGCGTGTGTGTGTGTGTGTGTGTGTCTGGGCCTGGTGCAGGCTGCACGTTTGCTGGCTGTCTCTGTGTACCTGCGAGTGTGTGCCTGTTTGTCCCGTGGAGTCAGTGCTCAGTTCTGTGCCTGCAAGGTGTACAGTTAAGCTGGAGATTGCCCAGGTTGGGGCCAAGTACCAGGAAGCTCAAGGCCCGGGCCTCCTGGTCGTCCTTTTTGCCTTGGCGCGTGCAAACCCGCCTGCCAACGTGACCTGGATCGACCAGGATGGGCCGGTGACTGTCAATGCCTCTGACCTCCTGGTGCTGGCTGCCCAGAACTACCCGTGGCTCACCAAACACACCGTGCAGCCGCAGCTCCGCAGCCTGACACACAACCTCTCCTTGGTGGCCACCAACGATGTGGGTGTCACCAGCGCCTCGCTTCCGGCCGCAGGCCCCTCCCGGCGCCCATCCCTGATCCCTAGTGACTCCAACAACCTGAAATTCAACAACGTGCGCCTGCCGCGGGAGAACATGTCCCTCCCGTCCCGCCTGCAGCTCAGTGACCTCACTCCAGACTCCAGAGGGAAACCAGCGGACCAGTAGATGGCTCAGGACAACAGCCAGACAGAGTTTCTGGATCCGGAGCCCGGCGGCCTCCTCACCAGCCGAGGTTTCATCCGTCTCCCAATGCTGGGCTACATTTATCGGGTGTCCAGTGTGAGCAGTGATGAGATCTGACTCTGAGCTGAGGCCAAGACAGAGGGTTCCTTCTTGGGCCCTGGGCACCCTCCCGGTCCTCCTCCAAGGCCTGGCCACATTGCCAACGGGAAGAGGCCACGCCACTGCCACTTATGCTTGTCCTCTGGGTCACTGGTATCCTTGGCAAGGCTGCCAGCTGGACCTAAGCCCATGTTCCAACTCTGGTTGAGGGCCTGCATGATTGCCTGTGCCCAGGCGGATGGGGCTCTCTGTCCAGGTGTGCCTGGAGGTCATCCAGCATCTAAGCGTGGCATGGCCTGTCGGCTTGGGGCAGCTCTGCCCCACACCGGTACTCCTCAGCACTGGGGGCATGCCTGGTTGGGAGGGCCCTGCACATCCTGGATCTCCTCCCCATGCTATGCAGCTTTGCTCCCTCAGGGAAAATTTAGGACCCTGCTAGCTGTAGAGAACCAGCCTGCCCTTTGCACAGGAACTCACCTCTGGCCCAGCAGCGCCGGCCAAGCACAAACCAGTACCCTTTGCTGCATACCTCTCTGCCCCAGCCCCCCTTG
The DNA here is from genome assembly GCF_003676395.1 of Aethalodelphis obliquidens. Taxonomy (NCBI): domain Eukaryota; kingdom Metazoa; phylum Chordata; class Mammalia; order Artiodactyla; family Delphinidae; genus Aethalodelphis; species Aethalodelphis obliquidens. Next base: position 9,802,867 of record NW_020837987.1, on the reverse strand, counting down.
GGCATCACAGGTTATACATTGGACCTTCTCCACTTGGCACTAGACTTCCCCTCTGGCCTGGGCCCTGGTGGTGCCAGCGCCTGGTGTTAGCACAAGAAAGGGGAAGAATGGGAGGTGAGAAGTCTGGTGCGTCCAGGCCTGCATGTAGCTATGCCTTGTTTTCTTACAGTGTTAGCACTTTAAGCACGTCTTCCGGGGAGGGGGTGAGCAAGGGCCCCAGGGCCCTGTCTGGGGCTTCCCCAAGTCTGGCCTTTTCATGATTCACTGTGAGTGCCCTGAGCCCTCGGGGTTGACGGGTTCCCGCTGAAAGTATCTACCCCGCTATAGGACCCCAGCCCTGACTACCCCATCAGCAGGAAGCTGTTCTTCCTGTCCCATCCCCTGTTCTTTAGGGGATGGCCATAGTGGCACATAACTTGAGAGTGCTGGAAACCTTAGGGGGACATGGAAAAAGCAGGGAGATCACATCCCCAAACAACCCGAGAACACTTTTGAAAAGCAACGTGGAAAAGATTGCAAATTAACAGAGTGCAAAGTGTATTTTTCCCTTCTTGATATCTTGTTTTGTAATTTTTCTCACGTCACTGCCAAGGACAGTGCTGAGCACGTGGTAGATTCTCAATAAACTTGACTGAGTGAAAAAAAAAAAAAGAACCAGCTCCCATACCCTATGCTACTGTAAATCTCCAGTTTATACATTCATCCATTCCATACACAAGCTGAGGCACCTACATAAGTGTGACTTCCATGGAAGGTGCTGGGGATGCAAAGCAGGAGAGGATATAACTCCTGCTGTCAAGAGCTCAAATTCTCTTGAGTTTTCAAGGGGAAATCATTCTCCCGAAATTGCAGGGGGCATTAAACTCAGAGAGGACAGTATGAACAGAAAAAAACGGACACATGAGGAAGAGCAGGGTGTGTGCAGACAGGCGGGCGGGTTGCTAGAGCACAAGCTGTGAGAGGAAGATGCTGCTGGAGAGGCTGGATGGGGCCCAGTCATTAAGCATCTTTTGATCTCAGAGGCCATGGGGGTTTCATCAAGGGCAGTTTTGCATTTTTGAGTGGGGGCCAGAGAAATCAGGAAGCTGTTGCAATAGCCTAGGCAAGAGGTACTAAAAGCCAGTATTACGACGTTGGTATCAGGGACACAGAGGAGGGCACAGGCTGGAAAAACCTTGAGGAAAATCCAGTCAGCAAGGCTTCACATTTGGATATGAGGGTAAGGGAGAGAGTGGTGTCAAGGGCACGCTCCTCAGCTGGATGCCAGAGTAGATGGAGGTCCCGTTTGCTGAGCTGGGAGAAAATAGGAGGCGGCACAGAACTTATTCAATGAAGTTCTTTTGTTGTTGTTGTGTTTGTTTTTGGCTGCGCTATGAGGCTTGCGGGATCCTAGTTCCCCAACCAGGGACTGAACCTGGGCCCTCAGCAGTGAAAGCAAAGAGTCCTAATCACTGGACTGCCAGGGAATTCCCCAGTGAAGTTTTTACGGAACTTTTCTTTTTAATATAAATTTATTTATCTATTTTTGGCTGCGTTGGGTCTTTGTTGCTGCACGTGGGCTTTCTCTAGTTGCAGCGAGCAGGGGCTATTCTTCATTGCGGAGCGCAGGCTTCTCATTGCAGTGGCTTCTCGTTGCAGAGCACGGGCTCTATGGGCGTGGGCTTCAGTAGTTGTGGCACGCGGGCTCAGTAGTTGTGGCTCACGGGCTCTACAGCGCAGGCTCAGTAGTTGTGGCACGCAGGCTTAGTTGCTCCACGGCGTGTGGGATCTTCCCAGACCAGGGCTCAAACCCGTGTCCCCTGCTTTGGCAGGCGGATTCTTAACCACTGCGCCACCAGGCAAGTCCCTTTATGGAACTTCTTATGTCTGCAGTGCTCATGGGACATGCCCTGGGTCCAAGAGTTTATATTGGCTCTGCAGTCAATATTTGGACGTATTTACGTGCAGTATCATGGAGACAGGTCTGCACTGAAGATTTGGGCATCATCAGCATACAGGTGATAGCTAAAATCATGAGGGTGGAGGACATCTCTCAGGAAGAATATGAAGAATGAGAGAGCTATGGGCCAAGGAAGGAGCACAGGGGAAGAGCCACATTTCAAAGGCAGGGCAGAGTAAGAGGAGCCCCTACAAGGACCAGAGAAGCTGCCAGGGAGGAAGGAGAACCATGAATGTGCTGTGTTATGGAAGCCGAGGTAGGCAGCTCCTACGAGGCCCCCGGTGACCCTGCCTCCTGATACTCGTGTGCTTGTGTGATCCCTTCCCCATTGTGGGCTGGACCTAGTGACTCACTTCTAATAAATAGAATATGGCAGAAGTGATGGGATGTCACTTCCAAGAGTAGGTTATAAAAAGGACCACACCGGGAATTCCCTGGCAATCCAGTGGTTAGGACTCCATGCTCTCACTGCCGAGGGCCCAGGGTTCAATCCCTGGTTGGGGAAGTAAGATCCTGCAAGCCAAAAAAAACCAAAACAAAAAACACCACAGCTTCCTTGCCTGTGTAGTGCATGTCTTTCTTTTTCCCCAACTCTCCTGCCTCTCTCCTTCCTCCCTCTCTCTCTCCCTCCCTCCCTCTGTCTCTCTCTGTCTCTCTCTGTCTCTCTCTCTCTCTCTCCCTCTACTGGATCACTCACCCTGGGGGAAACTAGGTCATGCTATCCATCCACACACACACACAACCCAAGCCTTCAGAAGAGACCACAACCCCTCAGCTAGGCTGCTCATGGATTTCTGACCTGCAGAAACTATGAGATAATAAATGTTTGTTATTTTAAGATGTTAAGTCTTGGGTTGATTTGTCATGCAGAAGCCAAGGGAGGAAAGATTTTCAAAAGAGAGGCACTGGTCAATGGAGTTAAAAACTGCAGATAAAGACTGAAAAATGTCCTTGGATTTGGCAAGAGAAGGTCATTAACAAGCTCGGTGCAAATGGTTTCGGTGAGTTGAGGACTCAGATGGGAGATGAAGGCTGGGGCTGACTGACGAGCAGGAGTGCACGGACATCTATTGTTTCTGCCTGCCCAGAAGCCATTTCCCCACCGTCTATTACAGCTCCCTGATTTTTCTCTGAGTAACCACCCATGGCCTACCAGATACGTACGATTCCATGAGACTCTGTCCGCCAGGGTGCCCAGCTGTCCACAGGCCGAAGGGAGGTCACATGACTCAAACTGCACCAATCAGAAGCTCTCCCTGGAATTTGAATTGTGGGCTTACGTGACAGGACGCCTGAACCTGGTTGGAGCTGATTCATGCAGCAGCCAGGGCCCTGAGGAAACCGCCATTCCTTCCTGCTCTCTCGATTCCCGCCCCTGCCCTGGCTCCAGTCTTTTCTGAAGCCGGGTTCTTCGGTCTTTCCTTCCACTGTGTGTGCCACCTTTATTTCCTTCTAATAAATTCCTTGCTTGCTTAAGTTAGCAAGTCAGTCTCTGTTGCTTGCAGCCAAAGAACCCTAATTCATACTTATTTTCAAGAAATTTTGGGTGGGATGAGGAGAAAGACAAAGGGCAGGCACTAGAGGGGGCACAGAGTAAAGGGAGGTAGAGGTTTTTTGTTCTTGTTTTTGTTTTTTTATTTAGGCTGCACCGGGTCTTAGTTGCAGCACGCGGGATCTTTAGTTGCAGCGTGTGGGATCTAGTCCCCCGACCAGGGGAACTGCTCCTGTATTGGGAGCCCAGAGCCTTACCCACTGGACCACCAGCAAAGTCCTTGTTAGTTGTTAAAGTGGTAGAAATTTGCATATATTTATAGGCTAAGAAGAAGGAGTGAGAAGGAAGCACTGTTGAAACAGAGAAGGGAAGAATGAAGGAGTAATATTCTGGGAGTCATAATGATAGGCGATGCATGGGTGGAGAGGCTGGACTAGAAAAGAGCCTGGAGAAGGGAAGTAAAGGTGGGTGTGAATTCCTATAGGTGTGTATAGGAAGCTGAAAGAAATGAATGACTGATTAGCCTTAGTTTTATTTGTTGAGAATGAAAGGGTAGGGTTGGGGGATGTTCATGGGAGCGTGGTGACTGACAGGGGGTTGACCAAGAAGTCGGAGTGGCACCTATATGTACCACTTTGCCACCATTCTTCTCTGAGCCAATCTCAGCCACCTGAACCAGGGTTAGGGATGTGCTGATAGATGAGGCAGAGGCCAGGGTGTACAGGAACCCAGAGCGCGCTGCCCATTTTCCATTTGCCCTCCAGGCCCACCTCCACCCTTCTCTGCCCGTATGAACAGCATCATCCAGGCTGCCTTGCCCTCTGACTTCTAACTGGGTCATTCTGGATATGTCACCTCCTACTCCCAGCTCTGGATCAGTACCGTGGTTTGTTTGTTTGTTTCTTGGCCATGCCACGTGGCTTGCAGGATCTTAGTTCCCCAACTAGGGATCCAACCTGGGCCCCTGGCAGTGGAAGCACGGAATCCTAACCACTGGACCACCAAGGAATTCCCACTACCATGGTTTTTTGTCCCTTTTCTTTTTTGGCGGGGGGGTGGGGGGGAGCCACGTGGTACGCGGATCTTAGTTCCCTGACCAGGGACAAAACCTGCGCTCCCTGCATTGGACGCGCGGAGTCTTAACCACTGGACCGCCAGGGAAGTCAGAGTACCGTAGTTCTGAGAGTGGCTGCACCCTCCACAACGCTGACGCTGCTCAGGTATGTTCCACGGTCTCACCGGGCTCCAGTAATATCATTTCCTCTCCTGACCCCTGCAGACCTCAGAGTGGTCCCAACTTCCCGCTGTCTTCACCTCCCTTGTTGGTTCTCTCAACCTGACCCACACTCTCTGCAAAAAGTCCCTTCATTAAATGATCTTTGAAATCCCAGCTGTGGTACCCTCTGTTTCCCTCTGGGACCCTGACTATTAGAGAGCTAGCCAGAGAGATCAGATGGTCCAATGTGAGGCTCTGGCTGGGCAGGGAAGGGAGAGGAGCCAGGAGGGGTCTGGTCAACTGGCAGAAAACAGAGGGGTCAAGGGAGTGGAGCTCTCTCTATGAGTTGATGCTACAGGTGTGATGGCAGCGGAGGCCTGCCAGGCCTGGAAGGAAGGTGCTGGGATCAGAGCAGAAGATACTGGATTTTGAACATGGAAGATAGTACTGGGTTGTGGTTAAAACCAGGGATTTTTAATTTGGGACCCAGAGAGTGCTCTGTTACAATCTTGGCTTTGCCACTTTACTAAATGTGTCACCCAGGGAAGTGACTTCACCTTCCTGAGTGTGTATCCTCATCTTTAAATACCAACCCTACAGGTTTTGGGGACGGGTAAACATGTAAACAGTTTGGCACAGTGCCTGGCATGTGGTATAAGTGCTCAGTAAATGTTCACTGTGTGCACTGCCCTTCCGGGTCATGACTAAGTGTGGTCATGGGAGTGGACGGCTGGTGTGGGAGGAAGGTCACCAAGGATGAGGTGGAAAGAGACTAAGACGCTCGATAACTAGAAGGATGGGTCACCACACGGAGGTTAAGTATCCCAGCAGAACGGCGGGGGCTGGGGTGGACAGGAAGTCTGTGAGGATGTGCTACAGTCTTCAGGAATGAGGGGGAGAAGGCAAGGAGTCAACAGATGTCAATGAGGAAGTGGAACAGAGGGTGATAGAACCCGGGGACCTAAGGCTCAAGGAAGCCTGGGTTCTGTGAAGCCAGATTAGAGTTGGTGTCTGCCTCATCTGAGTTCCCACAGTGATCACATCCCTCAGTGATCACATCCCCCACAAAGCCAGAGCATGGCAAGAGAGGGACTGGAGCTGACCCATCCTCTAGTAGCTAGAAGTATACCCTGGTAAATGATTGTTGAATGATTTGGGGGTGAGGGAAGGAGAAAAGTCATGGGTAACATTCAGTAAAGGGGCAGAGCCAGGATTGTAACACGGGGCTCTCTGGGTCCCAAATTAAAAATCCCTGGTTTTACAGAACAGACTCATAGACATAGAGAACAGACTTGTGGTTGCCAAGGGGGGGTCAGTGGGAGAGGGGAGGATTGGGAGTTTTGGGTTAGCAGATAAAAGTATTATGTATAGAATGGATAAACAACAAGGCCCTACTGTATGGAACACGGAACTACATTCAATACCCTGTGATAAACTATAGTGGAAAAGAATATAAAAAAGAATGTATACGTATAACTGAATCACTTTGCCGTACAGCAGAAATTAACACAACATTGTAAATCAACTGTACTTCAATTAAAAAAATAAATAAAATTTTAAAATCCCTGGTTTAAACCACAACCCAGTACTGTCTTCCATGTTCAAAATCCAGTATCCTGCGCTCTGACCCCGGAACCTGACTTCCAGGGCTGGCAGGCCTCCGCTGCCATCACACCTGTGGCATCAGCTCATAGAGAGAGCTCCACTCCCTTCAGCCTTCTGTTTTCTGCCAGTTTGGCCAGACCCCTTCCTGGCTCCTCTCCCTTCCCTGCCCAACCAGAGCCTCATATTGGACCATCTTATTTACCCTTGACTTTGTTCCATTTCTCTCTCTGCATACTCTTTACTTTTAATAACGTAATGCTTAAAAAAAAAAAAGCAACCTCTTACTCAGTTTAAACAAATGTTTCCTGAGACCTTTCATAAATGGTATTCCACCTGTCTGGAATACCCTTGCCCATTCTTTCCACCCGAAGATCTCGTACTCCTCATTCAAGAGTGAGCAGAAACTAATCATGAGGGAGAAGGAAGATAAACCACAATGGTATCCTACCACAAAATTAAAAGTGTCTGACAATACCAGGTGTTGGCAAGGATGTGAGGCAAAGAGAACTCTCACTCAGTGCTGGTGGGACAGTAAATCGGTATAAACAATTTAGAAAAGAAATTTGTCAGTGTAGTAGGCTGAAAAACGTCCCCCAAGGAAATTCCCCGGCAGTGGTTAGGACTTTGCCCTTTCACTGCAGGGGGCACGGGTTCAATCCCTGGTCAGGGAACTAAGATCTCGCAAGCCATGCAGCACAGCCAAAAAAAAAAAAAAAAAAAAGTCCGTGGCTTAACGTCTGGAATCTGTGAATGTTATTTTATGTGACAAAAAGAACTTTGCAGATGTGATTACAGATTTTGAGATGAGGAGACTATTCTGGATTATTCGAGTGAGCCCTAAGTGCAATCACAAGTATCCTTATAAGAGAGGCAAAGGGAGATCTGACACTGACAGAGGAGGCAATGTACCTACAGAGGCAGAAATTGGAGTAATGCAGCCACAGACCAAGGGATACTGGCAGCCACCAGAAGCCAGAGTAGGCAAGGAACAAATTCTCACGTGGAGCCTCCAAGGGGAGTACGGGCCTGCCAACACCTTGACTTCAGCCCAGTGAAACTAATTTTAGACTTCTGGACTCCAGAACTGTGAGAGAATACATTTATGCTGTGTTAATCCACTAGGTTTGTGGTAATTTGTTACAGCATTCATAGGAAACTAATTAGGCAGTATTGACCAAACCTGAACATACTCTTGCCCATGTCCAGGAATTCTCCAATTCTCCTTCCAGGTATATCCCAACAGAAATGTAAGCATTGGGCTTCCCTGGTGGCGCAGTGGACAAGGATCTGCCTGCCAATGCAGGGTACACATGTTCGATCCCTGGTCTGGGAAGATCCCACATGCCATGGAGCAACTAAGCCCGTGCACCACAACTACTGAGCCTACGCTCCAGAGCCCAGGAGCCACAACTACTGAAGCCTGCGTGCCTAGAGCCCGTGCTCCGCAACAAGAGAAGCCCCCGCAATGAGAAGCCCGCGCACTGCAATGAAGAGAAGCCCCTGCTCGCCGCAACTAGAGAAAGCCCACGCACAAAGACCCAACGCAACCAAAAATAAATTAAAAAAAAAAAAGCATTTGTTCACACACACACCACACACACACACACACACACACACGTAAGAATGTTCACAGCATTATACAGTACAGCTCCAAACTGCTAACAACCCAATGTCCATCAACAGTGCAATGCATGAACTACCTACCTGTGGGATGGTCATACAATGAATACTATGCAGCAATAAAAATGAGTCAACTACAAATAAACAGAACGTGGAAGAATCTCACAGACACAAGGTTGAACAAAAGAAACCAGACGCAACAGAAAACATATTGTATGATTCCATTCATATCAAATTCAAAAAGAGATAAAACTATTTCATTGAGTGACATAAAACTAGAAAGTTAAAGAAAAGCAAGGAATTATTACTGTAAAAGAAAGAATAGTGTTCCTAGCTAGGGGAAGAGGAGTTGTGATCAGGAGGGTGCACATGACAGAAAGGGGGTGGGGGGAATTCTGGGGTGTTGCTAATGTATGTCTTATCATGGGAGGCATGGGTGTTTCACAACAGCTTATTAACTGTACAATTTATGTTTTATGCACTTTTCTGAATGTTATATTTCACAATTATATGTTATATTGTGGTATTTGTTATATTTCACAAAAGTATCTTGGCGGGACTTCCCTGGCGGTCCAGTGGTTATGACTCCGCGCTTCCACTGCAGGTGGCGTGGGTTCGATCCCTGGCCGGGGAACTAAGATCCCTCATGCCGCATGGCCAAAAAAAAAAAAGTATCTTGGTGGCGGCGGTGGTGGTGATAATTTTTAATAAAATGAACAGGGAGCTTCCCAATCCATGAAGATTTCCTGGGTCCCTCCATCCAGGGTCATCTGAGCACCCCCAGCCTCTGCTGCTTGTTCAGTCACTGACCACTCTGGGCTGTGACCCCCAGTGTCCCAGTCTGGCTCACCCACCAGAACAGGAGCTGTCCAGAGCCAGCACCCAGGCTAGAGTCCTCTCAGGATCCCCAGCAGAGGCCAGCCAGCCCAGGGCTGGGCAACCAGGAGCCCTCTCGGAACATGTGTTGCTGTGCAGGTACACTGGGCATGCCTCACCTACCACCTGACGTTGTCATTGTCAGGGCCCCTGTGTGTCTGCTAGCAATGTGGCAGGAGATGATTGCTGACCGAACGAGGGCGTGGCTGACTCTGCATTGCCACTTACCTTTGACTCAGTCCATCTGTCTCTCTACATCCCATTCAGGAATGTTCCCTAAGGCCTCCTCGAGGAATGTTCTCTGCCTGGAATGGCCCCTCTCTGTCATTCTGCTGAACTCCTACTCATCCTTCAAGAGCCAGCTCCAGGTTCCTCTCCTCTGTGAAACTATGGCCCGCCTTCCTCTGAGCTCCCACAAGCCCCTATTTCCCTTGGCTGCAGCCTGTCCATGTCCTGCCCCATAGAATCTTTCTCGACTTCTGAAGCTCTCTGACCTCCCTGGGTTGTCCTCTTAGCCTGGGTCTGACCCACTTAATAGGCCTCCTCAGGACTCTGTCAAACACCCAACACGGGCTCTGGCAAGCCCAGGCGAGCTCCCTAGCGCATGCGCGCAGGCAGGTTCTGGAAGCGCAAGACACTGCCTCGAGGTTCCTGCCACCGCGGACTCTTGGCACACACTGCGCCTGCGCAGGCTCCCGCGGCCTCCGGCTCCCGCGGCCTCAAGGCTAGGCTCCCTTACTTCCGGCATGCATTTGCCACGAAAGACGCACACCCCGCTCCCCACCCCCGACCCCGGCTGAAAAGGGTGGAGCAGGCGGGGCCTAAGGCATGGGGCAGGGCTTGTAGGAGTGAGGGCCTCAGGAATAGGGCGGGGCTGAAGCAGGGGGCGGGGGCTTCAGCAAGGAACTGAACTGGTGATGGGAGTGGAGGTGGGTAAGGGCCAGGGCCTGAATCTTGTCCGCTAAAGAGGCTGGGCCCAACGCTGGCAACCTGGAGGTTGGTGGGGAGACGCCCCAGGGCCTGAGGGAGAGGCGGACGCTGAAGTTTAGCTCAGGGTAGGTCAAGCAGCAGCCCCCACCCCCCAAGCACGGGAAGCCCCAGGTAGAGGAAGACCCCAAATGTTGACAGGTCGTGAAAAGAAAGCCTGTGTCCCACACCAGCCAAGGAGACTCCCCTAGTTGAGGGAAGGAGAAAGCACCTGGAAGCCCCCACCTGCCTTCCCAACCTGACGGCATCCACCAGTGGAGCGCTGTTTTCCATCTCAGTGCTTCTCTACTCCTGAGGCAAGTCACTTCCAAAATCCCTACTTCACACAGCTGGCTAAGTATTAAATAGATCTTATCTAGGTGCCCAGCAGACATTACCTCCCTCCCAGAGAAGGTAAATGGAGACAGTCTGGGATCACACAGCAACTAGATGGATCAGGTCTTGACTCCCGGACAGGATTCAACTCCTAGACTTGCCGCTGTATCCCTGTATACCAACACAGGTCAGGGGTCCAGGACAGGTTCCCAGGCGTGGATAGCTGCATCCTTTCCCCCAAGAAAAGCCGGCAGTTGGGAATCCCTGCCCTCCCCCTCCCCAACTCCCAGCCCAGGTCCCCTTCTCGCCCAGGAAGGAAAGCTCCCAGTATTGTGTACGGAACTTGAGTTCCTACACTCTTAAAACAAGGAGTAGGGAAACAGCAAGAGGCCACAACCTCAGCTGCAACCACGGGGCAGCAGGAAGTAGTGTTTGGCCTCAGGAGGAGAAACAACAGAGATCCAGATTTAAGGTTAGTAACTGTCCAGAAGCTGTGAGGGGTGAAGAGCCACCTGGAGAGGGGCTCTAGGCAGAGAGCACTGGCTGCCGACCCATTTGGTTTCCAAACCCTTGGGCTCTGTCGGCCTTGGAGATAGACAGTTAGCCCACCTCACCGAACTAGTTAAAAAATACCAGCACTCCCAAGGACATACAGGAGCGAAGCATGTGTGAATGAGGTTGAGAGAGTCTATGACTCCAAGGCAGTATGTCCTCCTTCAACAGATGAGGAAACTGAAACCAAAAGGAGGGCAAGACCGTGGCAGCAGCCGGCACATGATGGTCCAGCATCCTGCACACCCTCCAGCCAGATACCAGGCGAGGAACTCCGGGATTGGTACTGGGCCCAGGCTCTAATCAGCTCCTTCCTCCAGCCCATAAAGGAAAGAGTACAGCCGTGATGCCCACCTATGCCCTCTCCAGGGCAGTTTTATTGGTGTCACTCGTAAAAGGCCTTTCCCATCAGCCCCAAGCCTTTGCCTTCCCTTTCTGAGAAAGAAGTTGGTTCCTGGTCCTGGCCTCCTGGGAAACAGCACAGTTGGTCTGATGCCGCTGCAACACATGTGTGACACTCGGTGCAGATCCATGTGCAAATCTGTGTCCAGCTTCGGGGAGCAGGAGAAGGGGGAGAGCCAGGTCTGTGTGTGGAAGCTGGGCAGAGCCCGGCTGGCTGTAGAGATGTGCGGGCAAGGTGAGCAGGCCCCAGATGCACCCCAGCTCCAGTGCCCACTGGTGTGGCTGAAGCTCAGGGTTGGGGGGCGGTATAATCAGAGATCCTGAGAGAGAAGCCCTTAGGCCAAAGCAGTAAGTGGAACAGGCCAGGGCAGGAGCCCAGGAGAGATTTCAGAGGGGGCAGCGTGTGTGCACGCACACAGCCCAGGGTCAGGAATACGATGTGCAAGGGGCCTTTGGTGTGTGGCTATGCCTCCCTTCCTTTTGGATCTGCAGGCCTGAGCCCCTGGCCTCCTGAAGCTGAGGGAACGCACCTAATGGGCGGGGTGGTGGTGGTGGGGGGTGGTGGTAAGGGGCGCGGGGGGGGGCGGTTGGAAAGGAAACTCAGCTGGAAGTGGTTTAGGCCTCAAAGCCCACATCCTGTGGGAGGGTCTATCAAGGGGCCTGGCTGTCACAATCCTCAGAGCTAGTAGAGTGACAGTCCTCTAGGAGTAGAGATGGTCGACATCCTCCAGGGGAGAAGGTGGCCCAGAGGCTAGGAGGTGGGGTCAGTCCTGCCAGATCCAGGATCAGGAGGCCTCAGGCGGGCCTTCCCCCCTCCTCCTCCATCAGCAGCAGGCGGCGCCGGCCAGCCTCGTAATCAGCCTCGTCCACACTGACCAGCAGGCGGACAGCCTCCCGGCCCACGGCTTCACGCAGAGCCTCAGTCAGGAACACGCCCCGCAGGGCCTGCAGCAGGGCACCACTCAGGTAGTCACCCCAGAAGGCGTCCAGATAGGAGAGCTCTGAGAACTTGATGTCACAGACCACAGAGCCCAGGTCCCGAGAGCGCAGCACCGCCGTGGCCTGCCCAAACACGTCCAGCTGCCGTGCCAGGGCCTGGGGCCTCCGGGATGCCACGCCCTGCTCCAAGGCCGGCCCATGCTCGCAGTACTCTGCTCGCACCCTGAGCCGGATGTCTGCGGAGAAGGAGGGACTGGTCAGGGAGGGGCCGACACACGGCGCAGCGGGGCCAGGGGGAAGAGGGGAACCGCCACCCTCCCTCGCTCCCTCCAGCCTCCTCCTGCTGCCCCTCACTGTGGGCTGCACTGCACCAGCCCCACAACCTTCCCCCTTCTGGTAACCACACCCAAGTACGGATGACATCCTCACTTGGCTTCTCTCTTGTGGTCTGACCTGTTACCTCCTGACCTGGTGGCCTTGCTCTTCCCCTCATGTGCCCCACTCCAGCCTCACCACCTCCTCGCTGCCCCCCCCCCCCCACCAGCAGGCAGGTTCCGCCCGGCCCTGCCTCTCCTTCAGCCCGGGGTGTTCTCTCCCCAGCGCCCACGGGACTTACTCCCTCACTTCCTACAGGCCTTTGCTCAGAGGCCACCTCCCCAGTGAGCCTACCTCGACCACCCTGTTTACCACCACCACCCGGCCCCGGGATTCCCAGTTCCCCTTTCCTTGCTCCATTTCTTCCCAAGGCACTTATCACCTTCTAACCTACCCTAAGCTCTCCCTTACCGTCAGGCTTATCACCTGTCTCCCCCCCAATGTGAGCTCCCTGAAGGAAGGGATTTTTGTCTGTCTTGTTCATTAGTGTAGCCCCGTGACATACAGTAGGTACTCAATACACATTTGTGAAAGAACCAACGCACGAATGAATGGACTTGCTTTTAGGTAAGCAGCTTTACCCCTCTTGCGTCCTCGAACAGGGACATTCATGTGGGGCCAGTCATATCCTCAGCCCCACAACCACCAAGCAAGCACCAGGCCCAGGAGACTCAAGGCTGGAACTGGGCTGGCTCTACTGCAAGCAGGAGCTCTCTTTCCACAGAGGCTGCCAAGAAGGTGGGCTGTTAAGCCCATAGCTGCTGGGGGCCGTTTTGCCACCAGGAGGGGAGAGAATGAAACCTACACAAGGCCAAGGACAGAGAGGAAAAGACTCCTGAGGTTCATCACGTGTGCGTGGAGCACCTGGATCTTCAGCAATAACCAAGTTCCTTTTTGCTTAAGCCAGTCTGAGTTGTGTTTGTCACTTATAACCCTGCCTACATCCACCCAAATGTGGTGGCAGTTCTGTGCAGGGGATAGGACACGGAACTTCCAAGGCTATCCCTGTAAATGTGATATCAGGCATATCACCTCCCTGTGGGATTACTGAATTCCCACCTGTGAATCGGGCTACTAACAGAACTTCCTCTGCACTCACAACACAGGCTATCCTGAGGATCTGCTATAAGCTGGAAATGACAAGCAGCAGAATCACAAGAACTCATTTAATTCACAAACGACCCTGTGAGGCAGGCCCTATTGTCACCCCAACTTACAGATGAGGAAATGGAGGCAAAGAGAAATGATTTGCCCAAGGTCGCACGGCCAGGGAGTAGCAAGGCATGACAGAGGGCACTGACTCTCCCACACCCCACAGAGCAGCCTCAGGTCAGTGGAGCTGATTCTAATCCAGGAGCCTTCAGGCGCTAGCTATGTGACCTGGGACAAGTCACCACCTCTCTGAGCCCAGGTTCCTGCCTAAACCTGGGGACAACCCCTACTGGAAAGCCTGTTCAGATGACGGTCCACCAATGGGTGCTAAAAAATGGCAGCCACCAGCAGCTCTGATGTGCCAAACGCTTTGCCCTTGGAGATTCAGCCTGATCAGCCCTGTGGGGCAGGGGCCACAATGAACCCATTTGACAGATGAGGTAACTGAAGCTCTGGGAGGGGAAGTGTCATACCCCTGACTCCTTTCACCTTTCAAAGACTGTGTCGCCACAGAGCAGAAAGTAGAAGGCAAGTCCCTGCTTCCCCAGGCGACTTCTCAGCACCACCCACTTCCTCCTCCCACCCCAAACCCCAAATGCTTCCTTTTTCTGCCTTGAGGGGAAGCTCACCCTCTCTGCTTGAGGCCCAGGAAAACCTACCTGGCCTTAGCCCCCAGGACTTCCCACAACACTCAGACCTGGCTCCCTCCATGCTAAGGATCAGATAAGACCTCTGGGCCCACATCCTGGACTCCCGAGTGTCTAACCACGCCTCCGTAGCGTGGGCTGGGAGGCAGGGGGCTGGAGGAGCAGCACCTGTCCAAGGCCACACGGGCTGCTCAGTGGCAGAGGCACAGAGCCTGGTGGCGGAGAACGACAGACCTTGAGGCGAGTCCTGGCTCCGCCACTGTCTAGCTGTGGGGCCTTGGGCATGTGACCTCACCTCTCTGAGCCTCAGTTTCCCCATCTGAAAAACAAACAAACAAGAGGTCCCTGCTGCACGATGGGGTCATGAGGATTACATTAGGCAACTCATGAAGCATGTGACCCAGGGCCTAGATGCCGAAGGCACCCCAAAACAGGAACTGTAATTTCAACACTCACCTCTCTACCACCACAGCCCCTGCCTAGGCCTCGCCCTCTCTCACCTGGGCCCCTGAGCCAACCTCCTCCCCTCCCCTCCTCCTTCAATCCCAGCTACATCCTCCCATGCCCTGCCCTCCAGTCACAAGGGAAGTGGTCCCAGTACAAGCCTTACTCACAAAATGACCTGTCCACCTCTTCTGACCAGAATGCCCATCACCCACCAAGGCCCGGCTCACGGGACCTGTGGCCCGCCCAGGTGAATCCCCTCCCAGATGGCCTTTATCCTCAGCACAGACTGCTACTAGACCTGCGGTGGAAACTGTCTATTCACCCAGAGCCCACCGGGCATGGTGGGGGTGGAAGGAGAACAGGATCAGGGGGGACCCTCATGTGTCCCATTCATCCTTCCATTCAACAGACATTTACTAAGTGCCAGGGACGGTGGGGAGACACGAGCCACAGGTGGGACTGGAAGACATGTAAGCCCCAGTCAAGGAGCACTTTGTATAGGTCAGACCCTACCCAGGTGCTTTCCCTGTCTTAACCCCTGAGTCCTCACAGCACTTTCATTATCCCAAATACAGGTGAAGACATGGCCCAACCTCTGGTCTGAAACACAAGAGGACAGTACACAGAAGGGGAGGACAGGGAAACTCCACTGGAGAAAAGGAGAGATGTGTGTTATCTGAGCCACCACTCCACCCCGGCCCTGAATCATGGGCATCACGCACACTCTCTCTTTATTCCTCGCCGAAATAATTTAACCGTAGGTGACACTTATATAGTACTTACTGCACTACCGTCACACATTTCACATCTATTGACCTTTTTTTTTTTTTTTTTTTTTTGCGGTACACGGGCCTCTCACTGTTGTGGCCTCTCCCGTTGCGGAGCACAGGCTCCGGACGCGCAGGCTCAGCAGCCACGGCTCATGGGCCCAGCTGCTCCACGGCATGTGGGATCTTCCCGGACCTGGGCACAAACCTGTGTCCCCTGCATCGGCAGGCGGACTCTCAACCACTGCGCCACCAGGGAAGCCCTATTGACCTTTTTGATCATGCCTGCAACCTTATGAGGCAGTGCTATTGTCCCCTTTTTGTAGATGAGGAAACTAAGGCACAGAGGATGAGTCACCTGCCCAAGGCCACACAGGCAGGAAATGGCAGAGCTGGAGTTCCAACCGAGATGCCTGGCTCCAGAGCCCAAGCTCTTTTAACTATCCCTATCCTGTTTGCTGCCTCTCACACAACCATACACAGAAGTCCATAATTAAAAGACATTCCAAGGGTCAGGAGAGGAAATTATAGAGAACGATTTAGATCGAAACAATCAGAGAGGACCTCTCCAGGAAATGACACTGGAAGTAAAATGTGAAAGAGGACAAGTAAGTCGAGACAGGAAAGCAGTGAAAAGAGAAGAGCGACTTTCCCAGAAGAGATCGGTGTGTGTTAAAGTCCAGAGGCAAAAAATGAACTTGGGGCATTCACAGGCTGGGGGCCAGCATGGTAGAAAAGGGTACAAGGGGACAACTGGAGGCGCAGGGCTGACCACGCCCTGGCAGGCTGGGGCAGGGAGTCTGGGGCCTCCTGAGCTGACCACACCTCTCTGCACGCCGGTGGCCTCCTCCGTAAGACAACCTCACCCCAGTACCCGTTCTCATGGGGCCACTGTGAGGATTACAAGGCTGGATGCAGCAGGAAGGAAGTGGCCTCAGGATACCAAGACAACTCCAGCTGCTCTGCAGAAGCAGCAGGGCGGTCAGAAAAGGAGCCAGGGCAGCACTCAGGGAAGGCTGAAGGTGGCTGAATAGTTTCCTCCGGCCAGGAACACACCAAATGCTTGGTCAACAGCATTTGTCAACAGTCCCTCGCCAATGGTAGGGAGATGCTCCCTGCCCCCAGGACGGAGGGTGGGGCCCTGTCTTCCTCCAGAGGAGAGTTGCTCCCGCTTCCTGCACTCAGGTGGGCCCCCACACTTTTTAAAAAAAAATAATAAATCTGTTTATTTATTTTTGGCTGCATTAGGTCCTCGTTGCTGCGCACGGGTTTTCTCTAGTTGTGGAGAGCGGGGGCTACTCTTCGTTGTGGTGCTCGGGCTTCTCATTGCGGTGGCTTCTCTTGTTGCAGAGCACAGGCTCTAGGCACGTGCGGGCTTCAGTAGTTGTGGCATGTGGGCTCAGCAGCTGTGGCTCGTGGGCTCCAGAGCACAGCCTCAGTAGTTGTGGTGCCCAGGCTTAGTTACTCGAAGCATGTGGAATCTTCCTGGACCAGGGCAGATTCTTAACCACTGCGCCACCAGGGAAGCCCCCCAACACTCTCTTGTTCCTCTACCCGACACCTCATCAGTCTCTCTTCTGGGACAGAATGGGCCGCAGAGGGAAATGGGAGGGGCTTTCCAGTGGGAGATCAGGAAAGGTATGAGGGACAGGCCCAGGCGAGCAGGTGAGCAGCGTTCTGTGCCAGACCCTGTGCCGGAGGCCAGGGATGACTCTCACTCAGGTCTTCCCTCCGGGAAAGGCTGGGGACACAGAGGACCTGTGCCCAGGAGAGAGAATCAGCCAGTAAGCTCTAAGGGACAGACTCCACCCTCCAATGCCACACCAATACCAGCACCTCCTCTGGACAAAAGCCGGCTCCCTCTCCTGCTCCAGTCTGTTCCCCAAGGCACAGCCAGAGTCACGGTGTCACTGTAAGTTCTTCAACCTTTCCTGAACTAATGGATGGAGGCAGTGAGCAGCTGCTGCCACCAAGGGCAGTTAAGAGACAAGCAGCCTCTGCCTGCTTCCTAAAGGAAGAGCACAATACCACCTAGGAGGTGAGCTTGAAAAAAAACAGAAGGGGGGCTTCCCTGGTGGCACAGTGGTTAAGAATCCACCTGCCAGTGCAGGGGACACAGGTTCGATCCCTGGTCTGGGAAGATCCCACATGCCACGGAGCAACTAAGCCTGTGCACCACAACTACTGAGCCTGCGCTCTAGAGCCCTCGAGCTACAACTACTGAGCCCGCGTGCCACAGCTACTGAAGCCCGTGCACCTAGCACCCATGCTCTGCAACAAGAGAAGCCACCGCAACGAGAAGCCCACGCGCAGCAACGAAGACCCAATGCAGCCCCCAAAATTAATTAATTAATTAATTAAAATTATTTTTTTTTTAAAAAAAAGGGCATTTCCTGGCGGTCCAGGGGTTAGGATGCAGCACTTTCATTGCCAAGGGCGGGGGTTCAATCCCTGGTCAGGAAACTAAGATCCTGCAAGCCGCACAGCGTGGCCAAAATAAGAAAATAAAAAAACAAAACCATCAAACCAGAATCTGATCAAGGCTCTCCAGGCCCAACTACCAACTTTCAGGAACTACGACAGGGGAGCATGTTCAGTCAGTCCTGCCACAGAGCAGTCTGCAGAAGCCAGTCTTCGGGAAACACTACGTGACAACTTTCAGGAACTACGACAGGGGAGCATGTTCAGTCAGTCCTGCCACAGAGCAATCTGCAAAAGCCAGTCTTCGGGAAACACTACGGGACAACTACTTTCAACAGATACAAGGGTGGTGGGGGAGAAATCAGAGGTGATGGAGGAATCCTATAAATAGGAGAGACTTAAGAGAACCAATATTTATAAGAATTAGAAATTAAAACACTGAGCAAACACATGAGAGTAAGAAGTTATTGTTATTTTTTTGGTGTGATTTTTTTTTTTAAGAATTCTTACTCTTTGTTTTTTTTTTTTTTGGCTGCACAGGTTGCAGGATCTTAGTTTCCCGACCAGGGACTGAACCCGGGCCACAGCAGTGAAAGCGCCAAGTCCAAGTCCTAACCACTGGACCGTCAGGGAACTCCCCAATTCTTATCTTCTAGAAATACACAGTGAAAAATCTACCAGTGAAATAAAAGGACACCTGGAACTGACTCCAAAACAACGTGGCTAATGAAACAAGATGAGCCATGACCTGACAACTGCTGAGGTTGGGGGCCGGGGAGCCAGGATTCGTTATGCTAATCTGTCTGCTTCTATTTCTTCTCCATAGGAAACACTGAAGGAAAAAAAAGCAAAGCGCAGCCTGTCATTCAAGTCCTCCCACTGCTTTCCATCATTTAAACAAACGCAAAGCCTGGCCCGTGGCTCCCAGGCTCTGCAGGATGGGCCCCTGGTCACCTCTCCTGCCCTCACCTCCTGGCAGCCTCCCCGCACTCCCTCTGCTCCAGCCCTGCCAGCTTCCTCTCGGTCCCAGCACCACCACTGCCATGTCCCCACACAGGCCTCTGCTCCTGCTGTCCCTTCAATCTGAAACACCCTGCCTCAGCCGTCCACACACTCCTACCTCTCCTCCTGTCTTCTGAGAGGCCTTCCTAGACCACCCTACCTTGAAAATCCACCTAGAACTGCATTTTCCATCATTCTCTACCCCCTCCCCCTGGCTTGTTTCTCTTCACAGCTGACATCTGAAGTTTCTCTTCCTTCCCTTAGCCTTCTCCTCCCACCAGAACACAAGCTCCATGAGGGCAGGGGCCTCCAGTCCCTTCTGTGGGATGTAAGCAGGTAGTCAATGCTCTATAAACACACGTGGAACAACCAAATGAGCAAACCCGAGCTTCGGCCCAGCCCTGCCCCTCCGCACAATGGGGGACGGCATCCCTACCTCAAGGGCCGTCTTGAGAATTCAAGGTCAGGTGAGGAGCACGCTCAGCGCAGGGCGCAGTGGACGGCCCTGAGAGGGATGTGGAGACTCAGAGGTCCTGTGTCTGAGCCCAGGATCCCCCATGGCCCCTTCCTCACACTCTTGGGGCCTCCGGAGTTCAGTCTGGTTCTATCCCTCAGTGGAAGGCAGCTGCCTGGGGCTCAACCCCCACAGCTATCACAGGTGAGGAGGAGGCAAGAATGGCAGACCCGTTCCTCACTCAGGTCTGGAGGGACCTCCTTCCACCCCTGGGCCTAGGCCATCTCCATTTTCAGGGCCTTACTGGGGAAAGCCTCACTCCAGCCCCACCCTGCCTGGTGAGTCAGCAGTCAGACCTGCGCAGCCACGCCCCACAGCAAGAGACAGCCACACCCAGGGTCACAACCTCTCCACCCTCAGAGAAGAGACGGAGGCCTCCAGCAGCAAGACCCCTCACGGCCTCAGCCTGGCCTGCTCCCTAGGGAGGCAGTGACTCTCTAGGCCACCCAGCCAGCGGGTGGCTCTGGTAATTAACTCCTGACTCTGGGGAGAGTCACGACCAAACAGCCACCCCCTCAAGTGCGGGCTGCCTGAGGACTCAGGCTGGCTCCACTGGCCTGTTCCTCCTGAAAGCAGCCAGCACAGGTGTCTACAGCCTCATCTAGGGAGCGGCTAGGACCACCAGGGTCTGGGGGACCGCAATGGACACCGGGAGGAGGCAGGCTCATGCACTCTGGGGGCTGGAGGCTCTGCAGATGGCAGGAGGAAGCGCCCTGAGGCCAAGGTCTCCTGGGGGATGCAGAGCTGCTGCCACCTGCCCCTCAACCTTCCCTCCTATAATTCCACCCCCACCCACCCAGCCTGAGCCTCTCACCAGCTGATACCCTCTGTGACCAGAGCCTTGCCCAACTCAGAGAAGGGGGTACCAGAGGGGCGTGTGGGAGTGTGTGAGAGAGTGTGCGCCCTACCCGTGCCTGTGTCCTCCCCTCAGGACCAGTGAGAAATTTCTTAAGGGCAAGGTCTGCATGAGTCTGCATAGCAGAGTCCCCTAACCCATCCAACCCACCTGTCTGCAGGTACAGTCAACCCTATATCCAAAATGTTTATTTCCTTAAGTCCACCTCCTTCTCACCCTCTCCAACGCCACTACCCCAGGCCAGACCTCTGCCTCATCCCTGTTGGACTGTGAAGCCCCTCCACTCGTTTCCCTGCTTCCACTTTGTTGGATTTATTTCATGTGCGCCTACAGAGCATGTGCTACATGTCCAGCACTGTTCTAAGCACTTTGCAAATTGTAACTCATTTATTAACTGATTTTCCAGATGAAATCGGAGTTCCTTTAAAAACTGGTATCAGATCACTTCACTCCCCTGCTAAAAACCCTTGGAAAGCCCTTGACTCATAGAATAAAATCTAACTCCCATCTGCTCTGAGGCCTGCCAGGCCCAGCTGCTCAGCCCCTGCCTGGCTCCTCCAACAAAAAATGACATTGAGGGCAGGGGACTGTCAGGAAAGGCTTCCTGGAGGAGGCAGCACACAACACAATCCTTCAACTATGGGCAGGATGTAGACAAGCGAGTAGGCAACAGAAAAGACAGGGATTCCACTGTGCTGTACAGATGCATGGAGCTGCTGCCCACCCACTGGGTGTCACACCCCAGATGAGGGCCCATTCTCCCACCCTTCAGCTCTACTGGCTGCAACGGGCACTGCACATGCACTCCCAAGGCACGCACAGACACCTACCACAGGTCACTTTGCCTTCTGAGGTAGGTCCGGCTGGCTCCTGCTGCTGCTGGGGGGTGGCTGGACCTCCTCTCTGCCGCCGTCTGGCGCCACCACTGGGACGGCCCCGACTCCGCCGCTGCCGTTTAGTTGGGGGAGAACCTGAGGAGAGAAAGATGGTGTAGGTTGAAGACCAGATGATGGGTGGAGCACCAAGGTGGGTGCCCAAGGAAGCGCTCAAGGCTGGACTCCACGCTGTCAGACCCTGGGTGAGCCCCTCTGCTTCCTGGGCCATAAGATGGCGAATAAGTACAAGTTAGCATCATCTGGAAGGACAGACGAGCACACCCCACCACCTGGCAGTCCCACTCTCAGGTGTGACCCCAGAGAAACCCTGCCTACTCACCCCAGGAAACAGGCAGGACGCCAGTAGCTGGAGCTCTGTTTATAGTTCCTAACCACATAAACCTGAAGACAATGTAAATGTCTGGCAAAAAGTACACGGAGTAATTTCCACAATAGACTGCTTAGTGAACTAAAGCAAGTGAAAAACAAATATCTACAGTTTGCTATGTTTTGTATAAAAAAGGAGGGGAAACAAGAATATGTACATTACTTGCTATTTTTGCAAGATGAAACACTGTAAGGCTATGTTAGAAATGAATGAAATTGATTATCTACTGAGAGGGAGAAAGATACCAATGGAAATGATACTTCTAAGAACACCTTTTTTATATACTTTAGTTTTGACTTTGGAATCACGTAACTGTTTTACAACATACTCAAAAATTTAACAAGAAACAAAAGAAACAAACCATAAAATTAAACAGAAACAAATGAATCTAGTATATATAAAATCAGTAACAAGAAGCAGAAAAAAAGAAGGACCTTAAGTAACTAGGAGGAACATTCTGACTGTAAACTCTCAGTAGGATATACTCTGAAAACAATTAGAACCACAAAAATATCTTATGTTTCATTCAGTAGACACAGCAGTGGTACTGACGTTATAAATTTGAAGCTATTTCATTATTGTTGTAAAATAAAGCAAAATAAATCCATGTCTTAATGTTACCAAGAACCAAGATTTTCAGTGTAAGACAAAAAGGTCCTCGTAGGACTACTGAACCCGTGTGCCGCAACTACTGAAGCCCACGCACCCTAAAGACAGGCTCTGCAACAAAGAGAAGCCACCGCAACGAGAAGCCCGCGTACCACAACGAAGAATAGCCCCCGCTAGCCACAACTAGAGAAAGCCCACGCGCAGCAACAAAGACCCAATGCAGCCAAAAATAAATTAATTTAAAAAAAAGTCCTTGTAGGGAATTCCCTGGCGGTACAGTGGTTACAACCTCACAGTTTCACTGCTGAGGGCGCAGGTTCAATCCCTGGTCAGGGAACTAACATCCCCGCAAGCAGCGCAGCCAAAAAAAAAAAAAATCCTTATAATGTTATGTTTGAATTGAAAATGCTAATGTGAACTTTTTTGTGTGTGTGTGGTACGCGGGCCTCTCACTGTTGTGGCCTCTCCCATTGTGGAGCACAGGCTACGGACGCGCAGGCTCAGCAGCCATGGCTCACGGGCCCAGCCGCTCCGCGGCATGTGGGATCCTCCCGGACCGGGGCACGAACCCGTGTCCCCTGCATCGGCAGGCGGACTCTCAACCACTGCACCACCAGGGAAGCCCCTAATATGAACTTTTACGAAAAGCAATTTCTAGTTCTGTTCACTGTAAGCGCCTAAAAACAATGCGCATACTCGGCACCCAGATCTTGGTCTCCAAATACCGCTGCCTCTGAGAGAAACCAGGCTTCTGGAAACAGCTGATTCCAGGGCTGGGGAAGGGAAAATACAAGTGAATCCTGGACATCTTGCAGTCCTACAAAGCAGGAAGCACCCAAAGAATGATGGAGACACATCAAAAGGACACAGGATGTAGCCAATTTGAACATCAGGAAGAATAACTAATTGATTATAACAGTAAATAAATAAGAATATATGAGTCTATGGTGACACCCCTCACTAAGTAAAGAGAGGGAGGAATGGAGGGAAAGAAAAAAGTAAAACTCCTCTTGAGAAAATGCCAGCTAATAGACATAGGAAAGAATTAGAAAACCACCATTTCATGAACACCAATATAGTAACTGGTTCAGGCAGAGATCACCAATGGCTGCTAAACCCACTGGGGATGCTGTTGGTGAACACGACATGCCAAAGTGTCATCTCATAAATTTACTAACCACAAGGGGAAAAAATATCTCTGTACGAAGGACAAATACAGCAGACACCACCTTAACCAAGTGATCGAACTTGCTCACTCACAACAGGAAAACCAGGCCTCCTGATGTGAAGACCACGGCATCAACCAAGGAGCATTCCAGCCAAAAACACGTAACCTGAATCTAACCAACTCTCCAAACCCAATTCCCAAACTACAGGGGACAGACGGATAAGTTAAATGATACCATCAGGAAATTATCAGGCATGTCCGGAAACAATCAGGACATTGTACAAAACAAGTGGCCTGGTCAATGTCATGGGGGGAAAAAAGAAAAAGGTACGGGGTAGCAGGGGGTGGGGGGGTTCCATAGTAAGAGATTAAGGAGACTAATAACTGAATGTACAGCAACACAACTATGAGTGGATCCTGAAAGTGCAGACAATATTGAGAAGATCTGAAAATGGACCATTAGGATATCAGAGAATAAGTACTTCTGTCCTTTCTTAGATATGACAGTAGTCTTGAAGTGGTTTCAGACAATCTTCTGATTCTCAGGAGATGCCTGCCAATTTCGGGGTAAAGTGTCCTGATGCCTATAATTTACTTTCAAAGAGTTCAGCAAAAAGAAAACAGAATTAGGGACTTCCTTGGTGGTCCAGTGGTTGAGAATCCACCTTCCAATGCAGGGGACGCAGGTCCGATCCCTGGTCGGGGAACTAAAATCTCACATGCCACGGGGCAATTGAGCCCGCAAGTGCCTCAACTAGAGAGAAGCCTGCACACTGCAACGAAAAATCCCAAGTGCCGAAACTAAGACCCGACGCAGCCAAAAACAAACGAACAAATATTAAAAAAAAAAAAAAAAACAGAATTACACATACATGCACATAAAGCAAACCTGGCAAAATGTTAAAATTACTGAGTCTACGTGGAAGATACAAACACATTCACTGCACTCATCTTTCCACTTCTCGGTATATTTGAAATACGTTTGAATGATTAAAAACTTGGGGGAGGGGAGGAGAGTGGATAAATTAATTGCCATGGCAATTAAACAAAACCAATTAGAAACCCAACATGAATAAATCTCAGAAACATGTCCAACAAAGACAGCCATGTGAAGAATGATACCCATGACGTGGTGCCATTTAAATGACATATAAAACCACAAGAAACAATTCCGTAAGTTGTTTCTAGACATGTGCTTTTGCAACAACAAACACAAACACAAAGCAAAAATGAGACAGAATCACCCCCACGGGCTCCTTCCTTGATGGGTCAGGATGGGGTAGGTTCATCAGGGTTCAGAAGGGAGAGAGAGAGACTGCTGGCGCGCCCACAGGGCTGGGCTCACCTGTCTCCCACTGACCCTGCTCAACATTTGAAGAACTCCTTGACTGCTGACTGCGACGGCAGCCGCCCTCCGTCCTCTTTGAAGAAGAGCTGGATGTGCCATAGCTGGAGCGTTCTGGAGACACTGTGGGGAGAGAAGAATGGAATGAAGTATTCAAAGCCTGCGACTTCTCCCAGGCCCAGCCTCCAATTCCCACCCCCTCACCCCCACCCCAGAAGAAAACCTGCCCCACAGGGTGCCTGAGTTCCCCAGAACTCAAAGCCCAGATACCCACTCCCTCTCAAACACCTGCAGCCCAGTAATTGTTCGGTGCCTCCCGGGGTAAAAGACTCATCACCTTCTGGGGCCACCCAATCCACGTGTACAGCAGCTCCAACTGTCAGTTATCCTGTAAGCTGAGTTATGGTCAGGATTCCTGCCATGCTGGCTGCCCCCATCCGTCAACTGCCCCCGGCTCTCCCTGAGGCCCCGAAGAGTAAGCAGGCCTCTGCAGGGTCCCCAAATCTTCTCTTCCAGAGCCTGACCTCCAGACATATTTTTCCAAAAATGCTGTCAGTTCTGCACAAGGGATGCCTTTTTCCTGGTTACCCAAATCCCATGGGCTTACCCTGGGCAGGAAAGCTCACAAAACCCCTCCCTAAACTAGCCACAGCACCTCTAGTAATCCCGCCAAGGGCTCAAAAGCTCAAAGCCAATGCACACAAGGGGCTCTTCACCTTCTCAGGACTGCTGTCCTATAGGAGCACTCCCCTTACAAGGATTAAGGGCACCAACTCTGGAGACAAACCAGCAAGGTTTAAATCCTAGCTCCCACTTTCTAGCTGTGTTATCTGCAAGCTCCTATGTGGCATGGCTTCTCACCTACCTCTGTGCCCTTACTTTGACCTCTGCTCCTGCCATACTGGCCTCTGATAATGCCAAACTCAGTCCTACCTCAGGACTTAAAAGCTTGTCTTTCCCTCTGCCTGGAATTTCCTACTCTGAGATCTATGCACCAGGGTGGCAGTGCAGCCTCAGTTCAAACGCCAACTTCTCAGAAAGGTCTTGACTGGTTATGGAATCTTTCCGGACGCACAGGCCCAGCCGCCCCGCGGCATGCGGGACCCTCCCGGACCGGGGCACGAACCCGCATCCCCTGCATCGGCAGGCGCACTCCCAACCACTGCACCGCCAGGGAAGCCCTGGTTATGGAATCTTAAGGGGGCCTCCTTTCACTCTGAAGCATTCCACTCCCTACTTCCTCTCTCTGCTCCATTACTCTGTTTCAGTCCTTCCATAACCACATCTAAAAGTAAATCGTTCAAATAAAGTCATCTTCATATACAGAATAAAAAAAAGCAAATCGTTCACCTGTCTTACAGTCTTGATACTCCTCCCAAATGTTTGTTCCTCATGGAACACTTTGTCAGTCCCGTCAAGCTGTATCTCCTGTTCCCTATTCCCCGGGCACACAGGATTCAGCTGTTATATGTGGGCAATCTGCCTAAATTCTCCAACCTACTGCTTTCCCTGTACAGTGGGGACGGTGACAGGACTTCCTCTTAGGATTACCGGGAGGATATAGGATGATAGTACATATGAAGAAGGGCTTACTGCTGTGCCCGGCAAGAAGTAAGCCCTCTGTAAACAGACGCTACAAACATCACTATTGATGTAGCCAAATCCCACAGGCTCACCCCTCCCAATGTCATGCCTCCTCCCTCTTGTGTTTCTCATTGATACCCTGGGAGGAGGAAAGAGTGCGATGGGACACGTACTGAGATGGCACTCTCCATATCAGACACCGTGGAGGCCCAGCGAAAGCAAGGCTCTCTCCCCACCGGAAGTCTGTCACCCTCCCATTCCACAATACCTGGCCAGCGCCTCTTGCGCGCCAGGTGTGGCAGCAAGTCGTGACGGGACAGCACGCGCAGGAGTTGCCCCAGCAGCCGCAAGTTGCTCTCGTCGCACTGCCCGCGGCGCTCCAGCTCCAGCAGCAGCTCCAGGCCGCTGCGGGCGCGGGCCAGGCCGCCGGCGGCGCCGGGAACCTCGTCCAGCAGGAAGGTTAGCAGCTCCAACTCGCACTCGGTCAGTTGCCCGCCCACCACCTCGAACATACGGTGAAGCGACAGCATCCCGTAGTAGTCCAGGCACTCATCCTCCTCCCAGCTCGGGGCCGGGGTCGACCCGGACAGCGCCATACCCGGGGGAGGGGGGCGGAATAAGCTCAGAACCAGGGCCTAGAACACACACAGCGGGGAGGGGGCAGTGGTCAGCGACGCGGAGGCCCGGACCTCACCCCCGCCAGTGCGTCTCCCCTTCCGAGTGCCGCCGGGCAGGGCCACCCTCACATCCCAGCTGTTTTAGCCTCCCCCTTCTCCCGCAAGAGAATGGTATCGCCCGAGGTCCCCTAGTAACAGGTCCAGACGCCAGACCCCTCTTGTCCTCCGACCAGTCGGGCAGGCCCAGCCCGAATGCCCCTCCCCAGGTGGTATGTTCCGAACAAGCCTCCCACCCGACTAAGTGACTCGGTCCGAACAAGCCTAGGGGCCCAACGCGGGGCACCCCGCCAATTGCCCTTTGACTATGGGTACTACTGTCCAGACATGTTCCTTGGCTGCGTCCAGAGGTACTGTCCGATCAGCCCCACAGCTCCACCTAAGTGGTACAGTCCGAAAGTGACCCTCTGCCCCCTACAATGGGACCGACCAAAGCAGCCCTTCGCTCCACACAGGTGGCGCTGTACGAATCCGACCCCCTCGCCCTGTAAGGGTGGTACCGCCCTCTCCCCAGCACCCAGGTGGTCCGGTCTACCCGCCACCAGTAGCTTGTAGGCCTCTCCACATCCTCACCGAATTCCGGCGCCTCACGACTCCTGGGCGACGGCCGCGGCCACTTGTTTTGTATCTTTCTGGCACCTTCTCTATTATTACGCCTGCGTCACCTCGCTCCTCCTCCTTCCCCCATCTCGCGCAGGTGCGACCGCCACGCCCCTTAGGCGCAAGCGCAGAGAGAGGCTTCCAAGCCCCTCCCTCCGGGCCCGCCCCCAACCGTAACGTCCGGCCGCCCTGTACTGCGCCTGCGCAGAACGAGAGCGGTTCCGCGTCTGGGCTGGATCTGGTACCATTTTGCCGGATAGCTTCTGCCGGTGACATAAGCTACAGGGTCCTTAGTGCCCTCACGACCTGTTGAAACTACTTATGTCACGGACTACAGCCCCCTCCTTATCACGACCTAGACGCCCACATTAACCACTGCTCCCAGCTACCCATGGCAAAGGACCACAATCACGACCGTACTGGCTCCGAGTAGCACCCAGGTCCCTTATGATCCGGACTTGGACTCCCCTCCGTTAGACTGCCCCTTACTTCTTTTGGAGACCTACATCCCATCTGTGCCATCTCATGATCTCGACTGCAATCCCTCCTCATCCAACAGAAATCCCCCATCTAGAAGTTCCTTCCCCAATCAAGACCAAGACTCCCTCATCTCATCTTAGGAATCAATACCTCCTTCCTGATTACAATAGGCCCCTCCATCTCCACTGTGCACCTCCTGATGGCGTCCATCAGGACTCCCGCATTACACTCAGACTCCCCCCTCAAGGAACCCTTAACGCCCCCCCATAACCCCTTCCAATCTCTGCCCTCCAAGGTCACGGGGACTCCCAATAGCCCCTCTTTAAGCTGCACCTGCCAGTTTCACTCTGGCAAGAGCAGGTCTCTATCAGGAGATTTGGCATCAAGGCTGCATGTCTGAGCACCGCCACCCTGCCCCCCACTTACATGACTCAAGGTCAGGGCCCGCTCGTGCCTTGAGACAAGGCCCCTCCCCGAACCTGTTCCCACCCCCGGAATTATCACCCCTTGGGAGGCGGAAGGCCTGGGTCGTGCCTGGCACTGGCTCAGCACTAGCTCTGCTTGGGCTGAGGCAGTGACCTCCGAAGAGTCCCTTCCCCTCTCCCTGATGGCAGTTGTCACCTATTGAAACCCAATCCTGGGCCGGACACACAGTAGGCGCCCAGTAAGTGAATATCATTAAATCAACCAAAGAGGGTGAGGGAAGGGAAAGCAATTTTACAAACAGGGAAGGACTATCTATGTCCATGTTAGATAAGTTAAAGTGAGCATCTACGGTGTATCAGGCCCTGTGCTGACTGCTTTTACCTGTTTGATTTCATCCAATCCCCTCAACAGCCTTTGAGGTGGACGTGATTCAAGCCCATTTTACATAGGAGTAAAAGTGAGGCCCAGCGAGGGGTAGTACCCCAAGTATGCTTGACTCCAAAGCTGTGCTCTCAGAGATGCTCTGTGTCTTTAGCTATGAAATGACAGTTCTGTCAAGGTCTCCCGCCACCCAGTCCACTCCATGATCCTTGCTTTCCAGTGATGTTCACTTATCTCCACTTAACTTTCAGACTTGGCGGAGGAGCGGCCCGGGAGAACTGCGCAGGCGCTTCTCCGAGCCCGGAGCCCCGCCCACAGGGCACAGTTGTGTGCGTGGAGAAACTCGCCGAGCCCCGCCTAATCGTCCATACGCAGGCGCAGGAGCGCGTGCCCTCCGCTTTCGGCTCTGATTGGCCGCCGCGGGTAAGGGCAGCGTCCAATGGGAGGCGTGGATAGTGAGGGGGTCCCACACGCCTGGAGCTGAGGGTCTGTGTCAAGAGCGGCGGGGCTGCAGGAGGCGAGAGAGACGGGTGAGGGCGCCGCGGGGCGGGCCGGGGAAGAGAGCGCTGGGCTAACGGAGAGGGCGGAGGGAGAACGAGGGGGACTCCGGGGGTCGAGGAGCTTTGGGGCCTGCGCTAGGGCGGGAGCGACGCGGCGTGGAAAGAGAGTGCTGCTTCCTCTGTGCCCTGGACCGTTGATAGAGCGCCTGAGGTGTTCCGGACCCTACGCTCGAGCTCGCCCGGCCCCCACCGTTTGCAGGGAACTCTCAGGTTGCGTAGTTGATAAGTCTGGTCAGAGAAAAGGGATGTGTCTCAGGAAAGTTGAACTTCCAGGGCCCTGGTGGGTTCTTTCCTGGAAGGACTTTTATTGGTCTACTGTATAACAAAAACCCATCCGTTCCCCCAATAATTCACAGTCCAGGATTGGGAAATGGGGAATGCAGACTAGGAAAGTCCAAATATCAGGTCCTTCGGGCCATCTTCTAGACATTTACTGGTTGCCTATTTTGCGTAAGCCTTGCGCCAGGCACTGGGCCTCGCTGGAGGGGAGTTCTCTGTGGGGAGTGGTGCTGTGAACGATGCAAAGCTGAACTGTCAGGCCCCTGGTTGACTGTTTCCAGGAAGGTCCGTTATTGAATGGCTTTTGTGTGCCAGGGCCTGAGCAACTCAAAAATTAGTGAGGGAGTTGGAAAGTTTAGCTCTTGGCCTTTCTGTGAATCATTTGCTTAAGGAGCATTTACTGGAAAGCAGCTGATAGCAGGGCCCTGTGCTGGGCCTCGTTCTTGTGGGAATTCACAGTCTAATAGGAGGGCTGGTCTGGTGGGAAAAGTGGAATGTGCACCAGGACAGTTAAACTCTCGGGGCCACACTTCCTGGAGGGAGCATAATTCATTCACCAAATCTTCTCAGTGCTTATTATGGTGACACCTCTGGGAGCTAGCTACACATGAGCAACTTTTGTGTGCAGAGCTGGAAGCTGAACTCCACCTGCCCTCTGGCACTAACAGATGAGTTGAAGAAGAGATGGAGGTGGTGGGGATTATATCTGGAACATTACTGCTTAGGCCTGCATGGGCGGCAGTCATTTGCTGTAGGGACTCTGAGCCCCTGTTGTGTGAAGGGGCCTGCGTTAGGTTGAGCCCACACCTGTAGAGGGAGAGATGGGGCACGTAGAGGGAAGTTCAAAAGTTAAAATCCCTGTCCTTGGTCAGTGGCTTTGTTGGTGACAGCAGCCCCTACAATAAATCAGACCTGCCCTGCCGGCAGGCTCAGTCTGGTGAGAGGAGCACAGACTCTATCCCAAGTTCATGATATTTGCTGTGATGGAGGTGGCACAGTATACTGTAAGAACCCCAAGGAGGAGGGCGTGGCCACCACCCTGTGGATGTAGAGTTTGCTAGAAAAGAAGAGAGACCTTCGTTGGCAGAAGGAATAGCAGCATCAAAGACTTAGGATTCAAAAACAACATTTCTGGAGAATTACAAGTAATGGTTCTATCTAAGCTTTACAAAGTACCAGGGACTTTGTGGTCAGTACTACTTTTAGTCCATTTCACAGATGAGAATGCAGTCTCTGAGAGATGAAGTAAGTAGTGGAGCTCAGATTCAACCCAAGGGCAGTCTTGTCCAGAGCCTATGCTCTTAAACACCTTGCTACATCTTTCTGTGTACAAGTAGATAGAGGAAAGATGCTGCACAGAGAGGAAACTGCACAGGCCAAGGCCAAGAGACCCCAAAAGACACATTCTGTTCTTGGAAAGGGTGTGACCAGCCCTCTGGGTAAGGAGGGTGGCATCAGAGGCCAGACTGAGAAGGGCTGTCTCTCTTCTGCAGATACCTGGCTGCCATGCGGTGCAGTTCAGCTACAGGGTCACAGGCTCACTGAAGACTGAGATATAAATATTGGATCCAGACTTGCTGATTGTTAGAGGCTGGTGAGTGATGGGATGGGCAAGGGAACTCCTGAGACATCCCCCCTCCCCTTGAGTTCCTGGTCTCACTAGGCACTCCCTTCTTTCTCCAGGTACTGCCTTTCGCACAATGGCAGAGGTGGTGGCTGAGGCAGCTGAAGTGGCTGAGATGCCAACACAGATGTCAGCAGGGGCAGTGGAGATGTCAACACCGACGTTAGGGGAGAAAATGGAGATGTTAACGGAGGTGACTGAGATGACACCTGGCGAGGCCCTTGCCTCATCCCTCTTCTTCCAGTTCATGTGCTCTGAATGTGGCAGCCTCTACAACACACTGGAAGAAGTCCTGTCACACCAGGAGCAGCATGTGCCCACTGTCACAGAGGAGGAGGCTCTGACCACCCAGGACACTGGCCTGGAGCCGGAGCTGGTGCCAGGCACTGAGGATGGGCCTTTCCAGTGCGGTGAGTGCAGCCAGCTCATCCTCTCCCCCAGCGAGCTCCTGGCCCACCAGGATGCCCACCTGCGGGAGTCTGCAAGCCAGATCCAATACCAGTGTGGAGACTGCCAGGAGCTGTTTCCCTCGCCTGAGCTGTGGGTGGCTCATCGGAAGGCCAGGCACCTTTCTGCTGCTGCAGCAGCTAAACCTCCGGTGCCGCCTCCTCTGCCTCCCCTCCCCTCCCCACCTCCACCCCCTGCTCCACCCGAAGTCAAGATGGAGCCCTATGAGTGTCCTGAGTGCTCTGCCCTGTGTACCACCCCTGAGGAGTTCTTGGAGCACCAGGGCACTCACTTTGACTCCCTAGAGAAAGAAGAGCGCAATGGGCTAGAGGAGGAGGAGGAGGGTGAGGATGAAGAAGATGACGACGAAGAGACAGAGGATGAGGAAGAGGCAGCAGCAGAGGTTGGTGATGATGCTAAGGGAGCTGACAAGTCCACAGCCAGCGAGGCCCAGGGCTGTGGGGATTGTTCTCAACGCTGCACCTCAGCAGGGGCACGCCGGCGCCACCGGCGGGCGTCCCGTGGCCCAGCGTCAGTGGCTCACCCCTTCCACTGCAGCCAGTGCCAGCGCAGCTTCAGCTCGGCAAACCGGCTTCTGGCTCACGGGCGGGCCCATGTTGGTGGCACACACGAATGTACGACCTGCTCCAAGGTCTTCAAGAAAGCAGCCTCACTGGAGCAGCACCTGCGGCTGCACCGCGGCGAAGCCCGCTACCTCTGCGTGGACTGCGGCCGTGGCTTCAGCACAGAACTCACGTTGGTGGCCCACCGGCGGGCCCACACCGCCAACCCACTGCACCGCTGCCGCTGCGGCAAAACATTCAGCAACATGACCAAGTTCCTCTACCACCGGCGCACTCACGCCGGCAAGAGTGGGGCACCTCCCATGGCGGCGGCGGCGGCGGCGGCTGCCTCCCCGGCTCCTGCCGAGCCCACGCCCCCCGCGCTGCCCCCTGCCCCACCTGCCCAGCTGCCCTGCCCGCAGTGCACCAAGTCCTTTGCCTCCGCCTCCCGGCTCTCCCGGCACCGGCGTGCGGTCCATGGGCCCCCTGAGCGGCGACACCGCTGTGGTGTCTGCGGCAAGGGCTTCAAGAAGCTGGTCCATGTGCGCAACCATCTGCGGACGCACACGGGCGAGAGGCCCTTCCAGTGCCATTCCTGTGGCAAGACTTTTGCTTCTCTGGCCAACCTCAGCCGCCACCAGCTGACCCACACGGGTGTGCGTCCCTACCAGTGCCTGGACTGTGGCAAGCGCTTCACGCAGAGCTCTAACCTGCAGCAGCACCGGAGGCTGCACCTGCGGCCAGTCGCCTTTGCCCGTGCGCCCCGCCTCCCCATCACCGGTCTCTACAACAAGAGCCCCTACTACTGCGGGACCTGCGGCCGCTGGTTCCGTGCCATGGCGGGCCTGCGACTGCATCAGCGGGTCCACGCCCAAGCTCGGACGATGACACTGCAGCCTCCCAGATCACCCCCTCCTGCCCCGCCCCCGCCCCCCGAGCCTCAGCAGACTATCATGTGCACCGAGCTCGGGGAGACCATTGCCATCATCGAGACATCCCAGCCACTGGCACTTGTGGACACGCTGCAGCTGTGCCAGGCGGCACTGGGGGCCACTGAAGCGAGCGGGCTGTTACAATTGGACACGGCCTTTGTGTGACACAGCTGAAGAGCAACAATAAAAGAGTTTGGTTGCAGAATCAAGTGTGGGCACCTCTGGGGAGAAAGGGGGCCACGCCCTGGCAAGCCACTCTGGCGCCCACCGGGTGCCAGCATTCACCCACCCTGGCCTCTTACCCACTCACTCCTCAGAATGGCCCCACCAGGCGTCACCTTTCTCTGCCTGAGGGGACGCTGAAGCTCTGAGACACGATATGATGTGTCCCGGTCACCCCACTGCGTTGCAAAGCGGGGTTCTCCAAGGCTCTTTGCATCACCCTGGTGCCCAGCAACATCAGGTAACCTTTCCTGAGCCCCAACCATGTGCCAGCTCTGCTGGGCCCTGTCACATACCTCTTCACATCCTCTGCTTGTCCCCCCAGCCCTAGCCTTCTCTGGACTCTGGGCTCTCAGGACTTGGCTCTGCCTGGTGGAAGAAGGCACTTGACTTCTCTGGGCTTCCTTGATCTCACTTTTGACAACGTGGAGGGCAATCTGTAGGTACCCCGGTATTCAGCTGCAGGTGGGTGATGTTGGAAACCCAGGAATGAGTCAGATGTGGGCTCTGCCCCAGGAGCCACACAGTGTGGTAGGAGGAACACCCACAAATACAGATGGCCTTGCTCTCTGAATGTCTTGTTGATTTATTCAGCCTGGGTGTTCTAAGGCCTCCCTCCCATGTGCTGGGGGCCAGAGACGAATCAGGCCTCTGCCCTGCCCAAGTGGGGGCAGATGGATCTCAGCCCCAGGACCCTCAGAGCTGCAGCGGGGATGTGCAGGGACAGTAGGATCCCAGAGCAGGGAACAATCCTCCATGGTAGATCAGGAGTCAGAGACTTCCTAAAGGAGTTAATCTTTGAAGAAAAAGTAGAAATCTGCTAGTGGAAGACGAAGAAAAAATTCCAGGCAGGCAGCACCGCAAGGAGGGTGAGTTCTTGCTATACTTGGAGGTCGTCCAGTTATTGACAGCTACAGTAACAGCAAACATTTGACTGCCCGGCCGTGGCAGGCACTGCAGTTAGCACTATACATGTATAATGATCTCAGCAGGCCTGTGAGGTGATCTCAGTATTATCCCAAGTGAGAAAACGGGGACAGAGACTCACCCAAGATCTCATAGCTGGGCAGAGGCATTGGCCAAGATTTGAATCCATGGGGTCCTTTTAGCCCATATCTGTAACTGATACAGCTGTGAACTGACTGTGACCTGAAACCACTGCAGGGGGCGGGGGCTCAGAGGAGGAGTCATGGTAACTGGAGGAAAAGTGAGCCATTGTCACAGAGCAATTGGGGTTTAAGGGGCCTCAAAAGAAAACGTCTTGGCAACAGGAAGGAATCCCCAACCTTTTCAAAGGTTACCTGGGCTGACAATCCTTCCCTCTCCAAATGAAATTAGGTGATTTATGGCAGGTCCATCGGGAAGGCTTGTCTCAGGCCTCTGCAGACCAGGGTACTCAGACAGGTGCAGCAGGACGTGGCTGCAGCTGAGCTGTCTGGGAGGGAGGCTGGGCAGAGGAGGGGCGACAAGGCAGGGAAGGAGGGAAGCCTAGACCTGGGAAGGCCTTGAAAGCCAGGCTAAGAAGTTGGGGCAGTGTGGGGGATGGGATGGGGTGAGGGTCATAGGTGGGGTTAGGGCTCCCTGGCATCAGGGTCGGGCAGGAGAAACTGGAGATGGTCCAGGAAGTAGAGGATGGGGCCAGACCTGGGCAGAGGCCATGGGGGTGGGAGGAGGGTGTAGGACACCCTCAGTGACCTCATGGCCCACTGGGTGTGAGCAGCCGGAAGGGGTCCCCAGGAGCCCGAGGTTAGCCCCTTGTCCAGACCAGCCCTCCTTCTCTTACCCAGTCCACTTGCTCTATGTGTTCATCCTACAAACAAGGTGACATCTGGATGGCGTTGAGCAGGGCGGGCCAGGGTTTGCTCTGGGCAGTATACAGATGCCCCTGGGGCTTGCCTACGCAGACAGCGGAGCCCAGATGCTACAGAACGGTCCCCGAACACCCTGTGGGATATGTTCAAAACTCTTCTCCCTTTTTCTTCACAAATGGAATCCAGTGGAGGACACGTCAGTTGCTCCTGTCCAGGCTCCCTTTTACTTCTAGGGCCTCCTGCCCTCGCCTACCATTGGCACCATGTGGAGGAGATGCCATTTTCCTCTGCCCATGGCCCCACCACCTGGCCCCAGCATGTTTTCAAAGCAAGAGAAAAAACCATACTCTCTGCGACAGCCTTCCCAGGGTTGTCACTTCCCAGCATCCCTAAAGAGGTGGGCCAGGTGGGGCCTCGTTTAAGACGGAAATGAAGGCTTGGGGAATTGCTAGGGTTTGGGGACAGCTCCTCTGCCCCCATCCATGCCCACTAAGAGTCCATACCAAGGTTGTCTTGGCCTGAGTGACCCACCTCCCATCATCCTGTGTCCCCCTGAAGTGGCAGGTAGCTCAGGCTGTAAGATAGGGAGCCCTTTGTCCAAACCTTGACTTTGCCACCTATACTCTGTGGCCTTGACCTATCTGATGGCCAGTTCTCTCACCAGTCACCTGGGAATGACAGTGCTTCCCTCCCTCAGTGGAAGCAGATGATTTGTGCTGCAGTGGATAAGCCAGAGCTAGCTCATCACATGTGCAGAGGAGGGCTGGAGCACAGGAAGCTTGGGCACCTGAGCCAGGGCCAGCCTGGGTTCATCCCACCCTGTTCCCCTGCCTGAGATGCAGCCCACTCCTGTCCCAGGAGAGCCCCCCAGGCACCTCCCTCACCTCTGTGAAAACAGGTGTCCAGACAGCAAGCAGGTTTTCATGCCAATAATTTATTGAACGGAGGTCTGTACACAGGCAAACCTTACTGTGGAAACTAAGACATCAGGGGCTCCCCCACTGCCCCTGCCCTCCAGGATGGGGAGAGGAGGGAGGAGGCCTTAGGGGCAGAGGACAGGACGGGGGGACACAGCTGTTGGAGGGGAAAGGGCCAGTTTGGACGGTGCGAATCGACATTTTCTTTAAGAAAAAAATTATAACAATCTATTTACACCCGGGGGCCAGGGAAGGGAAGAGGAGGAGAAGGGCTGGTCTGGTTCTATTTACAAGGGATACAGGAGGGGAGGGGGGTTGGAGGAGGTGGAGACCTGGGGGGAGGGGAGGGAGCTGAGGGGGTAGGAGGTCCTCATGCCGCCCCCTCCCCCAAATCCCCGGTCCTTCCTTCTCTTCCCTCCCCACAACCAGTTAAAATCCTCTTAAAAAGCCCACCACAGGGGTGAGGCTGGTGAGGGAGGGACTGGAGGTGGGGATAGGGACTCATTTACCTCTGCCCTCTAGTCTAGGGGCCCGGTCAGGGCAGGAGCTTGACAGGCTATGGCCCCCCTTCCCAGCCCCACTGGGGGCTCCCAGATGGAAGGGTAGTTGGTGGCACCCTCAGGAAGAGTTAGTGAGGGGAGCTGTGGCATCGGTCGACTGCCAGTCTGGGCCGGTCTGAGCCTCACTTAAAGCTGAGGGGGAAGGAAGGAGCAGACAGTTAGCCTTTGCCTTTTAGCCACCGCCCACCCCCCCCCAAGAGTAGGAAGCTGGTGTGAGATGCTACATTAGAAATGGAAAGCTGTCACTTTAGGTCTAGGGTTGCAAACTCAAATGCCAAAGGGCCAGGTTGGTCATTGAGTGACTCACCAGAAAGCCAGGCCCCACAGAACAGGGGCAGCTGGAACTCAGCTCCAGCTGGTAATACTGCCCTGAGCAGAGGCAGGCCCAGTGCTGCCCAGTCTTATTTTCTTCCCCAAGAGAAACAGGAAATCTGGATTTGTACATAAAATGGCCCCTGTTTTTTACTGTGAGCAACAAATTTAACCTTTTGTTTGTTCAGGCTAAACTTATGTCTTTGGTTTTCCAGTTTGCATTTAAACACAAATACAGGCAATAATGCCTCACAAAGGTGGCCATTCACATGTAAAATACACTTTCTGTCAGAATGTCTACAATTTTGCAGGAAACGCACTGGTTGTGAGAACAGAGAACAGACCCATCCCCACCCCTGGCAGAGAAATGCAGCTTTAATGCTCAGAAGATGGCCCCCAACTTACCTTGTGAGGATGGGGTAAGGGAGGCAGTGCCTGCCGGGGATCTCAAGTGAGGAGGGATGAGAATGGCGTTGAGAGATGGTTGGATGGTGAGTTCTAGAGACAGGAATGGACATGCCTAGTCAGGGGACAGGGCACCTGGAGACCCAGTCGGGGTTAGAAAGGGGCACCAAATAGGGACCCAGCTCTGGGCAAGGCCAGTTGCCTGGGACACGCGTAGCCACTGAACACTTTAAATGAAAAACTGGCAAGAGCCTAACACAGGAGGATTGCAGAGTGCAGATGAAGTCGGTTTGGGTCTCCCGGAATCGGGGGTATTTCCTGAGCCCCAGGACTGCCTTGCAGCCCACCTCCCCACTCCTGTCTTCAACACCAAGCTCTTCACAATCTTTGGCTGCCCCTCCAACAACCCAGATCCCAGGCTGTGCCCTCACCGCCAGGACTGAAATTGAAGAGAGGGGGAAGCGGGCGGTTGTTGGGGAGCTGGGTTCCAGGACATCGCAGTTCATCAAAGAAGCTGTGGGCACAGGCTTCCAGCGGGGAGAGCCTTGAGGACGGTGTGTACTCCAGCAGGCTAGAGCAGAGCGCGATGGCCTCAGGTGGCGTTCGGGATTTGAACACCTTGGGGGGGTGGAGGGGGCAGAGGTGACAAGGGTGAGACGCCCTGGGCCCTGGTATACTCCTGCCCACCTCCCAGAAGCCCACTTTCCACATGAGGCAACTGAGGCCCGGCCTCTGAGGGGAGGTCAGTTTGTATCAGATGAGCAACCCGCTCAGGTCCCATGACTGTATGGGCCCTGCCATGAGCATGTTTCCCCACCAGAAAAACAGGACTCTTGCATTTACTGTGGGTCCTCGACTTTCAGAGTATGGGACATTCCATAAACTTTGAAATGTGATGAAATTTACTGACCCACTACTGAGCCATGACTCTAGCCAGGTCCCCAGACCGGTTGGCCTCCAATGGGGACCTCAGCCATGCTGCCTGAGCCCCTAGCCCTGCCTCACCTTTGTCCAGGGGTGAGCTTTAATCTGGGGGAACTTGAACTCCGTGTAGTTGGGGTTCATCTCTCGAATCTGTTCCCGGGTTGGTGTTCCCAGCACCTGTAGGGAAAGGGAGGGGTCTGAGCCAAGGCCCTTAGTGCTTAGCCCAATCCCTGCCCACCCTGGCCCTGCCCTCACCTTGATGATCTCCACCAGCTGGTCTACCCCACTGTCCCCAGGGAAGATGGGCTGGCCCAGGAGGAGCTCGGCCAGTACACAGCCAGCTGACCACACATCTGAAGAGGAATGGGGCAGGGTCAGAGCTACCATGCCCATCCCCTGGCATACATTTCTGTCCTTCATGGTCATCCTGAGAGATGCCCGGGAGCCCCATTTTCTCAGCTCAGAGAGGAAGTGCCTTGCTCAAGGTCACACACAGCTTAGGAACACAGGAGCCTGACTTTGAACCTCCAAGTCTACCTGACTGCACTGTACTCTCCAACCTAGATGTTTCCATTGCCTCTCTCCACTCTGTGACCCCAATAAGCCTTTTCTCTGCCTCTAGCTTCAGAGGACAGATCAACAGGCCAAGAACAGGTACCTGTGTTCTTTGGGCCTCAGGAAGGTAAAGCATTATGTGGGCTGCCTTACTCACTTCTGGCCTCTATCCTGCCCTTGGGAATAGCTATAGGCCGGTAGTCACCCCTCCCTGGTCTGAACCTTG
Source organism: Aethalodelphis obliquidens (assembly GCF_003676395.1). NCBI lineage: Eukaryota > Metazoa > Chordata > Mammalia > Artiodactyla > Delphinidae > Aethalodelphis > Aethalodelphis obliquidens. The sequence continues at coordinate 9,763,876 of NW_020837987.1, read as the reverse complement.
ACCGCCACAGCACAAGTTCACATCTAGGGACCATGAAGTTTCCTCACACTGCTGATGACTTCTCTTCCAAACACTTTCACACCCTCTCCTAATGCCTGGAAGTTGGCGCTGTCATCCCCAGCAACAGGGAAGGACATGGAGGCCCTGTGAGCAGGTCACACCCTCATGATGGCAAAGCCTTACCTCCCGATTCCCCCAAGGTCACCGTCAGCCCCTCCCCCTGCCTGAGAAGAGAGGACTGACTGGGAGGTTCCAGAGCTGGTATGGACTCTGGAGTCAGGTCAGCTTTCAAAGCCCGGCCCTGCCCAGTCCCAGCAGTGTGACTGCGGGCAGGTGGCCTCACCACTCTAAGCTTCAGACTGCTCAACTGTAAAATGTACGTATGACAGCATCACCTTCCTGAATTTGAGGACTGGCTAAAAGAACAGATGTTAAGCTTTTATCACCGAGCCTGGCAGACACACAGAAAGAACTCAAAACCTGCCATGACTGCTATTCCCACCCCCACCCTCTCTCAAATCTGACCGATGGACGAGGTGTAATCAGTGGCTCCGAAGATCAGCTCTGGGGCCCGGTAGTAGCGAGAACAGATGTAGGAGACGTTGGGCTCTCCTCGGACCAGCTGCTTTGCACTGTGGGAAGATATGCGTAGGCGGGAGTCAACACAAGCCAAGGGCCGGGATCCCTCCTCGCCCCTTCAGCCACCCAGCATACCCCGGGTCAGGCCCACCTGCCAAAATCGCAGAGCTTGAGGACAGCGGTGTCGGGGTCCACCAGCAGGTTCTGGGGCTTGATGTCGCGGTGACACACACCCTGGGAGTGGATGTAGGCCAAGCTCCGGAAGAGCTGGTACATGTACACCTGGGGCAGGCAGGGGACAGCAGAACTCCAGCCCAGCTCTCCCCGCAGAGCACACCCCTGCTCCACCATCTTGGCCTGAAGAGCCCTTCCACCCACTCTCCCTGACTTGAAAACAGTTTGCTGCCCCTTGGTTCTCAAACTTTAGCAAGCACCAGAATCACTTGGCGGCCTTGTTAAAACAGGGACTGCGGACTGCTGGGCCCCACTCTCAGAGTTTCTGATTCAGTCGTTCAGGATGAGGCATTTGCAACAAGCCCCTAGTGCTGGTGCTGGTCCATACTTTGGAAACCATTGCTTCAAGCACACACTTCAGCAGAAGCCTGATGAGTAAGACAGATACATCAGGAAGGCCTTCTTTTAAAGCAGGCCGGGGAGCCTCACCAAATCCACCGGCTATAGGAAAGGCTCAGCCTCCTCTGCCCACCAGTCACAACCACCCACGAGCCAGCCCCTCTCCAGCTGGATTTTCCTGCCACCCTCTTCCCTACTGACGAGGATGTAAGTGCCAAAAGAGCAGGGATCTTTGTGGTTCCATCACTGCTGCATCCCCCAGGGCCTAGACCAGTGCCTGGCACATAATATCTGCTCAGGGATGCTTCTTGGGCCCCCTCCTCCTCTGTTCCCAGTGCCCTCGGCCAGAGATGCCACTTTCTTGCCCTGTGCCTGGTCTCCTCCCAGAAGACTTCCTTGATCCTTCTCACTCCCAAAGCAAGCAGGGCCTCTGTTTCCAGAATCCCCTGTGCTCCTTCCAGTACGGCAGTTGCTAGTAGTTTTATAGTTCTCTGTGATGACACCTGTCTACCCTGTTAAACTGAGAGCTCTGCAGGAGCAAGGCCTGGGTCTCAGTCAACTGGGCCTCTAGAACTGCTCAGTGCTGGCCCCGGAACACAGGCAGCCACAGGACACATTCAACAAACCACACCACTGCCTCCCAGGAAGCGAAGTCCCACAGCTCCCACCATTGGTAGAGCCCCAGGGCTCACCTAGGCCTGGGGTACTTAAAGCCAGCGGGAGGAAAAATGGGGCCCCATGCAACCTCCAACAAACTCGCACCCAACCTCCGCCTTCCAATGCAGCTGGCTGCTCCAGCCTTGTTCTCTACAGACAGCATCCCTAGCCCATACACTCATCCATTCGTTCAAACACCTCCTTACGGATAGTATCATACAGGGCACAGCACCCAGCACTGGGGAATAAGCCTGCACAGGTGATGAATTAAGACTCATGCGTTCCTGGCTCTGTGGGCACTAACCTTTCCGCGACCCTGCCTCCTTCCCATCACCCCTCTGCCAAGGCTCCAAAGGCCAAGACTCTGAGCTCATCGTCTCCCCTCTGCATTCTAGTTCCCCACCTCGATTCTGAGCTAACTCCACCAACACTAACTGGTACCAACGGGCTCCCAGTATGGACCCAAGCAGCCTCCCCAGCCTGGTCAGCTGCCTCCCTGATTGAGTCAGGCCTTGGATGGGGCTGCCCTGCCTTTGGCGCGCTCCATCTCTGGGGGTATAGGGACAAGGGCAGGGAACGTGAGGCCTCCAGAGACCAACGTAAACTTGGAGATGATGGAACCCACAGAGGCAGGAGTGTCTGTCTGGAGCTCCTGGCTTTGTGGGCCTGGGCCCCAGCAGCCTGCCTGCCTGCCTACCTTGACATAGATGATAGGGATGGTCAACTTGGCCTTGGTAAAATGGCGGGCCACCCGGTACACCGTCTCGGGCACATATTCCAGCACCAGATTTAGATAAAGCTCGTCTTTCTGCAGAGAGCAAAGAAGAGGTGTGGGGCATGGTGAGAAAAGAGCAAGGAACGGGGGAAGGGAAGGTTTGTGGGGAATAACGGGGGAAGAGGCCAGCAGTCATGAGGAAGGCAGGCAGGCAAACGGGTGGAGTCAAAGTGGAGGACTCCTCCACACACTGAGGTCTCACCTTCTCCCCACTGGAGTAGAAAAAGTATCTCAGCCTCACGATATTGCAGTGGTCCAGCTTACGCATAATCTGCAGCTCTCGGTTCTTGGGGGCAAAGGAAGGCAGCCTCAGAAAACCACCAGCTCTCCCTGCCTCCCCTCCCTAGCACCCCTCACCACAGCTCTACTCCCCGACTCCTGCCAACAGAGCCAAGCAGCTGCTCCCTGTGTCCCAGCTCCAAGGCCCCATGGCGCAGCCCCTAATTCCTCACCCCCACCCCACTCCCCTCACACACAAGCTGTGGGCTAAACTCAGACCACTTCTATGTGCTTTCTGCAGCCTACTTTTTAAAGATGCTTGATTTTTTGCTGAGATTTTCCAATCAAATGACTTCATATATCATCTAAATTTTCCAGCTTCTCTTTAAAACTCAGACGATGTGGCCACATGAGGCCCACCTCCCTGCCTGGCGCAAGCAACAACAGACAGGAAGTGGCCATCCAGTTCACCCTGGTCCCCATTCCTCCCCACTGCTTTCACTAGAGGCATCTGAGCCCTTGGACCCCGGCTTGGTTCCAGAGTCCCAGACTCCAAGCTTCCAATCCTCATCTTCCCAGTGGGGATCCAGCCTCAACCTCTTCCCAGGAGACCCAGTCTCAGCATTCTTCTCTATTCTCTGTTCCCCTCAGGGCCTCAGAGCTCCCTATCCTCAGATCCCTCTCACTTCTGGGACTCAACTATAATCAAATTCTGAGCAGCACCCTGGAGCTCCCCTGAGAGTCCTCACTGCCCGGGACCTAGGCTCTGACCTGGTTCCCTTCAGCCTAGGCTCAGTTCTCCTACATCCAGAGTAGCCTAGGATCCAAGGGGCCTCTAGCTCACAGGGCACCTCTGTATGAATGAAGAAAGGGTACTCCTTCCTCAGACAGGACAGAGCCCCAAACCAAGGCATGTGCAGCACAGGCAGGACGTCTCCCTGCACCTGTCAAACCCTTAGGGCAGAGCTTGACCTTCGCAAACATACTCATTAGCCCCACCAGCTTCCTTTCTCCTCTGGACAGGGGTGTAACTTAGTGGTTAAGGTGAAGGGCTTGGGAATCAGATTCTAGTCTTGACCTTGGGCAATTCTCTCATCTGAGTCTCAGTTTCCAGTTTCTGCTTACTTAGAATGGGAATAACAACAGTACCTACCCTCAGAGAATCTTTCCATAAGTTAAACTCACCTATAAAGCACTTACAGCAAAAGCCCAATAAAGTCAGCTCTGGACTCTCCTGGAATCCACATTCCCATCTTCCACACAACTCACTCCCTTCTCCTCTGGCCCATGCTCAGGCCCCCTGTGGAAGCCCAAGTCCAGCACTCTTGCTGGAGTTCTCTCACCACTCATGTGCAATCAAACCTCCTTGTCCCCATTCCCCCCAAGCTACCTTGAACCTCTTGTCCTGGAGAACCTTCTTGATGGCCACCAATTCCCTCGTGTCTGCCAGCCGTGCCTGGTACACGACCCCAAATGAGCCACTGCCAATCACTTTGATGTCTGTGTAAGCCACCTCCTGGGAGCGCTCTGGGCCTTGGCCTAGAGTGGCTACCACTGTGGTCACCTTCCCACTGTCACCTGGGGAGCAAAGGGAACACAAGATCTACTGACCTTTCCCCTCTGGCCACCACCCCATCGTGGGGCTGTGAGAGGGAGGGGAGTCACTACAGGAAGCTCATTGGGGGGGTTCTTTGTCCCTTCCCCAATCTTCAAAGATGGCTACTGGATGCCTCCCAGTGCCCTTTCCCCTCTACCCTTCATGGAACCCCAAATCCTGACTCCTCCCATAGGGGAGGATACTGACACATAAAACCTCTTGCTGTTCAAGGGTTGGTGACCCCTAATTTCCACTTCTAGTAAGCAGCAAATGAATGGTCCCTCCTGATCTGAGGAGGCACCAGCACTGCCAGATGTTGAATCCATCCACTAAGAGCTAACTGCCTTGTGGCCACTCCTCACTGGGGGAAAGCCTGACCTAACCTCTTCTGCTTGAGAGCGGTAACCCTGAGGTAATGCTACTTTAGGAAAACACTAACCTTTCTCACAGCTCAGGGTATAGTGATCTCTTAAGTCCTCCCTAAGTGGTACTGGTAACTTCACCACTGGTTTCTGGTGACAGAAATGAATGACTCCTCCAGTAAGTGCTAGTACCCTAATTCTCACGTTAGGGGGACAATTAGCTCTTACCCAAATACTTTGGGGCTAGAAAAAAAGCACTGGCCTGACCTCATCTGTGAGGTCCAGAGCCCCAGACCCCATCCTGTGTGTAACTGGTCCCTAATGAACAAGCACTTAATAGTGAGAATGGTGAACCTGATCTCTATCACCAGGGGGATATCCCAGCCTCAGTGCTTTCAAGGAAAGCTATAATTCCCAACTCCATTCTGTAAATGGCAACAAAATTTGGCGGCATTCTTGGGGGATAGTGATCCCTCTTCTTTGGGTAACTGATGAAAGGTTCCCCAAAGAAAAGGGGTCAATGATGAATCAAATCCATTCTGAGGGGCCAGTGACACCATCTTTTGGAGGGAGATGATCCTATATAGCTATTTTTCCAGAGCCAGTGACATCATTTCTCAGAATAATGAAATAGGTATAACTTCACATCCCTATTCTATGGGGTGGAACTGGGACCCTCCCCTGCCCTCATTCCATTTCTGTGAAAGGAGACCCACTGACTCATCTTTTTTGAATAACACTATGGACTTGGTCTGAAAAGTATGCTGACTTCCAATCTATCCTCAAGAAGCAGCAATCATTAATTTCTACCACTGGGGGTACAATTCTACATATTACGGACAGATAATGATAGTAGACGTCGTCTTTTAAAACAGAAGATGACTATATACCAGGTTTGGAAAGCCCTGGCCCTGTTCTTTGGGGACACAGCAAACCCAAATCGCTGTTTCTAAGTGATATTCACTCCAAATCCCCATGCTCTGAAGGGGAGCACATTCAGATCGCTCCTTCTGGATGGTGATGATATTATTCTTCTTCTCTTAGGAAACAATAACCCTTGAGCCCCATTTGCAAGCGACAATAACCCCTGATCCCGTTCTCGAATGATTGGCAACATCGGATCCCTGTTTTTAAGGCTCACGGACCCAAGACTTCGGTACTGGAAGAACAGGAACCTGTGACCCCTGTCTCTTAGAGGATTACTAAATCTAATTCTAAACTCCAAGTGATGGTAACCCCCCCAAATCCCTTTCTTTGGGATGGGGGAGAGCTCAGATCCCAGTTTGGGGAGGCACAGTGACCTCGAGCTCCTCTCTAAGCATAAAGAAAAACCTGATCGACGTCTAAGTGACTTCAGGGATCCGATCTCCACCCGCCACGGGCGACGCTAGTACTCACGGCCCAGCTTCACTCCGGGCGGCGGGAAGCTGGTGCCCGCGCCGGGGCCGCCGCTGCCTCCTCCGCCGCTGCCGCTGGGACCACCCCCGGAGCTCGAGGCCCCCACGCCCCCGCCCATGGCTCCGACTGACGTCTTCCCGCCGCCGCTGCCGCCTGGGCCAGAGGCCGAACCCCCGGGGCCGCCACCGCCGCCGCCGCCGCCGCCGCCTGGCTCCGCGAATGAGCTGGTCCGCGCCCGGCCCGAGCCCCCAGGGCCGCCCCCCGAAGGCGCGCCACCGCTCATGGCGCCGAGCGCAGGCCCAGGCCGCGGGGCTCGGGCTGCCCGGGTTGCCCCCGCCGCTGCCGCTGCCGCCGCCTCCCCCGGGATCCGGCCTCTTCCAGGCCGCGCCGCTCGGGCTCCGGCTCCGGCTCCGGCCCAGCGCCCGCCGCGCGGCACGCCGGGAGATGCAGTCCGCCGGCTCTGCGCGCCGCCGTCGCCGCTGTCGGCCCTCACAGAGAGCCGCGCGGCACGCCGGGAAATGGAGTCCGCAAAGACCTCAGAGTGGACCGCGGGGTTGATAGGTCGTTCTGCACCTCGGGAAACACAGTCCTGGTCAATAAGTTGGCCGACTGTGCCCACAGCGGACCCTGAAGCACTTTCGGAAGTAGGATCAGAGTCGCACACTCACTCCATTGCGGCAACCGCGCGTCCCTAGGTGTGGCTCAGAAATGTAGTACTCCATCAATGAGCTGTGTAGACGTGATGCAATCCGGGAAACGGAGTCCGGTCGCTCACTTAGTATATTGGCTGTATGCCGACCAGCGCCAGGTGCCCTCTGGGAAATTGAGTCGGAGGCCGCGGACCCGCCGCAATCGGGCCGTGAGGCAAGCCGGGAAATGGAGTCATCGCCACGCCCTCGCCGCATTGCAGGTGTGAAGCTACTCCCAAAGCACGCCGGGAAATGGAGTCCCATGTGATTCCCTAAGCCCCAAGTGGATACTGCAGTTCCGGAGATAGGCTAGGAAATGGAATAGCATTCCTCCTCCCTCTTTCGCTAGGCCGTAGTCCCCGCTGGAAAATGTAGTCAACACCGAGGCTTCAGAGCAGTTGCTACAGCGAGCCTTTGTGTCTTCTGGGAAATGGAGTTCAAGGCAGCCTTCCCACTGACTGAAGGGGAGGGATCTACCATGATCCTGAAGCATGCTGGGGAATAGTCCAGACCGGATCCCGACCCTTTGTGAGACGAGACTGCAGAGGCTTGCCGGGAAGTGTAGTCTAATAGGTACCTTCGGGAGAGCGTGAGCGAAAGGTGAAAGACAGCAGTCGCCCAGGGGAGACTGAAGAAAGTTTCAACGCCTCCTGCCCCGCCGCCAGGTCCCAAGAAACAGCCGAAGTCTATCAGAGGCTGCTGGAAAATGGAGTGCAAACACTCCAAGTTCCAAGTTTCCACAAATCCGGAAGGAAAACCCTCCCCGCAAACGATTTAGGAAACAAAGTTTCCGGTGGTTTCTCAGGACAATACAGTCTTCGGATACTGTCTAGCTTTTTCTAGCAATGTAGGTTGCACCAGCAGGCTGAGCCGAAGTTTGAAAGAAATGAAAATATAATTTTTCTTGAACCCCCATTAAGCTTATTGCATCCTCACGCTTCCTAAATCACAGGATCCTGAAAGGCCCAAAAGAAGGAAGCCGGCTGCTAGGAGTAGCCTTGGGTTTTGTGCATGCATTATATCGCCCCACTTATCGATTCATACCCGGAAGGACAGTAGCCCCAAAGCGCGCTGGGAAAGAGAGTTCGTGTGTGTGTGTGTGTGAGTTCGTGTGTGAGAGAGAGAGAGAGAGAGAGAGAGAGAGAGAGAGAGAGAGAGAGAGAGAGAGAGTGTGTGTGTGTGTGTGTGTGTGTGTGTGTGTGTGTGTGTGTGTGTGTCCCGGAAGTACTTGGAACTAGAATGAAATCACCCTCCGCCCCCCCTGCCTTGTGGAATGATGGGAAATGGAGTCTCTAGACTTCACTTTAATCAGATCCTGTGATCACACTAATTGTCCTCTCCTTTCTGAAGCCTGAAGAAAGTCTCGTCCACTCGGTCTGTAGCTGACCGCAATTCCCAGCGGACACAGACCACTGGGGTAGGACAGACGGTAGCGCTAAAGCCTTTTCAAACTGCATTAACCAGAAGGCAAAGCGCAGTCACACTTCCGCTCTCTTCTCAATGAATGAGGCTGCATCACGCACAGCCCAGAGCGGGCGCTTCTGGGAATTGTAGTAGTTTCTCAGTCAAACAGTGTCTGCTGCCCTCTGGCGGCGGCTCGGAGTCCACAAGCAAAAATCCGAGTCAAGCTCCAAAACCTGGGGAATGCTAAACCGGACCAAGAAGGTCTGCAAGGGCAGAAGAGCAGGGCGGAATAGCAGCGGTTACTTAAGGGCCAGAACCCGTGGGACATGCGCAGTGGGCCGCGCGTGGGCAACCGCCAGAGGGGATTGGGGTCCGTCGGAGTCAGAGGGCGTCAGTCTGAGGGAATCTTACCCGAATGTCTGTACGAGCTGAGAACGTTTGTTGAGGGGTGCTAGAGCGGGTTGTAAGTGGTTATGAGGGGCCTATGGGTGTCTGGAGGTGCTCAGGGGAGTCTTTGAAGAGGTGAACTGGTCTTCCTGGAGACCAGTGAAGTCAGAGAGGACTTGGGGTGTCTGTAAAAGGTCTGTGGGAAACTGTGAGAAACTACTGGTGACTGAGGGGATCTCTGAGGGATGGTTGAGAAGCATAAGGAAGGACCTTTGGGGGACTGTGGGAGTACTGAGATTATCGGTAAGAAGAGGGTCTCTCATGGGATGAATTAATTGTTGAAGTGTCTTGAGATCTATAAAGGGCTTTATACTTGGTTATCAGAGATCCCGGAGGATGTAGAAGGGAGCAGGGGTATGGTCTTGCAGAAACCGTGAATAAATTTAGGTGGGTCATTAAAGATTAGAGGAGCCGCTGGAATTTTCAAGACCGGATGCCACCTGTGACATCCCACGCAGCCAGAATTGGGGGCAGGAAGTCTGCTGGGGCTGTGGAATAACCTGGAGAGCAGTTCTGAAGCTGAGTGCTTTTAAATCCACGATAGACCCGGTTTAGAGGTGCTTTGAAGGCACTAGAATCAGGTGCTGAGACTACTAGTCAGGGTCCTCCCTCCTCCCTCCAATGATGACATCCCTCTTTCTCCATCACACCACCACCACCACCAACTCAGCTGCATCTATGTTGCCAGGAGACAGGCCTCATCCCAACTTCCAGAAATAGCCCAGCGGCCCCCACCCTAAGGGAATGACTTACATCACCCAGGAGAGGGAGCAGTTGCCCATAGGCCGCCACGGGAGCCTCAGTTTCCTGCCAGTACCCCAACCCTGGATCGTCTCTTCACTGCCAACGGGCATCATTTGGGACCACCCACCCTGGGCTGGCATGAAATGAGGATGAAAGGAGGAGTTTCCAGTTCCTTTCCCCTCAGAGTTACACAGGGTGATGTTTCACAGTGAAGCCAGTCCACGACAGGCCCCGAGCCCTCAATTCTCACTCCATCTCTTAGCAGCTGTGTAGCCTTGGGGAACTCCTTCCCCTCTCTGGGCCTCCAGCACCTCACCTGCACTGGACGGGTTGCGCTGTCCCTAAGGGCACCTCTAGCTTGGATTCCTCCTCTTGATTCTTTCATCTCTGATTCAAGCTCTCCAACTTGGTCTTCTAGCCTTATAAGCTCACCTCTCAGATCCTATGATCTTGAGATCCTGGTCTAGATCCAACGATCCTGGCTTTAGGAGAACGCAGTTGTTGAAAGAACATGGGGTTCAGAGACAGACTTCATTTAAAGTCCTAGCTGGGCTTAAGGTCTTGGGCAAGTGATTTAAGTGAGCCGCTTGCCCCTACCTTGCTGGATGTTGGAGATAAAGCGCTGCAGCTCCCAACTAGGTACCTGGCACACCGTAGGTCAATCAATAGCAACTATGATGAAGCCAGTCCCTTCTTTTTTTTTTTTTTTTTTTGCGGTACGCGGGCCTCTCACCGTTGTGGCCTCTCCCGTTGTGGAGCACAGGCTCCAGACGCGCAGGCTCAGCGGCCATGGCTCACGGGCCCAGCCGCTCCGCGGCATGTGGGATCTTCCCGGACTGGGGCACGGACCCCGTGTCCCCTGCATCGGCAGGCGGACTCTCAACCACTGCGCCACCAGGGAAGCCCTAGCCAGTCCCTTCTTAACCTGCTGGCAGAGAGTGTTTCCATGGTTTGATGAGAAGATCACTAAGGTACCTTGCAAGGTCTACATTTCAAGAGACCCTGCAAGCCTGTTGCCAAAGGACTCCCAGATTAATTCATAAGCGCCTCTAAGGAGAGTGATGTGTGGGAGAACACCAGACGTAGCGCAAAAGGAGCTCCAAGGAGGTACGACTAGGAATTCACAGAGAGGAAAGGCATTGTAGGCAGGAGAGCAAGGGCCGTGGCGTGGTGTTGAAGAGCCTAAGGGGCTCCCAAGGATGAGCAGATCCCCCATGGAAGAGGGGAGCAGACAGAGGGCCAGAGCATGCCTGAGACCTTCACCGTCAGGCCCAGGGGTTAAGTGCCGCCCCAGGTCAGTTCATTTCCCAGACCTGGATTTGCCCCATTCAGATGGGGTTAGGCCCTCTGGCCATAGGTCCATTTGGGGGTCCAGTCTAGGTCCCTGTCCTTAAGAACCAAGCAAAGGCTGTTGCCCTGCAGTGGCTGCACCCAGCACCCAGGACAGATCACTGCATCCAAAGGTCCAAAGTTTTATTATTTTGAATACATTCTCCAGCAGCCCCCAACTTCCCTCCCCCCAACCCTCCGTCCCCAATACAGAATAAGGCTTGACCACAGACCCCCAGCCCAGGGGCCCCAGCTGGGAGGCAGAGGGGGCTTCCAGTTTGGTTTCAGGGCACCCCCTTCCCACCTGCCTGCCTATGGGCTAGTCCTAGGAGCAGCTGGGGGTGAAGGGGTTGGACTGGCGCTGGGGTGGGGAGTAGGAGAGGGATAGCAGGCACTTGTAGAGATTTGTGGCCTATGGGCGGCACCCCTCACCCTCCTCCACCCCCAACCCCCCCCCCCACAGAATTTTTGGTTCATCATAAAATGTTCCTCCCTCCTCTGCTGCAACCCTGTGGGGGGGTATGAGAAACCCAGGCACTCATGGCCCCTGGAGGGGCAGGGAAGGCAGGATCGGGGCTGAGGATGGCCGGGGGTGGAAAGGGAGAGAGGTACAGGAGGCAGAGAACAGGGAGGGAGACAAGGCTTTACTTCCTAAGCGATTGTAATAAAAAAGTTCCTGGGCTTTGAGGCCAGAGCCTCAGTTCAAATATAAATTCCCCAGAATGGAGGTGGCCCCTTAACTCCCCCCTCCCCCCTACCACTCTGCCCGGAGCTTAGAAACCCACAGAGACAGGGGACAGCCCCCAGCCCTGGGCACCCACCCACCCTCACAGTTAAAAAAAAAAAAAGAAATTAAAAGTTTTATACAAAACGTGGGGGAGGGGAAAGGGAGGAGGCAGGGAAGAGACGAGAAAGCTGCCCTCACCTCCAGGGAATGGGGGGGGGTTAAGGCAGCAAAAGAGGCATGGGGGGGGGTGGAGGGAACGGGGGTCCCCTGCCCACAGCCCTCAGGAATCTCGATGCTCCAGAGAGAGCTGGGCTGTAGCGTGCTGGAGGTCAGAACTCACCCGCCTTGGGGTGAGGGGGCCCCCTGCCTCCCCAGGCCCCTCCCCACGCACCTTCTTGTCCTCTCCCTCATCCTCGAGGCCCCCAGCGGGGCCCCCACCCCCCTCCAGGCGACAGTCTTCACTCCAGCGCCGTTTAAAGCGCAACTTGAGGGGCATGCATTGGGCTGCCCCGGGTGCCTCGCCGGGGTCGGGCTTCGGGGGTGCAGGGGGGGCACGAGGCGTCTTGAACACTTCCCCGTCTTCCTCATCCTCGTCGCTGATGTCAGTCACCTCCACCTCCTCTGACTCGCCTTCCGAGATAGGCTCCACCTTGATCTGGGGTGGGGGGGGCGGGGGGGCGGGGGGGCCCAGCACCCCGGCCCCCTCGGCCAGCCCGCCTGCGCTGCCACCACCACCGAGGGCACCGCCACTGCCCTTGTCAGCGCCCACCAGAGCCTTGTCCCCAGCCGCCCGCTGCCGGCGTCCCAGTGGGGGCGGCTGGAGCTTAAACTTGAATGGAGAGGAGGAGGAAGAAGAGGAGGACGAAGCTGAGGAGGGGACTGGTGGGGTCTCGGGTGCCATGGGCGGCAGCGGGCACTTGTCAGCGCGCTGGGGCTGCGGCACCACCAGCCCGGGGTAGTGCAGGAAGGCGCGGGGGCTGAGGTGGTAGTTGTAGACGCTTTGGGTGTGGGCCTGCAGGTACCGTTTCATGTCCTCAGGGCTGAAGGAGAAGTGGGAGCCTCCCCCCGAGCCGCTGGGGCCCCCGCCACCACTGGGGTACATAGGGCTCAGCGTGGGTGAGGGAGTGTAGGCCAGGTGCGTGGGTGTCATGGGCAGAGCCGGTGAGAGCTGAGGGGGCAGCAGGGAGCCAGGCCCGGCTAGAGGCGACACAGGGAAAGGGCTGAGGGGCTCAGGGCCACCCCGGGGCCGGGGGTAGACACGGAAGACACCAGGGTCATGGGGCAGGCGGGCCAGCGGGGGCCCGCGGAAGGCACCCAGCTCCGGGGGGCCAGGCGGTCGGGCCCGGGGGTCCTCTCCCAGTGGCTCTTCCAGCTCTGACGTGCCATCGCTACAGTCACTGACAGAGCCTCGGCCCAGGCGTCGGGCCACCACAGCCGAGAAGAGGGAGGATGAGGACGAAGAGCAGGCCGGTGGAGAGCGGGGGTCCTCGGTGGGAGACAGCACCTCGGAGGGCGTTGAGGGAGGGAAGCGGAAGTGGCTGCCGCCTGTCGGCACTGGCGGGGCGCTCTGGGGCACCGCACCCCCTGGCGGGAGAGGGGAGACACGATGTCAAGGCCCCCGGCCTCGCCTGGACATTCAGACAGACCCTGCCATCCCTCTGAGGCCATGCTTACCAGCCCTTGTACTCACCAGCCAACCCCACATCGATGAAAGGGTAATTAACCAGCACCAGTTTGTTGAAGTTGAACTTGTAGGTGAACCGTTTCCCCTTAGTCTTATGCAGAATACGTTTGTTGTAATAATAGCTGTGGATGTAGAAACACCATCGGACGGTCAGTGACGCGGGACCCAAGTCCAGACCCCGAACCTTGACACGTGTGAGTGCTGCTCGCAAAGGGTGACCGAGAAACACGGGCCACCCGAGAGAAATCAAGGTCCAGAGGGTGGAGACCAGCTCTCCCCTCAGTTCTGGGGCCAGACTAGAGGCCACGTCCCTGGTTGTATTCTCTCCTCAGGACACCTCGGTGTGACAAATGGTCTCAGAGAGGGGCTGGGACTTGCCCAAGGTCACGCAGCTGTGATTTGGACCCAGAGGGCAAACCCAAAGCCTATTCCCGTGGGCCAGGGGCTCCCAACCAGTGGGGCGCTGTCCACATCTGCCCAGGGACCTCTGCCCTCCTCACCGCAGGGCCCGGCTCAGCTTGTCATAGTTCATCTGGGGCTTGCACTTGCGGACACCCCAGAGCCGAGCCACCTCGTCGGGGTCCTTGATGACGAATTCCCCGTAGTCCCCCTGCCAGGCGATGACACCCTGGTACTCCTCCTTCCGCAGCAGCTCCAGGATAAAGTGCCACAGCTGGATCTGCCTCGAGCCGGGGGACGACTCCGGCTTGTACGCCCAATCCGGGAAGGCAAACCCTGGGGACAGGAGGCAGGGGTGCGGCCCCGGGTCAGGGCGCCAAGTCTGGGGCCCTGGGGCCCATCCCAGGGTCCACCCCCTACCCCGCCCTTAACGTGGGGAAATCCGTCTCCCCCTGCCAAGCCAGGACCTGGTTAGAGGGAGACAGTGTGTGTCTGTCTGTGTGTGAGGGGGGCTAGACAGGAGCTGGGGGGAGGGGAAGCTGGAGCCTGCTCCAGCGACACCGGGAGAAACAGGAAACCGTCGGCGGCGGGGCCCGGGGCCAGTGCCAGGGGGCCAGGCACCAAGCCAGGCCGGCGGGCAAGGCTGCCAGTGGGGGAGGGGCAGGAAGGGGCACACGTGGCCAGACGGGTTGGGGCGAGCCCCCCCCAGCCCACCCGCACTCCCGTTCAGGGTCAGTCACTACCACGCCGGCCCCCCGCCCCCGCCACACGACTGTCTCTGTTCCCCTCCTAGGAAGGTACACTGTTTCCCTCCCAAGACCTACCGGAGCCCTTACTCCCACCCTAGGCCCCGAAAGGAGGATTTTTTTTTTTTCTTAAAAGGATCAGGAGGGGTGGGGTGGCTGCTTGACGATGAGGTCAGCGCTTGCACACACAGAGGCTTCTGTCTTCCCTGGAGAGTGAAACCCAGACTGTCTGAGAGAGCGCCCCCCCCGCCCCCCCATCAAGCCCTGGACCCTCTGTGCTGCACTGCCCTACCCAGATCCGGGCGCACGGACCCAACCTGGCTGGAGGGCCTCAAGACTGAACAGTCACCGCTAGCTGTAGCCTGCTCCCCCTTCTGCCTTCTCATCCTCAGCTTCTTCCCTGCCCACCTACCTACCCGCCCCCAGCATTAACCTTGGGTAGAGGTTGGTGGTGGGCTGGCTGGTCCCTAGAGGTGATGGGCAGCCTGGGGGGGGAGAGTTGGGGGGGCTGCGGTTGTTGTCATTTCCCAAACCCCCGGGTAATCAGGGGTCATCAATAATTCAGCACTAGGCAGCCGGTAATGGAGGGGCGGGAGGAGGGAAAGGGAGGAAGAGAAGGGGGGAGGCAAGACAGAAGCCCTGGTGCCACTAGAGGGAGAAGGCCAAGGTGGAGAGCTAAGGATGGGCGGGGTCCCAAGTCCCAATCAGGCTGCAAGGGTCAGCCTCCCTCCCCTGGCCCTGGCTCACACCACAGCTCAAGCAGGTACCAACCAGGCCTGGGGCAACATGGAACCTCCCCCAAAGACTCCACCCAAGTCTGGAATCCAACAGGGGATCCTTCCCCATGGGGACACAGGGGATCAGCAGTTCCTATTCCCACAGGGGCCACTCCCTCTAAATCAGAGCCGACTCTAACCTCTACTGGGACCCAGCTCCCTGACCCCTGGCCTTGGGTAGACTGGGATGGCCAGCATTCCCCACCTGGTCCCTGCCTCATTCAGAAATTCCAGCCTCAAACCAGCCCCTCGGGGCTCCAGGGATATGACCATATGACCTCCAGCTGGTCGCAGACCCAGGGTACTGTATGTACCAGCAGCCCCTGCTCCATTCAGAAGTGACAGCCCCTGACAACACCTTCCATGGACCCCGGCATCCACAGACCCATCCCTCTCTCGGGAATCCAGGTGTTCACCCCTTGCTCACGCTCACCCTGCTAGAGAACCCAGGTCTGAGGGTCTTGTTCAGGGCCCAGAGGTCCTTGGCAACCCAAGAGCCCGCCCGCTCCACGTACCCTCCAACCTCCTCCAAACTCCTGTCTCCCTTCAGGGCACCAAGCTTCGCGCTCCCCCCCACCTAAACCCCAATCTGGCTCTCCGACTCGGGGTGGGGGCCGAAGCCCCTGAGACATCAGTCTAGAGCTGGGGTGTGTACTGATTTCCACCCTCCCCCCAAAATTAAAGCCACCCTTCCCCGCCCCCCCGCCCCAGCCTCCTTGTCCCGGTAACCAGGCAACGTGTGTGCAGCGACAGTCCTGGGAGCGGGGGAGCAGGAGGCTAAAAATAAACTTTGCAGAAGAGAAGGAGTGAGAGAGACTACATGCAACACAAAGGGAAGGGAGGTGGGGGGCTCTGGAAAGGCCTCAAGCTGCATTCCGGGGACTGACCCAGGCCCCCTAGTTAAGCCCCCTTCCTGAACAAAGCCCCTCCCGGGCTAGAACCCTGGCTCCCACTCGTGGCAAGAGCCCTCCCTATTCCCAGGCCCACCCCAAAGCCAGCTTTCCTCATCGGACATGGCATACATGAGGGCCTGTTCCCAGCTTTGGGGGGAGAAGGAAGATGAGGGGTGACGTCAGGGTGTCTCAATGGGTCTCTGTTCCCCAGGCTTTGGAGCCAGGAGCCAGGCACGGGCAAGGGGAGCATGTGTGAGTGTGTGTTGTCTATGGGTCCACGTGCTTAAAACAGGGAACCACCCGGCCCGCACCAAGAAAGCTTGGGGGTGCAGGACCTCTGGAGCATGGGAGGACAGCGAGGCAGAGACAGAGCAGCTGACACTGAGAGAAGAGCTGAGGACATTGCCAGACAGGGTGGAGAAGAGGCAGCAGACAGGAAGGGCTGGGATGGCGGGGTCCCAGAAGGCACACCTGGGTCCCACGGAGGCGGGGTAGGGAATCTCCCAGACAGACTGTGGAAACCTGGGAGCAGGGTCTGCAGAATTCTTGGGCGCCCCTCAAATTCACATAACTGCCCAAACTTTTTTTAAAAGGACTCTGGGGTCGGAAGGGAGGGGTAGTGGTAGAGGAAGAACACGCCGGCCTCCTGGGGGGGCCCCGCCACCTCCCCCAGTCCAGGCAGCCTTCGGTGGCGCCAGAGCCGGGAAGAAAACAGGAAGTGGGAAACAGCCGCGGCAGAGGAGAGAGGGGCCGGGATGGAGGATCGGATGGAGGGGCGCGCAGCGACCAGCCAGGAGGCAGATGGACCCATGGACCGACTGGGAGACCAGTACAGGCCCCCGCCCCTTCCCCCAGCCAGAGAACCCACACGGCGCGGCCCCAAGACTGGGTTGGGGGAGCTGCCCAGCCGGTCCCACCAGGCGAAGGCCCGTAGCAGGGAGGGAAGACGAGGCGGGGTTGTCTGGGTGCCTCGGCCCCCTCCTCCGGCGAGGGGAGGCTCCTGCTGCCCCCAAGGCCCAGCGGCCCTGGAGCCTTTGGGAGCCAGAGAGTATGTGGGACGCACGTGACTGACCCTACAGCACTCCGAACCCCTGCCCCACGCCCAGCCCCCTCCTCGGTCCCAATCCCCAGGCGCCGGAGCCCGGCTCGGAGCCCTTTAAGAGCCGCCCCCACCCGCCGAGCGACGGGGGGGCGGGGTGGGTGGGCCGGTCGGGGCACACACCCTCACACAGGAGCCCTAGCCGCGGCCGCCGCCGGGGGAAGGAAACAAGTTTGAACAGCGGCGCCTGGCCCCCTTCCCCCTCCCCCGTCCCCGCCCCGGGCCGGATTCCGACGGGGTAGACGGGCAGGGGGCGGCTGGGACCCCTCCCCCAGCGCGCTCGGGCGCAAAGTCCAGCCAGCGAGAGCCCGGGGGCGGCGGGGGAGGGGAAGGGGGAAAGTCCGGGGGGGGGTTAATCCTGCTGCCCCCCGCCCGCCGACCGGGGGGGGGAGGGGAACCTTGGCCCCTTAAGGAGGAGCAAGTTGGCGGGGAAGAGGGGGGCGGAAGGAAAAGACGGCCGGTTGAAAGAGAAGAGCTGGATGAGGGAGGGGGTCGAGGGGGGGAGCCTCCGCGTCCACCCCCACCTTCCCCACCCTCCCCAACCCCGGGTCCCCGGAGGCGAGGGAGGAGGGTTCCCAGGTCTCTCCCGAGCGACCTTAAAGCCGCGCGTTCTAAGGTCGGAAACAAAAAGTTCCTTTTTCGAACGTTCGGGCTGCGCTTTGGAACTTTGCGACTCGGCGCGGGCGGGGGAGAGAGGAGCCGGCGGAGACGGGCGGGGGAGGGGCGGTGCAGCCCGGTCCCCGAGTCCCGGGCTCCCCACTCACGCCCTCCTCCTAGAGGCCATCCTGTATCCCCCTCTAAGCCGGTGCGGGGCACGCATCGCGGTGAAGGTCACGGGCCGGACCGCGCAGCGCGGAACCTGGGATAGCGGGCCCTGTGGACAGCCCCCCCGCACACACACACCCCGCACACGTCCCGGCCCCCAGAGTGCAACGTGACAGAGCGGCGGGGAGGAACCCAGCCACCCCCGTGATCCCGGGAGTGAGGGAGAGCCGAGCTTTCGGGGTCCAAGCAAGGAGAGAACCAGGACTCGCAGCACCCATACCACTGCGCCCACAGCCAGGAATTGGGGGTCCGGTGCACACCCCGCTCGCGCCGCAAGAAGCAACAGGTCTGGAGTGCTTGGGGGTCCCCCGGAACTGGGGATCACTCGGGCTCCCCCAGAACCCTTCAGCCCCCCCAAAGTTTCTCCGCCTGGTTTCCCGGGGCAACAAGTCTCCCCCACACGTGCTGCCCCCGCCCCCACCTGTGTCCGCCGGGGTCTTCATGCTGGGGGGCCCGGGGCGAGGCGCCCCGACTCCGGGCCGCAGCTCCCGGCGCCCGCGCTGCCCCGTCCCGTCCCGAGCCCGTCGGGCCGCCCTCGCCGATTCACCCGGCCTCGCCTCTCAGAGCCTCTCCCCTCCCCGCCGCCGCCTCCCGGGTTAATATCGCACTCCGGGGCCGGGACGCCCACGCCCCCCGGCCGGCGACGTCACCGCCGCGTCGCCATGGAGACACTGCGCCCGCCCCCTCCCCGCGCACTCACACACACACACGCACGCGCGCGCGC